>NW_021604662.1:2221966-2357868 GCF_004785775.1 Grammomys surdaster | reverse complement strand
AAACACAGGTTGCAGGTGAAGACAGAATGAGCCAAAGAATGAAAAAGAAACCAGAAGATTAGAACAGTTTGCCAGAGTTAGTTTGAGACCAGTAAAACAAAATGTCTTAGAAGTTGAGAAAAGTCAATTTGAATCAGTCAGCTTGGAGAAGAGTTTTGGCCAGAACAGCTGAGTTGAACCAGCCAGCCAGAGTTCAGAAAGAGCTAGAATAGATGAGCTTATTCAGAAGTAAGTCTCGGAGGCTGAAAACATTCTAGGCCTAGACAAGATCATATGGAGGCTAGAAGCTTCCAGGACTAGGCTTAGGGTAGCATACAGAATCAGTAAGGCCTCTGAGATAACAATTTCTTCAGGTAAATAAAAGATATTTTTATATATTACAGCTTTAACATTCATTTGTTACAGCAAACAGCCTTATCCCAAGTTTTACAAATGACAAATCAAAACCTCTTCTCCCCTGTTTGTTTCTTTAACATTATCTTATTCTCACATGCTATTTATTCTTGCATGCTATGTTTCTGAGTCTCCACTATGTCCAGTTACCTCTTTAGGGACACTCAGTAATATCTATGCTTTTTTTTTTTGGTTACCACAGTAGAAAAGTGCTACTGACATCCAGTGAGTAGAGACCATAAATGCAACCAAACATCCTACAATACACAGGGCAGCCCCCTCTCTGCATCAAGGAATTACCTAATCTAAAGCCTCAGTTGAGTAGCCCTGTTTTATGTTTTGATGAGGCACCCTTCTCAACAAGCCAGTCATCATTCTCTAAATGATTTGTCCTTCTATTTTCCTCTCCAAGCTGTCCTACTTTTATAAATAATGAACAAAATGATTTTTTGGCTTCTTATCACAAAATGAAAATATGTACAGAGATATGGCTTGTTTCCCAGTCTCTATGCAACCCCCATCAGTTCACAGCTGTCACACACTTGCAAACCCCATAGGAAAGTAGGAGCTTTGTTTTCTTCTTTGTCACTGCATCCTCAGACAATAGAATAACACCTGGTACATATGAGTAATTAAATCAATATTTGTTGAGTGAATAATTCCATCTTATAAACCATAGGGAGGAGCACAACCTAGGGCATTTGGGGAGCACCTGACCCATTTTAATTGACCAGAAACTCCTCAAATCTTTTAACTATTGCTTAGGGAAGGGAACCTGGGTTTGTTGGTCCTATTAAGTCTCTACATTTTCAAATGGTGTTAGATAACTTTTTAAAAAAACCTGCACAAGGGTTTGGAGAGATGGTTCGGAAGTAGAGAATACTTCCTGCTTGTCCCATGGACCTGTGTTCAGTTCCCAGAATCCACATGATGGCTCATAATCATCCAATACCCCAGTTCAAGGTGATATTTCACCCTCTTCTGGCATCCATGGGCACCAGACACATACAGCATGCACATACGTACATACAGGCAAAACATTCAGATTCAAAAATTAAAAATAAATAAATCTTTCTGGGGAGAAAAAAGTCCACAACACTGTATAGCTAGCACTGTATCTTATGTTTAAACCAGACAACATATACCTATCAGTCTCATTTGGTTCTAGGTCTCATGCAATATGTCAATATTTTTTATACTAGCATCAGTCATCACTGGGCTTTTACTGTGTCAGGCACTATATAATTGAGTTTTCATAGCTTAAAACAATGCATTGGACTTTATTTCATAATTGGATTGATGAGAGAATTTTTAGACTTCCTTGGCTACAGTCAACTTTCAGTCAGCTCTATGTTTATTCTCTAGTAGGTTGTCTGGCTAGCCTCTAGATGTGTGGGGCTAGTGAGCCATTAACTTGCCTTCTTTCGGGAGGCTAAGTTGAGCTAGTTTTAGTAGCAACAATAGTACAAGGGTGCCGAAACAGAAGTGCAGGTCCTCTTGAGGTCCAAATGCAAAATCTTTCAACTTCTGTGGCAGCCTCCCAACTGTCCAAAGCAAATAATGAATTCAGCAGACTAAGGGTCTTGCTAACTGCCTAGAGGCTGAGCCAATGGTAACTGCAGTCCTGCCTAAATTTCAGAAGGTTGTTGGTCCTGGATTCCTCTTTGCTATATCTCAGATGTCTGCTAGCTCCCTTTTCCTACATGGTTATCATATCAGGCAGGGAATAACAACTGCTGGCTCTTAGCCACCTTCCAGCTATTCGGTTTACTTATCAGAGTACTTTTTTCTAGCAAGTGTACCACTGGACACTAGGCAAATCTAGATCTAATGTTTTGTCTCAAACTCTCACCATATTTCAACCTCCATTGTTAAGCAGGAATTACACAACTCTGCTCAAAAAGAAAGCCAAATTGAGCTCCCTTGGGAAAGTTTGGGAGCAAAACGTCTATAAAATATCTCTAAATGGGGCCACTATCTACTGCCTAGAGACATGGACATGTTCTAATTTTTCATTTATAAGCACTGTGAAAGCCCTAGCCCATCATTAGTCTATGTATTCCAGAAGCTGCAAATCCCAAATGTCCTTAAAGGCTGCAAACATATTTGCTGAAAGCCTAGGGAACTGGTTTCATGAGTCCCAGATTGCTGAATGCTAGCCCTACATATGTTGCAAAAGCATGACTGGTTTGCAAACTGTTGGGGACAAATGCCTTGTTTTCCTTCTGGCTTGGTTTTGAATAGAGAGTAGGATGCTAGGCGGGACGGAGTGGGTGTAGAGCTAGAACAGGCATTGTTGTGCAAGGCTCTGGATGCCCCTGCATGAAGTCTGAAACAAAAAGCAGAGATTCATTTGGCAAACAGCTTTTAGGATGAGTCATGTGAGGGAAGTAAGGCTGGGTGTCCACTCTTTGTGCTTTCTGGGGATCATGGCAAATATTTAAATTGTTGGGAAAATAGAGTGGGTAGGAAACAAGTAGAAAAGGTGAGAAGGAGGGAGAGAGAGAGACAGAGACAGAGAGAGAGAGAGACAGACAGAGACACAGAGAGACAAACAGAGACAGAGACAGAGAGGCTTTTCTAACTTTAAAGGAAGAAATAACAAAGCTCTTCCCTTTGTTTAAAAGTATTAATTGTAACAAGAGAAATGGCCTTCTCTGATTTTAGAAAGCTCTTAAAATTTTGGGGGTTTGAAAGGTTTGAGAAGCTTTAATTGAGCTGTGGATGGTTTTATATGCCTATAATCTCAGCTCTCAGGGTAGATGAGGTAGGACAATTACAAGTTCAAGACCAGTCTGAGCTATAGAGAGACAAGAAAAAAGAAACAGAAGACGTTTAAATTACACGCTGCAATTCAGGGTTTCTCAGACTTCTCTGTGATAAGATGACTTGAGAAGGAAGAACCTACATGGTTATGTTGCTTTCTGGAACAAGTATATCTGAATTTTGTGGCAGGGTTGGGGGCATAATCTCAGACTTGGGTATTTTCTAAAGTATTACAAGTGGTTTTGACGTGCAAATGGTGTGGGGGCGGAGGCACACTCTTCTAAGTAAAACCAGAGACAAATGGTTGCATGTAAGGAGATCCACACAGTATGCCAACAAAGTAGCAATGCAGTCCGAATTCCTTGAGAAAGAGTAATACTGTGAAATGTAAGCCATTTCTTTTCTAACAAAGTATCTGATTCAGTTTTCTTTAATAAATTTAAGTTGCTGATTTTTTAAATTTACTTATGGTGAGCATATATAACAGTGATCCAGTAATAGATCTGATGATTATGATTATCATCATATGTTTCAGATTATGTTTTCAATATTTAATACATTCAACAAGAAGCTACAGCACAGTTCCATGGCAGCCTCTTATTTTGAGGCCGTCTCTTAAAGTATACAGCTTGGGCAGGTTTTATATTTTAAATGCACAATCTTCTAATTCTTATTTATAAGCACTGTGAAAATCCTATCCCATAATTAGTCTACGTATTCCAGGAGCCAAAAATCCCAAATGTCCCCTTGTTATGATGGCCTTCATCATTACAAAATTTGACTTTGAACTAAAATAGATGAATTGATGACTTATCCTGAAAATTACTCTATCATTAAATGGGTCTTTATGTATAATAATGTTAAGGTCACAAAGAAACTCAGAACAAATGGCTAACTGTGGTACCCATCTAGCCTGCCAAAGTGTCTGCTTGGCCTCTAGGCTCACTCAGTACTTATGGCTCCTCTCAGCAGTTCTCAACTATCCTCCTCATCCCTGAAACCTAAGACTCTCCAGCCCAGGGGTGCATTTCCTAACCCCAGCTTCTCTTTACTCTATAACCCTGCTATTAGGGCCACATGCTTTCTTGCTCTCTTGGTCTTCGGTCTTCCTCTCTTCCCTTACCCTCTTATTCTCCCTCTCTCTCCTCTCATAATCCAGCTCAGTCCACTGACCATGTTTAGTGTACCTTTCTCCCTATGCTGAACTCTTCCAGATGCCTCTGGCTGTACTCTCCATTCCATATACAATGGAATCCTTCTCCCCAACAATACCTAGGAGCATCCATGTCCCCATTTTCATTCAAATATCAAATAATGAAACAACAAACTTGTTATTCTTTCAAGAGGAAGATGAATATATGGAGTGTGTTTTATCTGTTACTTATCATATATTCTATTGTAAGTCAATCTCAAACATGTCCAAACTGAGCCTGTGGATTAATTTGGCAGCATTTTCACTATTATTCATACTATATAATCATAGCTAAAAAGAATTCTGTTCTTCCTTTGGCTAAACTTAGGACAAATGTTACAATTGGTTATTATTGTTACCAGAAATCATGATAATGAACCACTCAGCCCACCTTCATCCCAAATGATAAAGAGAATTTAGAATTCTATGGCTAAAAAGAAAATTGAATATGATTTAAATATTGGACTTCATATTAAAACCTCTGACATTGTGACAACAATATCTTAGTTGTAGCTGTACCTATTTTATATTTTCACTGATATTTATACATATATTTGTATCATATATATATATATATATATATATATATATATATGCTTTCCACAGTTTCTTGTATTTTTATTTGCTTTTAAATATATTGTTTCATACACGAATACAATGTGTTTTGTTCAAATCTACCTTTCCCTCCAACTCTTACTCTACCCCTCACTTCCTCTCCCCAATTTCATATACTCTTTAAATTCAGAGTTCTCTTAGTACTGCCTATATGTACACAGTACATATGTAGAGCCATCCATTGGAATACAGGCAACTTATCAGGACTTGCATCCTTAAAGATACTGACTCTACTCCCCCAGCAGCCATCAATCACCAACACCCCCCTCACTAAGGGTTGGACTTCATAACTCACCCCACCCCATTGTACAACAATTACCTCCAAATTAATGAATTCCCTTCAGGAAGCAGGAAGATACTCATGAGATTCAGGAGGAAAACAAAATGTTAGGTCTGGGAAAGCATAAGCACAGAAAGTCCCTAAGGTTCCTCCTCAGCTTTCTAGGTGGAAAGAACTTCTGGGGAAGAAGACTGGCTAGATGAGCTTCAGAACGATCTGGAGGACTTGTTGAGCTACCTACAAACAGTGCAGAAAGCTTCAGGGTTGCAGCTTTCATGAGGAAGCACTCCAAGTGGAGTTTGATCTGCCATTGGTTCACTTTCTGGAGTAAATAAATATTTTCTCCTGTGTCATATCTCTCCAGGAAAATATCCTCACATAATACTCCCATATCTATAAAGATAAGTATTTAAGATGTACTCTAATACTTTGTTGGTTTAACTGAGTTATAGTAATATGTTATCCCTTAGGACTAATGACCTAGTAAGCCAGGAGGTCCTTGTCCCAATTAACAGTATTGAGCATGAGTTCTGTCTTAGGGAATGGGCTTTAAATCCAATAAGAAAGTGGTCAGTTACTCCCATTTCTGCAGTTAAGGTACCTGTGTCTATATTTTGCCAGGTTGATCATTAATTCTCAGAGTTCATAGCTAGACAAGAATGTTGACTTTTTTAGTAGGTGTACACAACAACTACTAGCACTATGAAAACAGCCTGACTTCACCATGTGCTATGACTCACATATGTGATATCTTCAGCAATGGGGGTCACATCACCAAGTTCTGAAAGGTAACCAATGCCCTGTATTGTTTAAGGAAGATTTGTACAAACTCATGAACCAACAACAGGAAGAGAATTAATCTGTATCTGGAACTGGGTTTTTTATTTGATAACCTGTATCATCTGGGAAAGAGTTATCCTCATAAAAGTTAACTCTATTTAAATTCTTTCTATATGTATATATTTTGGAAGCATCTACAATAATCAGTTCTATGTGGCTTCTGCAAATCTTTTAACATTAGTTATCCCTTCCTGTTACTCTTCCTCTATGCTGCATTCCCACTCTACTCTGTCCCATTATCCCCACCTTCTCCCTTCATAGTACCTGTATTGATCTCTCTGCTTAAAGTCTCTCTGCTCCATGTCATAAATTTAGTTTTCCTCTTCAACCAGTTTATAAGTTATACATTTTAATCTCAGCACCTTAATGTTTAAACATCCATCACTGACAAAAAGTCAATTTAATACCTTCTGTAGCACGAACATTTTAATTCCATTTGGTCATTTTCTTCTTTCTTTGCTATGTGTGTGTATGGGTGAGTGTGGAGCTAAAGATTGCATCCAGGTTCTCATGAGGGCTAAGAACATGCTAAGAATATTGAATACTCACAGCCTGGTTTTCTATATGATATTTTACATAGCATTTCAGTTCTACATTGTCTTAATTTCCAGATTAGAAATGTCTCATTGGCTGTGTACCATTGCATTTTAATGTGATAAATACTATAGATGTAAATGGCTTATAGAGTCAATAAAAATCTGTGACACTTCTTGAGAAAAGTAGCTGTATGTTGCCACACCTCTCTTGTCATTTTCTGAATGCCAGATGGGTCAATTCTCCACACTGCTCGATCGCTCTCTTGGATGTACTGCCTTATTTCTGAACAGTACACTTATACCAATAGCTTTTGATTTTTGGGTTCAGAAAATGTATGTTGTCTTTCCAGTATGGGGGGTGAATTGTCATATCAACTACCACCATTAGTTTTATGGCTAGACAGTTCTAGCTCATTCGTACCAGAGAGTATACCGTGATTGCACATTCTTTCCTGGAATTCTGAAGATAATTTTCCATTTTGCCTTTTGCTTCATTTTCTACATTTTTGTTATGAATTCAACTCCAGGGCTTTTTTGTTGTTAAATAAATCTCCTCTGAATATGTTTAAATGCATCGTAGGACAGTCGGGTTGAGTTATTCTCTTGAAGAATCTCATGAGAATTATCTTTTTGTATTTCCTTGAGATAGGTCAAATTATCCAAAGAAACTTCTGGTGAATTGTCTCAGAACAGAATAAAGCTGATTAACATTGTGAGTACAGTGTAGAAAAAAGAGTGTAGAGAGCTTAGTATTTTATATGTAAACTGGGGCTCAATCATCCTTTTTCATACACTACCTTGATTTTAGTCCAGAACTTGTCCATTATACTTGTTCCAAAACAAGAAAGACCCATATATTTTTGCTATCTTTCTAAATTAAGAAAGATCTAAGTCTGTCTTGGAAAGAAAGTAGTCCTCCAGTATAGTGGGATAAGTAAGATACTTTTTTTTTTCTTAAATAGGTCTCAAGAGAAAGAGTGCCCAAAAGTCTGCTGTGAGATTTTGTTCTCCAGATGTGAAAGGGAAGCTACACCCATGGAATCACAACAACATGGTTGCCTAAATAAGACCCAAATAATGCTAACAATAGCTGACATTCTAATATCAGTAGAGGAAATGTCATAG
The DNA here is from genome assembly GCF_004785775.1 of Grammomys surdaster. Taxonomy (NCBI): domain Eukaryota; kingdom Metazoa; phylum Chordata; class Mammalia; order Rodentia; family Muridae; genus Grammomys; species Grammomys surdaster. Next base: position 2,350,121 of record NW_021604662.1, on the reverse strand, counting down.
AGCCCCAATCCTGGATAAAGAGTTATATTCAACTAACTACTACTGAGAGAGGCAGAATTAATCTTCGCCAGGGATGAACATGCACACAATGCTAAACTGACTCAGCAGGCTGTATTTTATTTTGATAAAATTTGTAATTTTTCTGTAAATATATATTTATATATACTTATGTTTACACACACACGCTAGTTATCATAAATAAATTTCATTTGTGAAAGAAGAAAAATCACCTCAAAGGAAGGACTAAATGTGAAGAAAAAAGAATGGTAGGCAAAGAAACAGGAAGACATAATAGGTATTTCTATTTTAAAAAATGATCAAAAACCAGTAACTCCAACTTAAACAAACCCACTATTTCTATAATCTCCAGAAAAACCACTGGAGCAAATACAAAGAGAATTTTGGCGGTATCACCTAAATCTGTCTTCATGCCTTAACCACCCATTGAACTTTGTTCCCTTTAGTAATTATATATCTATTTCTAGAAATACTATCTAGTTTTATTAATCTATCTGGGAATATTTTGTCCTGGATCTTTTGTTACTTCTGTAATCACTTTAAACATACTTATTTTGTTATAGTCAGTCATCCTTTCATCAGAATTTTGGGTGGTGTAATAGGATAGCACAAAAAAAGCAAGAAAAGTGACAGCAGTTATGAAAGATAGAAAGCAAAATAATAAATATTAAATGACCTGAGTATCCTGAGTTTGGGGTCTAGAGTAACTTGAAATTTTAATAAGAGAGGAGTGGCAGCATACACACACACACACACACTCACCTGAAAGCCGTGGTGCGCATGTGAAAGTCGGAGGACAACTTCTGGGAGTCTGCATCCATCTTTCCATCTACTGTGTGACCTGGGGAAAAAAACACAAGTTATCAGGCTTTGTACAGCCAACACTCTTATCTGCTGAGCCATTTTGGTAATTCTGATTTTATATGCCAAAGTATATTCTTTAGAAGTTCTTTTAGTAAAATTTTGTTTGTTGCTTTGTCTGAAAAGTATTTCACTCTTTGTCTTGAATGATAATATATCATGTTACACCACCCATATTGATGCTTGAGAACCACTAGTCTAGGCATTTCACAAATGACATTTGTTTGTAGGCACATAAAAATTTTCTCTGTTCTAGATATATTTTTTGATACTTATTAAAAACTCTATTATGGTTTCCCCCTTTTCATGCTGGCATGTTAACGTGTGTGATCACAGTACGGCTCTTGTTTGGACAGCCATATTGTTGCAACTTCGTGGGTGCAGTCACATGTTTATGTCTAGAAAGCACTATCTTGCAGCAGACATTCTGATGCTCTGGCTCTTACAAGCTACCCTCTCCCATTCTGTGATATTTCCTGAACCTTAGATGTAGGACTGTGTTATAGATGTACCAACTGGGGCTAGGCACCCATAGTCATTTACTCTCTGCATTTTGATCAACTGCTGCAATAAGAAACTTCTTTGCTGAGAGGTTAGAGTTATGCTTCACTATGGATATAAAGCATTGAGAATACAGTTGGAAGATAGAGTTGGAAAACACAGTTGGAAGCTGTACTCATTTAGGAATATTACAGTAGTAGGGTTTCCTTTAGGCTTTAGCATTACTCTAGCCATGGATCCTGCCTATGTTTGTAGTACCAGGTATGGGTTCTATCCTATTGAGCAGTCCTCAAGTTCAACTAAACAGGTGTTGCTTACCTCTGAGATATTAGTGCTACACTTTAACCACTGGAGACACCTTGCCCAAGGGAGTTGCTGTGGTTCAAAGCTTTCCAGCAGGATAGGAAGATTGACTACTTTTCTTCCCTGGCAGCCTGCATAGCAATTTCTGATACTATAAGAGCCAGTTCTGAGGAAAGAGTCTTCCTAGTCAGTCCTAGTTTGTTCTTGCAAGTCCTGTCTCCAAAGTATGTGGTTTCTTTGACAATAAGGTCTTATGCTATTTTAAATGAACAGTCGAGCTTCTAGGAGCATATGGAAATCTGGAAAGGATAAAAATACACTGAGAGTTGAGAACTAACATAGGAAACTGAGACTGAATTTGAAGCTTGGGATATCTGATTTCTGAATAATTTCTAAGAAAGCTACATGGCTAATGGGGAAAATGTAGAGCTGTGAAAGATGACAAAAATTTTGCAGTGACAAACTGATATGGTCCCTAGAAAAAGAATAAAAATCTCTATCTTGCTAATTTAGGACCCTAGGGTTTTTGGGGGGTGCTCAAATTCATGTCAGTTATGTCTCTTAGGGAAAACTAAATCAATATAAGAAATTAAAGTTATTTTGAGTTTGTCCATTCAATGAAAACTCAAACCTTTCTAAAAGCCATCTTCTACTCCTTATAGGGCTTTCATAGATAAAGGCAAATTAAGTAGGCACTCAGAACCCCAGACAAGAGAAGATGCTTGGAGCATGTAGGGAGTGGGGAATACTATGAAGAAGAATCAGCATAATTACACCACCTAAAATTCAAATGAAAGAATGACAATTTTCAACAAAATAAGTATGTTAAAAAGTGATTACAAAAGTAACAAAAAGCCTAGTACACAATATTCTCAGATTAGCTTAATAAAACTAGATAGTATTTCTAGAAATAGATATATAATTACTAAAGGGAACAAAGTTCAATGGGTGGTTAAAGCATGAGGACAGATTCAGGAGAAGGGAGACATTAATGAAAAATTATTGAGGTCTCACCACTGAGATATAGACAATGGGAATACAAAGCACTGAGGCATGAAGAATAGACTGAAAGTGATATATTTCTCTCCAATGGCAACAGATTCATTATATATTTTCCAAGTACTGAGAAAAAATAACCATTAATATGGACCTTTTCACATATGATATATTCGTGACATCCTAATATATGACAACTAGTCACATATTAGACATCTAGCATATCATATATTTACATTACAATCCATATGAGTAACAAAATTAAGTTATGAAGGAGCTACAAAAAATAATTCACCACGACATGAAGAATTTTATTAAAAGGTCACAGTGTCAGGAGGGTTGAGAACTACTGGTCTAAACTAAGTGGTGCAATTATTTACTGATTCACTTGGCAAACAAATCACATTCTTTTAAAAACAATAGCTGTTGATTTTGCTATACTAAATTAGTATCTGTGGAAAATACATATGCTCTTGGAAGAGCAAGATGCAGTATTTCTCCTTTTTAAAGCACAGACAAGATTGTAAATTCTTACCTGATCTAGTTTTTGAGTTGTAAAAAGAAATTATGAAATATATCATTTAGCTTGATATGACGCACAAGCTATTTTATTGAAAATTGGGGGAGAAATGATTATTACATTTTTCTTTAGTAATATAATTAAAATTCTTTTTGTTATTTTGTCTTTTTTTTTCAGAGCTGAGGACCGAACCCAGGGCCTTGTGCTTGCTAGGCAAGCACTCTACCACTGAGCTAAATCCCCAACCCATAAAATTCTTACGTCAACAACACTCTCTAATGTTTTAGAAGAAAAAAAATGACAAATTTGATTTTAAAAATAATGTTTCCCAAATAACTTAAGTCAAGAAGGTAAAGTGAAAAACAATGATCATATATACCATATGTTAATTTTATATTTACAAAATCACGTTATACATTTAAAGTTAGTTGACTCTTAAATGTTGGCAAACTTTCTCTATAAGAATTATATAGTATTTTCATCTCTGCAACATACGAAGTGTACATTGAAGCTAGTTAAGTCTGCTGTTACAGTACAACATGAAATCAGCTAAGGATGCTATTTAAATGAGTGAGCACAGCATTGTGCCAATAAATTTTATTTATAAAATTAGACTATAGTCTGGATTTGCCTATGAGTTGTAATTTGTCCCTGTTTTAATTTTCATGTTGGTATTGGGCTTCACTTAATGGAATGTACAATACCAAAAATGGAACAATTGGCAAAAGTCTTCAGCTTGAAGAAAATTCTATTAGTTACTCAGGTCTACCCCATACTGTGTCAAAGAAATATCAGAGAGTTAACTGTCAAAACTCAAGAAATAAATTCAGACTACTTATCTTATCTGAAAAACCCAAACTAATGTCCCAAGCAAGAGGAAGTTCAGAAATCTAGCTTCCCAAACAAATTGGCATGCTGGTACACAACTATAATCCCAGCACTCAAGCAGCTGAAACAGGAAGCTCGGAATATCAGGGCTAGCTTATGCTACAAAATGAAGTATAGGACAGCCTGAACTACATAACGAGACCTGTTCTAAAATATAAGTAAAACAAGAAATTGATCCTCTGGTTGTTTTATATCTTTTAGTTTCTCCAAGCTTCTGTGCTGTTTCTTTACATGCTATGAGGTCAGTGGCTAAAGAAACCAGTCCTAGGACATGGTCAGGACAATTGTTATGGCTCTCTGTACAAGATAAAACCAGCCAATATTTCAGAAGAGATGGGAAAGGGACTCCTATGGTCCCACCACTAGCAAAGGAGCTTGATGGCTGCTGGTAAAGGAAAATTACATTTTCTTCAGGAGTATAGTCCCCATACGTTGCCTGCTCCAATGGATGGTCCTATCCCATGCAATATGGGTAGCATGAACTGGATTCAACAGAAAATTATTTATATATATATATCACATATATAAACTTTTTCGAAGTTGGGAGAGGTAAATGATAGAAAGGAAGTTGAGGAGTAGTTGGGCAGGGAAGTATAGGTGGGTAGCTATGATAAAAATATGTTGTGCACATGTATGAAATTCTCAATGAATAAACTTAAAAAAAGAAAAGAAAATTAGTCTTTAGTATAGGTCCATAGCTCATCTACCCAGAAAGTTAAGATGGTAAGATCTCAACTACAAGGCCTAAACGAGTCCCAGACCATCATCTTGAAATACACATAGGAAATAAAGAGCTCAAGATGTTCTGTTAAGTGGTAGAGTATGTGCCTGGCATAGGTGAGGTCTTGAATTCCATATTGTTCACTTCAAATTAAGAAAAGTCAAAAGAAAATCAGCTCTTGTATTTCAAGTTAATTTTTCTTTGAAGAATTTTATTACTGAATCAATGTATATCTTCGCTATTAGTTTGTCCAATTCCAAATATCATACCTGCAGACTTGTGAACTTATCATCTGACATTTTTAATTCTCCTTGAATAAAAATACTTTTAGCCAAATTGCACACAAATATGTTTACTGGAATAGTCCATTTAGCATGAGCACCATGCTTTATGAATGAAAATATCTGTGTTGATAACATCCTCATACCATACTTATACTGTGCAACATCCTAGTAATGGTATGCAATTTCAGCTGATAAAATATTAGACATCCCTTCAGAACTTAATCTAAAATATTAACCTATAGGAATCGATTGTGACAAGAGAGCCATTGGAATCTGTTGATCTACTTATAACATTAAGAGCATTTTCCAGTTTCAATCAGAGTAAGTTTCTAACCTTATATCACTTTTCAAGTACCTTTCTTGTCATTCTTTCTGTCAATCTCATGGCAATGTTTTTATATGTCAATGTAAAATGCATTTTGATGTATTATTTGAGTGTCCACTACATTTAAACAATCTATTTTGATCATATATATCCATCATTACCTCTCTTCAACTCCCCCTATGCTGTCCTGCTACCACTCAACCTCATGTTCTCTTTTTTTATTAACTGTTTCTTTATTAACAATGCGCGCACACACACACACACACACACACACACACACACACACACATTTTCTTAATACAACATGTTTAGGAAGCTAACCTCTATTGGGAGCAAGTATGATGCCTTATTCGCTGTTGAATAATGCACCTAGAGCAACTACAAATACTTAACAACACATCATAAATATTTATTGATGTATAAATGAATGAACAAGAAAGCAAGACATTTATTAAAGCTTCTACTATAGAGATGAAGAAATAAAACTTCAGAGCTATTCAATGGCTTATTTAAGGCTAAAATACCTGGTAACTAGAAGAAAACTGAAGTCTAGATAAAATGAAATAATGCAAACAATGTGTTTAGCACAGTACTTGGGATGCACTAGATGTGAATTAAGCATACCTTTCATTATTTTATGTGCAACTTAAAAAATTACTTAGTGTTCTTTCTGCATATGAAAGATACATAATCGTCATAGAAATTAATTCAATATTTCAGGTGTCTTAAAGTCTTATCTATTAAATAGTATCTACTAGAGGGTAAGTACATTTGCCATAGCTAACATACTGTATCTTTTTTCATTTTCCTCCATTTCAGTGACTTCATTTAAAACACAGAAAATTACATTGCCTTTATGCAAAAATGTAAAAATTCAGTCTGTCAGCTATCATACACCAATTTTTCCATGTCAAAGAGGAAAAAAATCCATTGAGCCCCCAGAAATCTACACAGGCTGTTGCTTCCTTTGGCAAATTCTGAGCCATTTACTCTGTAAATTACTGTGAATTGCAAACAAAAGTCCAGAAATAGGTCTGTGAAGATTCACACCAGTCAGGCAGTTCTGTAAATAGCCTTGCCAGAGTTCTGTTTTAAATACTTCCATTATTAAAGATGGCACGCTATCCTTAAAGCTGATTACCATGCAGCAGCCCCCAGTGGTAGTGCAAACATTTCAAAACCAGAACTATCAGAGCTGTGGGCTTTATAGAAAACCTTTTGCCACATTGCTGCTAAACCAAGCAATCTATTGACATAAAGAAACCATTTACTTTCATATGCTAGTCATTTGGAAAGTGACACATTTTAATAAGGGCAGAGAACTTTCAGTTTTTAAACTAATATTTGAGCTAATATTTATTTTTTAAAGTACAGATGAATTTTTCCTCTTGATCTTTCTTGAAGACTTAAAGAAATCATTACAAAATGATAGTTTTCTTGAAAGACTTAAATGCAGTGTTTAAAGAATGATTTTTCTATATCTTCCTTATTATAAAATATTTCTCCAGTCTCCTACCCCTCCAACTTTAATAGGTATAGTAACTGCAAATAATTAGTGTATATAATTTGGTGAGTTTGGATATATATTCACCAATGCCATCTAACGTTTTGCTTTTTATTTTTGTTTTTTTGAGACAGGGTCTCTTCTATCCCAGGGTGGCCTTGAGTTTGCCAGGTAGCCAAGGATGTTCTTGAATTCCAGGTTCTCCTGTCTTCATCTCTCAAGCACTGGAATTACAGGTATGTGCCCACTATACCTGGATTGTGTGATGCTAGACGTCAATCTCAGGGCATTATGGAGGTTTCTCTTGGTTACCACCATAATCATGCTTTGCTAAAATTCTTCCCCCTCTTTCATACTGTGCTTCAAAATTTATAAAAACTAAAACCTGGGGCTGTGTGGGTTTGGTCTGGTTTTGCATCCTTAGTAGCACATGCCACACACATACTCATTTATTCAAAGGATTTTAATTAAGTACCTGCTGTGTGCCTGCTTTGTTCTGAGCAGTGAATATAGCTTTGTCAAACAGTCAAGGAACAAACTGTTCCCATGAAGCTTTAGTCCCAAAGAAGACAGATATGTGAGGGATGAAGGGAAGAAGGAGGAATAAACAAATATTAATATTTGTAAGAAAAATTTTTTCAGGGACAGGACTAAGAAGTCACTTTATTCTTAAGTCATGTGCTATAAATCAAGTCTCTTTAAGGAAATCTATTCTATCTAATAGCTATTTTTCTATTTCTCAATGACAAACATTGTCTTTACGGGGTCAATTTTACAGACTATGTAACTGCTTACCTAATTTGAGTTTAGAAAATCCAGAAAGTTTTTCCTAATTTTCTGAAATTCTGTCCTTCCATATATTACTTGATACTAAAATATCTTTCAAATGCAACAGTATGCTTTATTCCCCACAGAAAAGGAACTCCAAACATATACTGTGATGTATTCATGACTATAGGTGAATGAAGAGTAAATAAGAAGGATATTGATCCAGGAAGTTCTCCTTGGGATTGTCACTTGTGTAGAATACATTGGGGGAAATTTCTTAAGTCACACAATCTAAGGTAGAATTATCTACAAAGAAAGAGAAAACTCACATGGCCAAGGTTAGACCCCAGTAAAGATCACAGTTTCCTAATCTGTCCATTTTCCACAATCTAGTTCACTTGGACTAGGCTTGATTTCAGCAGTGAAAAGAACCAATGGTCTTTTGTTATTGAACAAGTATGATATGGCAGCTTCATCACTGAACTATTTGAAGACAGGAGCCTGTGCTTAGGAAGTTAGGTATCTGGAATTCAAAGGAATCTTGAGATATTATAGTTATTATAGTTCTCTATGTATTTGGAGAGGGATGGAAGGTTTTGACAAGAAGCCCTTAGTTGCCATTCAAGTTTACATTGGACCCTGTTCCTTTGGTTGGGAAATGATAGCATCTCTTAGACTCTAGCCCATTGCTTAACAACTTAGTGTGGCTTCTGTGCCATATTCACATATCCAGATGAGATTTTTTTTTTTGTTTTTTTTTTTAATCTCAAGCACTACTTCTCTATTCTTTTGAAGAAAGGGTTGAAGTGGAGAGAAAAATTAGATAAGAAACCCCAATCACATCATTTGCAAGATGAAAACAATTCTTGTAGAAAATGAGAATCAGGGGACATTGACAACAGCCTTTCATTATTTTCCATTTTAGTTAGCAAATTCCTGTCAAATAAGACCAACAGAGTCAACAAACCTGGACCCCTGGGAACTCTCAGAGTCTGAGCCACCAAAGAGCTTACAAGAGCTAGAAAGAGCCCACCCTCCACCCCACCCCCTGCCACACCTGCACATAAGCAGCAGTCAGGCATCTCAGTCTTCATGGCTGCTTTGTGGGGCCTCGGAGAGGATATGCCTAACCTGGCAGAAACTTGATGTGCCAGGGTGGGGGGTGGGATAACCAGGGGACCCACCCTCTCAGAGGAGAATGGGAAGGGGTGGGGAAAAGGATTCTGAGGGAAGACCTGGGAGCAGGAGTAGCCTTTGGGATGTAAAATAAATGAATAAATATTTTTTAAAAGGGGAAATATAAGAGATGTATGGCAACACTGCCTTCTAAATTTAATACCTGGAAATTAATGTACACAGTATGTATTCTACGAATGCTACCTGTCTGATTTCCTGTAGTGCTCTCCTAAGACACTTGGTCAATATGATCAACTTCAAACAGCATTATTTTCATTGTTTTGATCTATAGAAATGTATTTTGTCTTCATCTAGAATGTTTCTGGATCATCACTTAATCACACTTGAGAATCCCTGTGCATTAGAAACAGTCCTTTGGAAATTTACCTTAAAGTATTTCAGACTTATAGTTGTGCACACTTATTCCCAAATCTCTTCCTGAAAGTTAAATCAATAAAGACACTTTGTATCTATTAGTTACTAAAAACAAAGTGTCTCAATTAAAATTATCAAACAAGCAAAGACAATACTAATTAATTTAAAAATACCGTAGCAAATATTTAGAATCTCTGGAACATCAGAATTTAAACATATACAAGCTCTATTTCAATTTCAGAGGAAAAAATACTCATACATAACCAGACACGTCTTATTCTGTATTTTCTCTCTTCAGTTTTCTGCATTTTACACAGAAGAACATTTCAGATGACTATGATCTTGTTTCTATAGATCAATCTTGGCATTTTCATTTAACATTAATGTTGCTTGTTTCCACCAATCCTGGCTTTAAAATTTTTCAGAGCTGACTTCGTAGGCCACATGAAAAGATATTTTGACTAGCACATAATGTTACAAGTTTTTATTTTTAATTAATTTATTTACATCCCAGTTGCTGCCCCCTCCCAGTTCTCCTCCTCCATCCTCACTCCCCTTTTCCTCTGAGAGGGTGGGGCTCACCTGGGTATCCCACCCTCACACCCTGGCACAGTAAGTCTCTGCAGGGTTAGGTATATCCTCTCCCACCGAGGACAGACAAGGCAGCCATATTGGGGAAGGATTTCACAGTCAGGCTGAAGCTTTAAGGGAGAGTCTCCATTCCCTGTCATAAGTATTTTAAATAACAATTTATGCGATTGAAATTATGTCTTGACAAATAGCTGTTTTCAACATAAACTCATGTCTGTTAGCCTCTTCTTACCCAACGACATGGCCATTTTTAATTCTAATGTTTGGTCTTGGGCTTATAGAATCTATTACTGTATTCACTCAAAGAAAAGATACTAGAAATAAGATGTAGCTTTACCCATTTTTTTTGAGCATAAAGAATGTTAAAGAAAAATTAAGCACCATTTTGGGAGTGTCAAGGGACAACACTAGTTGATTTGAGAACAAAATGCTCTTAGTTCTTCATAATGAGTATTGCACAAATCTGGGAACACAGTTTCAACAAGGCAGTTCTGAAAAGCACCTTCATGTAGACAGAAAATACCACTTGATAATCAATATAAAACTAGTCCACTGAGCCGCAGATGCAGTCCAAACTAAAAAAGCATACACACATTAGGCCCTCTGAGGAGATGAGTTACAGGACTTATTTGCCAATACAATCTAATGCTCCTTATTTGCCTCTAAAGAAATGTAGGCAAAATGTTTTTCCTCTCCAGGCCCCATGCCTGGCACATGCTGTGCAGACACTGTCAACTGTGAATGTCATTGGAGCTAAACTCATTTCCTGCCTAAGTCACCCTGTATATATTCCCATCTCTGTCTTGCCAGTCCTTCCCATTATTGCCCTAGAGTAATCTCACTATTAATCTCTCAGAGAAGAGAAACACTTGTTTATCAATTATGAATACATAGTAACCAGTACCACTGGCCTTTGTTTACCTTTCTATTACCAGTTATTTGCTACTCTGGTGACATGAGGACATCTCATTTGTCTTGAATCAATGTATAAACATTCAGAAGAAGATGAACCACATACAGCAGCCTGAAGAAATTAGGACAGAAGGAGTAAAGATAAAGTATAATTTTGTGAAGCTAAAGTGAACAGTTATATAACGGGATGGATGACTGACTGATACCTTTTGTCTGCAAGTTGCCTCCCAATTTGAAGTTCATGTCTATTGAACCTAAGTAACAAATAGCTACTGCCAGTGACTTCGAAGAAAGACAGACACACAGACAGAAATATATATGTATGTATATATATACATATATATACATATATACATATACATACATGTGTGGGGGTATAGGGATGGAGAGAGAAGAGAGACAGAGAGGGAAGGAAGGAAGGAAGGGAGGAAGGAAGGAAGGAAGGAAGGAAGGAAGGAAGGAAGGAAGGAAGGGCTGACAGGACCTTCTAAGTTAGATAAATAAACTCCTAGAAAAAGACATATTCATAGTGCATCATGAACTGCTAATACAGCAGAGATTACTGTCATACTTTGGGGAAATACTTGGAAAAACTAGGTAATAAACACATTATTGTTTATGGCATCAATTGGTAAGAATTTATTGAGAGTCTATGTATTCAGCATGTCCCAGTGTTCAGGAGCAGGGAAATAAAGATCACTAATAGGTTAACAGGCTACTTGAAAATCCAGTTTATTTTGAAGGGTATTTAAAGTAGAGTTCTAGGAAAAAAATAATAATTGTTTTATTCAAACTATACCCAATACAGGTACTAATCAAAACTATTGACAAAATTAAGGCACATAGAAATTTAATAAAATGCTTAAGACCATAGAGTGAGCATATCCTAGAATGTAAACCCATTTTAGGTGCTTTAAACGCCAAGAACTTTTGCTTTGTCCAAAATTTGGGTTAAAAGTTTTTAGGAAATTCAATTTGCTTCCTAGGTTTCTTCATAAAACAAAGTCTTAAATATGCTGCTAAATATGCAGCACTTTGTAGCATAAATAGCACATGGTAAGCCTGTGGACATTGGTGGTCTCCACTGAAGAATAGTTTGTTGCAGGCATGGCACAGCTCTTGGAGTCTTAGTAACAGAAAATGACAAATTGTGGGCTAATATGAGAAAAGATTCCATGAAAACAAAACAACACAACAACAACAACAAAAACCGTAAGTTGAGGAATTGTCAGTGGTTCTCAATCAGGGGTAATAATGATGCCCTCCAGGAACATTTTAGACTGTTTTTGATTATTTAAAGTTGGGGATGATGAAATTCAGTGCAGTCCTATAGCACTTAGTTAAGTTCCCTACAGCAACGTGCTATCTAGCCTAAAATTTAAACTAAAATCAGAGGTAATATGTGCATAAATTAGAATGTTAATTTTGTTCATGTTGCAATAGAACCAAAGAGAGTATCAGATATAAATATAGATTTTCTTTAACACAGATTTGCTTAACATGAAAATAAACAATTGGATACCTATCTCATGTTTCCCTCATACACTGTTTGCTTAAAAATGTTAGGGGAGCAGCAAAACAAAGAAATGATTCCAGGTCAGAATTTTAAAGAGAACAAAAATGAAAGATTTTAACAAAACCCAAAACATTAAATACTTTTCGAGACCTGATGTTAAGCAATTAGGCTCTTCTACAGGGACTGAATTCAATGAGTATTTCAACAAAACTACCCCTTCTTCATTTCAAATTCAAAACAGAGTTAAAATTCTATAAGCTTGAATAAATGAGATTTTATTAATTAAATTTAATGTATTAATTAAAATCAGAGAACAGTGGCAATTTTGCCTCAAGAAAACTTATTCATAGAAATGCACATATGAAAAAATGAATGTGGAAAGAGCAGGGTAATGTGAACCAAGAAACTTTAAATGTGGAATCTAGGGACTTCAGACGAGTGGAGAATACTAAAATAACTAATATTTATTTGTGAACAAATGTAATTTTTTATCTTTATCATTCTGAACTACAAAAAAAGATAAAATGTAAAAACAAGAAAATCATAACATGATTCTGGTAGCAATTTTGCAATTTACAAAGTACTCTGACATTATTTCCCTAATTTCCAGAATAATGTAGGGAATATTATTTTATTTTTTCATAATGACTGTTTTCTCTCAGGTGTTCAAGTACTTGGCTCCTGGTATTAGAGCTCCAGTGAATTGTTGAGGGAATGTGTATATTCTAAGAACCCAAGTGGCAGTAATTACAGTCTAAAAACATCTAACTGATTAATGACAGAGAGAAGTAGACAGAAGACACAATGTAAATGTGAAGACAGCCTATCACACCACCAAGCTAATGCACTGGGAAATCCTAAGTGGATAACTCTAGCTGCTGGAATTCATGGGGAGTCATGGGAAACTCAATAAATCACTTGTACAGGCTGAAAACTTGCCAGCAAATCAATTACAATATCTTTACAATTTCTTTCAGTTTGTAACTAAAATAAGAACACTAGGGATCTGAAAAATAAGCTATCATTGATTGCTTAAAAATCAGTTCTTGAGGTAATGAAAGACACCCCAGTCACCATTCATTAGCAAGGCCTTCATTATATCATTTACAGTATACATTTGCTGAATGGGAAAATGGATTCTCTACATACAAGCATGATAACACAAACCCATTATCAGTAACACATGCATTTTCAGCTGTTTTTCTAGTATTTAAAATGAATTCACTGGCTGAAGGTGTAGCTCAGTGGTAGAGTTCTTGTTTAGCATACACTAGTCCTTAGGATCAATCCCCAGCACTTTAAAATAATAAAGAATTTGCATTGTGATAACCACATAGTCTTGCCTAGCTTTAAGACAATAACCAGGCTAAAAATGCACTGGATCTATGGTATAGTTTATGGCATTATACATAATTAGTAGCAGAGAGAAAATAATAATCTGGTTTTTATGCAAGTCACTGGTAAATCCCCTACGTCTGTTTCTAGAAACTGTGCTATGGTTAGAGCTAACAGAGAAGAGTTAACAATATTACATAGATGTTTCCTTGAATCATGTATTTGTACTGCATGACAAAACTTTAAAAATTTTAGTAACAGCTTATACTTTATAGGAGAAAAAGCTAAGACTCAGAGAGAGGTTATGAGGGTCATTCAAATATATTGAGCCAAAGTGGTGGCTCACCTGGATCAATAATTCAGGATTCTGAACCTTCAGTTCAATGATCTTTTCATCACAGCACATAGTATGTTGTCCTGAGGTCAGGCTTAGTTTTACTGTTCCTTCTGCTACATTAAAAACAAAAATGAAACAGCACAAAAAAACTTCAGGCCTATTTATCAAGAGAGTTATTACAGAGATGTGCTGCTAACTGATTTGAACAAGTTTGAAATAGATAATATTAATACTTCCAGTTCATGTCAACTAATAATTTCCAGTTTTTTAATCACTACCCAATGAAAGACTGTATAGAAACTTTCAAATAAATTCCACCCTTTAAATTTGTATTTTCCTCCATATGCCCTGAGAATGTTCACATTCTCAAAGATGACTCAAAGACATAAACTTGTAGTTACCATTTATTAATCAAACAGCACACTATCTAAATTTTTAAAATTCAAAGATGAAGCATTCATCCACCACTGATCCTCTAATAATATTCCATAATTATTTTCTAGTCCAGAAACAAATTTTCATGTATTAAGACTATGCCTGAAATAAAAATATTGGGGGATTTCATCTTACAAAAGTCTGAATGGTTAAGATCAGGCAAACAAGGGATAATTCATGCAGGAGAAGATGTGCAAACTTGTATAACCACTATGAAAATCAGTGTGGTAGTACCTCAGGAAGATGGGAATTGAGCTACCTCAAGACATAGCTATAGCTAAACGATAATTCATTCTACCACAGAGACATTTGTTCAACTGTGTTCATTGATGCTGTATTTATAATAGCCAGTGATTGAAAACAACCTAGATGTCCCTCAACAGAAGAATAGATAAAGAAAATGTGGTAATTTACACAATGGAGTATTTCCTCAGCTGTTAAAATGATGACATCATAAGATTGGCAGGTAAATTGATAATACTAGAAAAAGTAATCCTGGGTCTGGGTAATCCAGACCCAGAGAAACAAATATGGTACATATTTCCTTATATGTGTATGATAGCTGTTAGGCCAATAATAACTAATCTATAATCTATGGAACCACAGAGGCTATGCGTAGGGAATGGAGCTGGGGATGGGTTCCAGATAGAGCTTCCTAGAAAAGGGAAATAGACTAGATAGCTATGGATGGATGGGGGAAGGTCCTAGAATGGAATGATGGAGTGGAGAGAGGGAGGGGAGATGGGGAACTAGGGAGGGAATACAAGGAGAAAGAACTAAATTCATGGGAATCCCCAAACCACCCAAGCTATTGCCAAAACTTTTGTTTTCCACAAACTGATAGCAAGGCTCTATTGCTAAAGACAATGCCTGTGGAACTCATTGAACATGGAGAGGTCAAGTTGGTGCCTACATAGAGCCTTCACCCCTTCCTGCTAATTTTTTGGGGGGTACAAGAAGGTAGTCTGCATGCTATCAAAATCAGAAGTGTAAACACCAATCTAATCACAAGCTTTTTTTTTTTTAATTTTAAATCTACAATGATGTTCTACCTACAAGATATGCTACTACAATGGTGGCACACTGATTATGGGATTAACCAACCAATATCTTATTTGATTTAAGGCTTACCCTATGAAATGGAGCCCATATGCAATGCTTGGATAATCAAAAACAAACAAACAAACAAACCTGAAACTAGATAGTCCAGGGACCTAGGGTAAAGCCAAATAATACTCTCTTAAAAATTATACACACATACACACACACACACACACACACACACACACACACACACACATATATATATATAATAAAAAGGACTCCTAATGACATTCTGATGACTCATGTATCAGTGCCTCATTCAGCCACTATCAGAGAGGCTTTCCCCTGCAGCAGATGGGAAGAAATACAGAGACTCACAGGCCTACAGTGATCCAATGATCTGCATATATATATATATGAAAGGAGAGGCTGAGAATTACAGAAGTCTGTTTCCATGTGCAAAAGTTTCCATTTATTTCTTTACTCATACATTTTGCCAAGTAACTGCAATCTTTTCTCACATGAGTAGAATGTGATTTCTCACACTTGAGTTTAGCCAGGTTAAACTCTTAGCATAATAAAATCTAGTAAATGGAACACAAAGATCTTAAAAACAAAAACAAACCAAAAAACTGTATTTTCACAATTAAGCTCATACCTTTTTTTTCCCTGTAGACCGTCTCCCTGAGAAGCACATGTCTAACAAACATAGCACCCGCTACACTACAAGCAGGATGAGAGATGTTGAGAACACATCTATTTGCCTTGGTGTAGGTACTCCAAACTGACCACTCTAGAATAAAGCTCAGCCAAGAAAATAGACACACAGAATAATAAGTAATAGATGATGTCAAAGCTACTGGGTTTTAGGCTATTTAAAAACATAGCAGTACCTACCTGGTATGGAATCTTTCCTTATGATTCGAAGTTATTAAACGATTATAGAAAGTGGTAAATGGAGATCTTGAAAAATAAGGTTAATCCTCACAACAGGAAAATCCATGGATCTTGTGTTGGAGTTTTATTAGGTGTAGGGATAGATAAGATGTGAAGCAGTCAGTGGTGTAGAAGGAACTTCTGGAAGCTCCTAACCAGTAGGCACAAGGAGCTTTGGGTGTGGTTTGGGAGGATAGAGTGAGCTTTTGTAAGAAAAAAATATTTATTCCCAGTTAGAGTTGCACATACCTGTAATTTCAGCACTCGGGAGGTTGAGACAAGAGGTACACAAATTTGAGTCTAACCTGGGCTACATTGCAAAATCCTGTTTTTTAAAAAATAAAGAAAACAAAGGGAAAAGGAAAAAATAGCACTATCAGTAAGGCTTGTGTGATAGAGTAACATGTAAGGTTTTTCAAGGCTTTGTTCTGTCTAGAGGTTATAGAACATAAAAGAAATTCTAGATGATTTTTTGGGGGGGAAAAAAAAGACAATATACCAGACTGAATTCAGGGATCTGGTTTAGTTGAGGCTGCTGGTCTTCCTATGGGGTTGCTGTCCCCTTCAGCTTCTTCAATCCTTCTGCTCATTCAACTATAGGGGTCCCTGACTTCATTCCAATGGTTGGGTAAAAGCATCTGCTTTTGTATTAGTCAGCTGCTGGTAGGAGCTCTCGGAGGACAGCGATGCTAGACTCACATCTGTAAGCACACCATAGCATCAGTAATAGTGTCAGGCTTTGTGCCCTGCCATGAGATGGATTCCAAGTTGGGCCAGTTACTAGACTGTCTTTCCCTCAATCTCTTCTCCATTTTTGTCCCTGCAGTTCTTTTAGACAGTAACAATTCTGGGTGAAGAATTTTGGCTGTGGGTTAGTTAACCTTGGTCCCCCCCTTTAGGCCATGTCTATCTACTGGAGGTGACTATTTGAGTTCCCATTCCCCAATGTTGGGCATTTTGGCTAAGGTTACCCCCAATGAGTCCTGAGAGTATCTCACCTCCTGGGTCTCTGGTACTTTCTAGAGGGTTCCCCCACCTCCCATTCCCCGAGGCTGCTTATGTCCATTCATTCTCTTGGCCCTCTGGGCTTCTCTCCTTTAACCATCTCATATCTGATTCTGTTCCCTTTTTCCCTTCCCCTTCCCCTCTCCTACCCAGGACCCTCCTTCTCTCTGCCTCATGTGATTATTTCCTTCCCCTTTCTAAGTGAGATTGAAGTCTCCTCACTTGGGACTTTCTGTTTGTCACACTTCTTATGGTCTGTAGGTTGTATCCTAGGTATTCTGTACTTGTTGGCTAATATATACTTTTCAATGAGTACATACCATGGATGTCAGTTTGGGTATGAGTTACCTCACTCAGGATGATATTTTCTAATTCCATCCATTTATGTACAAAATTCATGATATCCTTTTAAAACAGCTGGATAGCATTCCATTATGTAAATGGACTACATTTTCTGTATCCATTCTTCAGTTGAAGGACATTTGGGTTGTTTCCAGCTTCTGGTTGTTACAAATAAGGATGCTATGAACATAGTGGAGCATGTGCCCCTGTAGTATGATGGGGAATCTTTTCGGCATATGTCCAAGAATGGTATAGCTTAGTCTTCAGGTAGAACTATTTCTAATTTTCTGAGGAACTACCAGATTGGTCAGAGTGGTCATACAGTTTGCAATCCCACCAGCCATGGAGGAATGTTCCTCTTTCTATATATCCTCACCAGGGTGTGCTGTCATCTGAGTTTTTGATCTTAGCCATTCTGATTGGTGTGAGGTAGAATCTCCATGGGTCGTTTTGATTTGCATTTCTCTGATAACTAAGGACTTTCATAGTTTTTCCTTTAATTTTTGCTTTTTAGAAAATTTTAATATCTGTTTTGCTATACTGAAATGAAATTCATAATAACATAATCTATCTTTAAAGATAATTTTTAATTTTATAAAGCATCTTATGATAGGACACTAAAAATAAATTATTGATAATTTATCTATTACCATAATAGAGACTTAATTTATCATAATAAATAAATTTGAATTTTAAGGAATAAAACATTAATGGATGTTACATAATGAAAGAAATTTAGTGTGTGGTTTGTGTGTGTGTGTGTATGTGTGTGTGTGTCTGTTATATAGGATTCTGATTTCAACTTTATAACATTCTCGAATAGTCATACTATGGACACAGTAAAAAGATCAGTACCTGTCAGTGATTGAAAAAGCAAAGAATAAATATATAAATCACAAGAGATTTTTAATGCAGTGAAAGTATCCTGTATGTTAGTATAAAGTGAATGTATGTCATTATAAATTTTCCAAACTTGTAAGATATACAGAACCATGAACACTAATGTAAACTATAGTCTTCAGGGACCAATAATGAGTCAAAATTCATTCCTTATACTAAATGTACCATACTTAAAAGTTAGGAAAGACCTACTAAGGCTGGGTGTATGGAAATTCTTTGTATTTTCTGCTCCATTTTACTGTGAAGCTAATGCTGTTCTAAAATCTAAATTATATATTATTAACAATTACTTAAGCAGTCAAGAACTGAAACTAGATACATTTCGATATAAAAGAAAGAAAGCAGACTGTCAATGATGGTTAATGATAGATCATTGGCTCATCCTTAACATATTTGAGCTCTGGATTTAATCTCTGGCACTGAAATAAATAAATAAATAAATTGACTATTATTGATAACCAATGTATTTTGTAATAAAAGTTAAATGACTATGTAAACATACAAACACACACACACAAAATTCCTTTCCACTCTTGGAATATCCACAATACAGACAGGTACATATGCAATTCAGTTCAGAAATATTGTGTTGTCTACACAAATGACATAACTGACATGCCAGTATAGGTAGGTAGGTAGGTAGGTACGTACGTACGTACATACATACATACATACATACATACATACATACACATACATAGATATATAGATATACATACGTACGTACACACATATAGATACAGATACAAAGAAATAGATAAGCAGGTAGATATTGAAACAGTAAATTGCAGACTCTTTTTTTCTGTTGTTGTCCAATTCATTAAAATGTATTTTATATTAAGAAGAATATTCTCTTACATAACCATATTATTAAAAGCAAAAATATTAAACATGATACAATATTGTTATTCAAAGTATAACCATATTTCCCTTTTTGCCAATTTCCTAATTTCCTTTATGGAAATTCTTTAAAAATCCAGGATCTTGTCTTAGGTCAAATACTGCTTCAGGATGTAATATGGCTTTAGTCTGAAAATGTCTGGCAGACATTTTTGAAAAATTATTAAGTAAACTTCCTTTTGGTTTTGTCAAATATTCCCTAGTGACTATCCAGATGGTGTGTTTTCATGGAGAATACCACAAAAAAATAATGGTACACTTTGTCAATGCATCTCATCAACAGGTAAATTATTTTATAATATACCATTATTAGAGATACAGAATCTTTTCACCAGAAAAAAACTAAGAAAACCAAGCTCATACAAACTAACACAACATACTGGTGATTCTGTTATCTTTTCATAACTAAGCATAAGATGATTTGATTTAAATAGCATATTTAATCAAAAAGAAGTAATCCCTTGTGAACATAATTTAGTGAACATCAGCTTTATTAACAAGACCCAAGACTTTTGAAACAAGATTAAGTTATATTGAAAATTAATGTGCATGGTGAAGCATTCTATCAAAGGATGAGGTGGCACTTAGCAGAGACTTAGCTAGTCACCAAAGGATATTGCTTTATAGTCAGTATAGTTGGAAATTCCTGTATCAGAAGGAAAGGGGACCACCTCAAGAGATGGTGTATTGGGTCTTTGAGATAGGTTAGTTGTAAACTGCTTTCCTACAGCTCAATGAAATGAAAAGCATGAGATTCATTTTTCTCTCATTTTGCTTCCATCTGATTTTGTTCAGCTAGCAAAGTACTTGAAGTAAAGCATCTATTAATCTTGGAACAACCACTGAATTTAATTACCATGTCTAATGTTAGCTTGTACAAAGTGTTATAGGGATATGTTTTCTTCCATAAGAAGTACAGCACAATATGTTCTTCTATTTCAAATCCGTTTCACTTAATTTCAGTGCTTTGACAAGAAAAAGCAATACTGCTGCCGACCTTCGTAGTCAGGCTGCTATCTCTTGTTGAACTGCACACCTGAGAAAAATCACATCCTACTTGCCCTCATCCTGATGCACTGCTATAAAAAACTATTTCCGTTTGCTACCCACCACCCTCCACAAAAAAAAAAAATAAATAAAACAAGGAGAGCATGAATAATTGTTGTGTTCTAAGGGACCATGATGAATTTTATTAGTGTACAAAGAAAGCATATTGCATGAATTTGCTAGGGGTCTTTATTCTGAGCTTGCATATGTTCTGCAAAGCTGTCATTTTAAGTTGCGCATACAGTGGTGCTGAATGGCTCATTCCATTCCCTTGTATGGCTATTCACCTTTTCGGGTGAGTAGTGGGTGGCGATGAAACTCCACACACTGTGATGGCAATCCTTAGGAAGTTTCTATTTCCCCATATATTTTTCAGAGAAGCAAGGAGAAATGAAAATGGGAAGTCGTATTACTTCTCTGTGGGAATCTTTTGAATTAAGAGGCTTTAAAAACTATTTTCATCAGAAAGATTACTCAATAAAATCCTGGATGACAGGTACAGGAAAACATACACAGAAAACAGTAGTGAAGGGGTGAGGAAAGAAATTTCAAGAATAGAAAGAGCTATTCAGATTATACATTTAAAACAAACTACATAAACTTGTTAAGATTTGTCAAGCAGGATCTATCTTCTCTGGGAGTCTAGGATGGGGAGATAACTCTGGTGATTGTGAACTGAGTAATTAAGGTGGACTAGAACACATCTCAAATTTTAGTCTTTGGGCTTTTATCACGTAAAGCTGAATCAGAAAGAGTTATATTAAACAAGTATAATAACCTTATCTTTGCCATGGATCATACTTTTCTAATTTTTTTCTATTACATTTGACTTCTAGTCAATAGTGAAAATGATTTTATATTATAGTAAAATATAGTATTCCTTGATTTTAATCCTGTCTTAAAATAAATCATTGCATGTTTCTGGATGGAACCACACACACTGTGAAGATTTCAAATTATGACAACAGATATAATAAAACCTTATAAATGTCTGTATATTTGATCTATGATAGTAACTAAAATGTATGAATTCTAATATTTATGCTTTTATTATTCAAATCCTCAGTCCTTCATTCATAGTCCCTGTTTGTCCTTCTTCCTAATCTTATCTCTGCTCACTTTCATACCCCCTACTTTGCTGCCTGAGTTGCTAAATTATGTGATTTTATTGTCCCAGTCCTTCTATCTCATAGCCCTGATACCTCATTTCTTTTCCAGACATCCAATTTCAGAGTTTTGAATACTTCACATCCTCCTGGACACAGCTCTTTTCAGAAGAAAGGAATGGAGACAATATCTCATATTTCCCAGGTTGGCCTTGAATTTCCTACATAGCAGAGGAGGACCTTGAACTCTTGATGCCCTTACCTCTATCTTCTGAATGCTGGAATTATATGCATGCTGCACTACATCCAGTTGTACGCAGGATAAATGTAAATTGCCACCTAAATACAGCATCCTCCTTATTTATTTTTTGTAAGCCTTTGATTGTATCTTTTGCTGTGTGTTTTGTACCTTTTGTTCATACATTTATGCAACAATCATTTATTATATGTCTAGTCAACTGCTAGATGGCATATGTCAGAGACATAGCTATAAATAAGACCCTGTAGATCGAGGTCCTTAAGCAGTGCACATTTTCTCAAGAAATACAGACTAAGGAAACAATTAGAAAAGTATGACATTTGTAAAAGAGAAATAGAAGACGCTGTGTGCCTGCCTAGCAACGCATGTCTCTAAACTAGTCTTAATAAGTTAGAAGTACCTGTTCTTGGTCAAGGCGATCAAATGATTTGGCATGAGGACTAATTTACACTTTACTTGGCTTAAATTACATGTGATGAAAGATGAGATGAGAGACTGCTGTACAAGCCTAGAACAACCCACTCACATCCGCATATAGCTTGGGATTCAGAAGGCAATCGAAAACAATGCTGATAAACATTGCATCTGCAGTGTTTCAGAATCTCCCAGTGAGAGACAGATTTGAAGCTAACAATTCCATAAGATAGACTTTTCCTAAGGTATTTTTATAGGCCTGTCCTTATAGTAGGTACTAGGGTGATGCTGTTAATGGCAAAGCATGCTCCCTTCAAGCAGTTTAGGGATGTCACAGGAAAGGCATGTGAACAAATAACTGATTATTGATCCATGAATCCATATGTGTAGTACTTTAGTGCCTCTGTCTTTGTGCTCTCCTGCCAGTTTCTTTCTGTCCCAGTCCCTCAATAGGTACTTCACTAAAATGGAAGTTAACCAGTTCTTTTTGCAAGTTAGTTCTTATTTGGTACTTGGAGACATTGGGAGAAAATCTTGACCTTCTCAGGACAGACTGTCTGTAATTGCTGTAATGGGGTATCAAACTGTACTCACTAAGGCCCCTACTATCTTAGATCACAACAAAGGAGGGGAATGGCAAGTCAACTACTTTGTTTCTCATGCAACTCCTTTAGTTTCAGTCTCAAAGGCATATTTAACTGAAAAGCTATCACAATTCTATTGTTTTTTTGCTTTGAAAGAATTTGTATGGTATATGTAAAAATAAAGCTCAAAGTTTTTATCTTTGGGGGTTTTTTCCTGCACATACAGAGAAACAAGATATTCAGTAACAATAATAGCATATCTTAACTCTTTATGCTACTGAAATATAAGTAATACATTATCTGATTTCAGGAATCACTTCTCCCTATATCTAGTGAATGTCTTAGGACAGCGCCTTGCTACTAACTCTGTACTCAGCTGGTAGAGTAGTGAATTAAGAATTGCAGAGTGAAGAAATAATGAAATAAATGATCAGCTAAAGAAGCTAACACATAGCTTTCTAAGATGACTATAAGATTCAGCGATGAGAGGCACATAGATCTCTGTGAAATTGAAACCAGCCTGGTCTGCAGAATGAATTCTAGTCTAACTGGAGCAACACAGTAAATCTAGAGCTACACGCTGATACATAGTGATACCCTGTCTTAAATAAAAATGAAGATGCTTAAAGTCAACTTAGAAAGAGGGATGGGAAAGAATGATTCCATTTTACCATTTTTATTGCAATACTCATATAATTAAGATCATATTTATGATTTAAAATTAATAATGCAATTTAAAATTAATGGCCTCTTGTAAAGCATTTTGCTACACATGCATGAAAAGAGATCATGGCCATCCACAAGTGAATTATCCTGTTAATACTTGCAACTTCTAACTGCTACAATCTTGTGTTGTGTCTGAAATGTACAGTAGTAGAACCAAAATAAAGCAGATGATTACTATTTCTTTAAACAGGTTAAACATGCAAAACAAAATTGTCTCAGATAAATAAACAGTGAAGGGCTGAAGGATAAGAAAGCAGCAGAAAGAAAGCTTGGCTGCAGAGGAATCACTTCTTCCTTATTAACTATTTTTTTCTATGTTCAAAGTCATGTTACTAGTCTTCTTACCCTGAAGTGTTTTCCCCAGTTATTTAAAAAGCATATGAGCAATCCTGCCCTAAAAGAATGGAAAGTATAATTATTTAAATCAAATATAAAATAATAAAATCATCTCTATGATATTTATTAAGAACAAAGATGAATGAAAGCAGCATTATGGAGAAGAAAAGCAAAAGATGCCACCTAAACTAAGTGATAAAGTTGTTTTATTACTATTATTATTACCTGTAATGGAGCAAGCAGACATCTTAAACTACTATAAATGAAACATTTCAATGGATATCACATCACTTGTATATCATTTCTACAGAAGCGCTAACTCCAATGTTATCATGAAAAAGCATCAGAAAAACACAAATTAAAATACTTACCATAACTGACTAGCCTCAACAGAAATATCAAGGTCATAAAATCCAAGGAAAGAATGAGGAACTACCATGGATTAAAGAGACTAAAAGAGACATAAAAATACAATGCTATATGGGATTCTGGCTACAATCCTAGATCAGAAAAAGAACTTCCATGGAAAAATTAATGCTCTTTGAATCTGAGAGCTATAGTTTAGTCAGTAGTACTTTACTACAGTTAATTTCCTAGTTTGAGACTTGTACAATGGTTATATAAAATGTTTATTAGGGAAAGTTGAATGCTATGGTTGGAATGCATCCCCCAAATTCTGTGTGCTGAAAATTTACAACCTGATGCAACAGTGTTGAGAGATGGGATCTTTATGAGGTGTTCAGTCCTAAGGATTATGTACTTATGAATAGATTAATGTCACTATTGATGGAGTAGGCTCATTATGAACAAAGAAAGATTGCTATACCAACTTCTTGCCCTTTTGCCAACTCCACCATGAGATGACACAGCAAGAAAGCCCTCACCAAGCACTAATGACTTCAACTTGGACTCCTCAGATTCCAGAACTGTAAGAAATATATGTGTTCTTTATAAATTACCCAGTTTGCAACACCACCCCAAAACAGGGTCGTAGAAGCACATATGCTTATAAAATACAAATGGAGAAAGAAACTAAATAAGAAGTATATAGAAACTCTGTATATCACTTTTGTAAACAGAGTAGGAATCTGGAGGCCGGAGCTTATGCAGAGGCCATGGAAGGGTGCTGCTTTTTGGCTTGCTTCCCATAGTTTGCTCAGCCTGCTCTTTTATAAAACCCAGGACCACCAGCTCAGGATGGTATCACCCTCAATGGGCTAGGCCCTCCCTCATCAATTACTAATTAAGAAAATGCTCAATAGGTTTGCCTACATCCCTATCTTGTGGAGACATTTTCTTTTTCTTTTTAAAACAAATAACGTACAATTTTATTCAGTATCTTTTTATGTTTAGAAATTATGAGTTATAAATAATTTAACATTCTCCTAAAATGCAGACATTGTTCACTCTCACCTCTACATGATTTACTCATTAAAAAACCACAACAGCAGAAACAAATTTAGAGTCATCCAGTTGGTTCTATTTTATATATTTTTTCATTGATTTATTTATCACCTTTCATATATTTATTTATCACTTTACATCCTGATCTCAATGCATGCCTCTTCTCCCAGAATCCCCCTCCCCTTCACTTCTGAGAAGGAAAGCCCTTCCAGTGAACCAACCCACCCTGGCACATCAAGTCACTGCAGGACTATGCACATCCTCTCCCACTGATGCCAGACAAGGCAGCCCAGTTAGGAGAGCATATCCCACAGGCAGGCAATGGCTTTAGAGACAGCCCAGCTCCAGTTGTTGGGGAACTCACATGTGGGCCAGGCTACACATCTATTACAGGAAGCCCTAGGTCCAGCCAGGGTATGTTCTTTGCCTGGTGGTTCAGTCTCTATGAACCCACAAGAGTCCAGGTGAGTTAATTCTGTTGGTCTTCTTCTGGAGACCCTATCCCCTCTGTGTTCCTCAGTCCTTCCCCTAACTCTTCCACAAGACTTTCTGAGCTCCATCTAATGTTTGGCTGTGGTGGTGACATTTTCTTAATCAAGGCTCCCTCCTCTCAGATGATTTTATTTTGAGTCAAGTTGACACAAGACTAACCAGGACAAGGATACATCATACACTATCAAAATAGAATTATTTAAGACTCTGTGAGTGAATTGTTAAAATGATCTGTAATATCCATTTATCCTGTCTTAACTACAAAATCCATGGCTGGAATCATCTCCAACACATGTACAAGACAGGTTGTGGGTGCTCTACTGCTCACTGTCACAAGTACCATCTGAATTTCACAATAATAACTGGTTATATTACAAGAGTTTGTTCAGAGCATATCACTGGGAGGCCCTCTCTTTTCTGAAGGGAAACAGAGGAAGAATGGATCAGGGGAAGAGAGCATGCATGTGGGGGAAATGGGAGGAGAAGAGGGGAAACTTTAGTCCAGACATAAGAGAAAAGAATAAACTAAATAAAATACATTTTAAAAAAGAGTTTAAAAAACCAAATTAAAGTTTAAAGAGTTTTGAAATCACTTCCCCCTTCTTAAAGTGGTATCCTTCCCTCTCGCCCCTGATTTTCAGCCTACCAAACCAGAAGTATGCTTGCCATCATTGTATCATTGTAACTAAAGAGACTAAAAAAGCTTACCACATACCAATGAAAAACCATCCAATATCTGGTATCTAAGCATGAAAACCCAGTTGATCTGAGTCCAAATATAAATAAAAACAAAATGTACCATCTAAACCATGCTCCACCTAATTTGCCTTATCTCCAGTGTCCGAGAATAGAAGTTTGGAAACACTCCTCACCATAATGTGGAAATTACTTCTAGTTTCCAATCAGTTTCCAGTGAGTTAAGGGCTTATACTGTCAGAACCATCCGAGTTTTTACAAAGGCAATTAAGACTTTACCAGCTTGAGGCTAACATTCTTCAGATTCAATCAGATGCCAAAGCTGAAGTGAAATTCAATCTAAGTTGGGAGTGATTTTCATCTGGATTCTACTAACTGGAGTTAAATCATGAAATGTATATAAAAATTCTGAACTATTTTTAAAAGAACAAGATGTTGGCTGAAGCTGGAAGCTGCTAACATTTAACAATGTATATAATGTTTGCTCAGTGTATCTTGATCAAAGTCAACCTGAAATTTTTGGTAAGGACTCACACAAACTTCAGATCCCAGCTATGAATCTGTTTATTTGTTCATTTTGATTCTCATTGAAGGTTAAATTTCCTTAAGCCCTAATCTAATATAGAATTTTGCTCGAATTTACATAGATAAGTGAAGCAATTTATACTACCATCCAAAACATCTGTAATTTCACTTAAACTATCTGTTGATGCTGACTTTATTATTTCTTTAAATATCATCATCCTAAAACTGACTCTGGCAACAGTATTTCAGATTATACCAGAATGACTACTTCTCCTTCTTCTTCTTCTTCTTCTTCTTCTTCTTCTTCTTCTTCTTCTTCTTCTTCTTCTTCTTCTTCTTCTTCTTCTTCTTCTTCTTCTTCTTTTTCTCCTCCTCCTCCTCCTCCTCCTCCTCCTCCTCCTCCCCCTTCTCCTCCTTCTCCTTCTCCTTGTCCTTCTTCTTTTCCTCCTCCTCATCTCTTCCTCCTCCCCCTCCTCCGCTGTCTCTTTGTCATTAAATGTTTCATTCTGATATTTGAATGTTATCTTACAAGTATATACTGAAATATTTGTATGTTCAGCAGTATTATAAAAGTTATATTTACTTGAAATCATTTTAAGTCACTTGAACAAAAATATATAAAAAACAAGGTTCAAGGGCTCCATGGGTAATAGTGCCTGCTGCCAAGCCTGAGACCAACATGGAGAAGGAAGAAAACTGAATGCTGCAAGTCGCTCTCTGACACTCATGTGTTCTGTGGTATAGACACACATATACATGCTAAATAAACAAATGAATGAATAAATATTTTAAAATTTAAAAGTCAATAAGAAAAGACAAATAAGCTAATCTAAAACTGACCAAAAGATATCAAAGATGTGAAAATGACTAATATACACATGAAAAGATGGTAAACACTATACACCATTAGGAAAATATGAATAAAAACTATAATGACTTCATACCTAGTAGGAATGCCCATAATAAAAAAGTCAGAAAATGTGTGTTGGCATGAATGGAGAAATTGGAACCAAAAACATTAATGCTAGGAACGTAAGATGGTACAGATGTTTTGGAAAATGGTCCTGCAATTTCTCTAAGTGTGACACAGAGTTGACATATGACCTCCTAACATTCCACTTTCAGGTATAGTAAGACAATGGATGACAAGGTTATTTTGGTTAATGACTGGAAGAATATAGAAAGACTGATTATCCTAAGAGTATAATAGAGGAAGAAAATTCCTATCTCTGCCTAAGCAAAAGAAGCACCAAAAGAAATGGAAACTACAGGAGATAAAGCACGTTAAAAAATTTACAGTCAAGTGTTGAACAAAGGCTTTTGTAAATATTCACAAGCAATTTAAAAAGTTTGAAACGATGAACCCCAGAACTGAAAGGTTTTCATTAATTGAGAAGACTGTTCATGGTGTATTTTCTGCTTATAAACAAATCTAAAAATAATAAAGTAACAGCTAAACAAGCAACAAGGGTATATTTCTGAAAAGACTAACCCCTTTCCAGAAGAGTTTCTAACAAAACGAGGCCCTGTTATCGTAAGAAGTGACAGTGTCATGCATGTGTGCTAGCACCACTAAAGACCATCTGGTGGGACAAGATGTGGATGCTGAAGACAGTAAAACTCATCATCTTGAATCTATATGAGCCCAGGTTGGGTGCTTGTGGCTTCTTAAAAAATATTGTTTAGAGATGGCTATAAGTTAATGTAAACAGGCAGCTTTTGTGGAAATTTACAAGCCTGAGTAGTCATAGACCTTGTAAATAGGTAGCCTTGGCAGACAATACCAACTTAGATAAGGACAAGCGAGTCATAGGCAGAGTCATAGTGACTTGTCCCCTGAACCTTCACCCAGCCGATACCCGGTTCTGATGATATCTGTATTCCCCCTGAACACCCACACTCCAGTGTCATTCCCTTCCCCACATCCTGCCTTTCTGTATTTATAACCCCTGTGTGAATGAATTACGATTTGAGAAAAAATAAATTATAAAAAAAAATATTGTTTAGGGGACCAGAAATATGGCTTAGCAGTTGCTCTTGCCAGGAACTGGGTTCAATTCCCAGCACCCATGTGGTGACTTACAACCACGAGTAACTTCAGTTCCAGGAGAGCTGACATCTTCTGACCTCCATGGTCACCATGTATGCAAGTGGTGCATAAAAACAAACTGAATCTTTAAAAAATTGTTTAGTTAGAAAATTTCATATACGCATATGTGTTTTAACCAAATCCACTCCTTACACACCTCCCTTATCTTCAACACCACCTTGCCATCCCAACTTCATGAACTCTTTTAAATCTTAGAGTCTACTTAGTACATGGATATAAGACTGTCTACTGGAGCATGAATAGTCTTTCAGGGACCACATCCCTGAAGATAACCAATTGTCTCGCCCCAGCAGTCATCAAATGCCAGTAGTTTTTCTGCTAGGAGTGAACCTTCATGACCACCTCTAGCATCCATGCTGGGATTTTGGCTGGATTATTTTTGTACAGATCATGTGCATTTTTTCCCACAACTTCTGTAAGTTCATGTGGACAATGGCTAACATTGTTCTTTCTTTTTTAGTCATTATTTTCAGATTATAATTACATTTCTTCTTTCCCTTTTCTCCCTTCAAATCTTCCTATATACCCTTTCTTACACTTTCAAAATCATGATCCTTTTGTCATTAATTGTTGCATGTATGTATATGTATACACATATATTCCTAAATACAACCTGCTCAGTCTATATACTGTTACTTATATGTATAGTTTCAGGGCTGACCATTTGGTATTGGACAACCAGTTGGTGTGCTCCTCCCTGAGGAAGACTTTCCCCCACTCTTACTATTCTTTAGTTGCCTGAAGTTCTTCAGGTAAAGTTGAGACTTCATAGGTAGCTGCTTTTATTTTGAACAAGCATGTTAGAAGAAATAAGCTAAAAACAGAAAATAAATAAAGAATAAGCGTGTAAAACAGGAAATATTTGCAGTTACTTTTCAAGACAAAAATTACCACAAAAGACTCAAAATGTTTTTTAAAACTTATGATGATATATAAAGTAAATAAATTATAATAAATGAAAGTTGTTGAGGAAATATTTTTAAATAGAAGACTAAGATATAGCTCAGTGGTCAAATATTTCTCTTATACGTATGTAGGTTCAATACCCAGTGCCACAAAAATTTATGTAGCCTAATTGTATGTTGTTCAAGTCTATAATAGTTTATGATAACAACCTAATCCTTCAGTCACTTATTTATCGACGCACCTAGAGAAACTTCTAGTCCTGATAGCACCATTAAGTATAAGTGAGCTGTACCAATATATCAGTTTTAATCTTTTATGCTGTTTATATTATATATTGCTATATCCTTTCTATATTTATCATTGTATTACAAATATTTATAGTATCCATTAATCTGTTGTACAACTTATTAGGAGCAATAAGGTATATGATATACACCACAAAGATTTATGTAAAAATACAGTGTTCAAATAATGAAATAAACTTTCTTAGAATACATCCCCATCATTAAGCAAAACATGATTATATGTACTCATAACACATAAGAACATACATTGGCATGAATATTTATACCAGTATTATTAATAATAATTTGAAACTAGATATAAAGTGAATATTTATCAATGAATAGTTAAATATAACTTTGTGCATCAATATAATGGAATGTTATTCAGCCATACAAAGGAATGAAATTGTATATATACTATGGTCCAAATGAACTTTGAAAACTTTGTGAAAGTTGAAGGTCACCAAACACTGTTTTGCGTGACTTTTTAAATGAAATATGCAAAAGAGGCAAAATTATAAATCTAGCAAGTACACCAGTATACTTTAGAACTTCCTAATTTGCAATATTTAGGTATTTAAAAAATGGCTGTAGCAATAAGACCAAGTTTTAGGTAATAGGAGGTATGTAAATAGTAAAGAAATAGTTATTAAAAACATCAATATTGTGGATGTATTAAGAAAGTATAGGGAGAAACTAATTATTCTGGAAGCAGAAACTTTCTTATAAATTTGGGAGAGCTTTGGAGGAACATACCAAGAACATATATGGAAAGTAGAATCATAACTCCCTTAGTTAGACAAAAGAAACCCATCTTTTAAGTAATAATATCAAACTTGGTGTCACATTCTGTGGCCCAAGCCAGGTCTGGCCACCCATCTTTCATAAGCCAATTAAAGGAGCCAAACTAAAAGTGGAAAGCAGACTCTTTGGTAATAAAGCCAAAGAGGCCCAGCAAATGAACTCCACTCCTTTGTCTATCTTCTGGGTGCTGGAGTGAGATTAAAGTTTAGTGGGCCAAGGGCACACCTAAGTAGTCCTATTCAGTGTGTCATCTCACCAACTACTAATCTATTGTTGTCTTGGCCACAGTCTCATCCTATAAAATGGTATGACAAGCTGTTTGTCTTAGGATTTCGTTGCTATAAAAAGACACCATAATCAAGGCAATTCTTATGAAGGAAAATATTTAATTAGGGCTGGATTACAGTTTTAGAGAGTCAATACATTATCATCATGATAGGCTGTGCTACACTTCGGGGTAGGGTCCTGGATGCTATATGAAAGGCTGGTCAAAACCAGGAGAGCAAGCCAGTAAGAAGTATTCCTCCATAGCCTCTGTTTTAGTTCTGCCTCCAGGTTTCTCCCTTGAGGTCCTGCCCTGACTTTCATGAGTGATGAAGTATGACCTTAAACCTGTAAGAAGAAATAAAATCTTTCCTCCCCAAATTGCTTTAAGTCTTGGAGGTTTGTCACAAAAATAGAAAACTAAGACAGGCCCTTTTCTAGCAAAGTCTACAATAGTCTGTTCCAGTCAAAGTTTCAACCTTCTTATTACAATTTCATACCTTATGGTTATCGTTTCTAATTTATTTTCTACAAAATGGTAATACATTGTTTCAACCTTATTCTATTCTATTCATCTAAAATGTCATTTACAAAAACAAAAGGATACCTTTCTTCTTTTCTATAAACGGCAAATTAGCCTTTTTATGAATTTAACAGGCAGTATTAAAAAGCAAGCTTTCCTTTTTTGAGATTAAATATTTTCTTTTTTTAATTCTTTTTTTATTGGATATTTTATTTACATTTCACATGTTATCCCCTTACCCCATTTCCCCCTCCCACCCAGGAATCCCCTATCCCATTCCCCCTCCTCCTGCTTCTATGAGGATGTGTCCCCCACTCCACCTCCCCACCCCCGAATTCCCCCACACACGGCGTCCAGCCTTCATGGGACCAAAGATCTCCTCTCCCACCTATGCCTGACAGGACCATCCTCCCTTGTATATACAGCTGGAGCCATGGGCCCCTCCCTAAGTGCTCCGAGGATGGTGGTTTAGACCCTGGGAGCTCTGGTTGGTTGGTATTGTTGCTCTCCTCATGGAGTTGCAAACCCTTTCAACTCCTTCAGTCTTCACTCTAACTCCTCCATTGGGAACCCCATGATCAGTTCAATGGTTAGCTGTGAGCATCTGCCTCTGAATATGTCAGATTCTTGCAGACCTCTAAGGAGACAGCTATGTCAGGCTCCTGTCAGTATCCGTGCAGTTCTTTTAACCAGGAACAATTCTGGGTCAGATTTTTTGACTTTGAGATGGCAACCCCATTCTTCTACATGCTGACCTCCAGTTGAACCAGCACCATTTGTTAAAAATACTGTCTTTTTTCCACTGGATGGTTTTAGCTCCTTGGTCAAAGATCAAGTGGCCATAGGTGTGTGGGTTCATTTCTGGGTCTTCAATTCTATTCCATTGATCTTCCTCCCTGTCTCTGTACCAATACCATGTAGTTTTTATCACTATTGTTCTGTAGTACAGCTTGAGGTCAGGGATGGTGATTCCTACAGAAGTTCTTTTATTGTTGAGAATAGTTTTCACTATCCTGCGTTTTTTGTTAGCCTTCCTCTATGTGAAAGATAAACAGATTGAAAAAGAAATTAGGGAAATGACACCCTTCACAATAGTCACAAATAATATAAAATACCTTGGTGTTAATCTAACCAAGCAAGTGAAAGATCTGTCTGAGAAAAACTTCAAGTCTCAGAAGAAAGAAATTGAAGAAGATCTCAGAAGATGGAAAGATCTCCCATGCTCATGGATTGGCAGGATTAATATAGTAAAAATGGCCATCCTGCCAAAAGCAATCTACAGATTCAATGCAATCCCCATTAAAATCTCAACTCAATTCTTCACAGAGCTAGAAACAGAAAAAGCAAGCTTTCAAAATTATGTTCATGGAAGACTTGTCCTTTGACAAAGAATGTGGGGGGGGGCAGTCAGATGAAGTTAATTAGGAAAGGAAATAGTCAGATATAAGGAAATTCTTTTTAATTTGCATTTTGTTTATATTCAGGCTTTCTATATAAATTAAGCCTTACTGTATGTATCTATTCTCTGCTATACTCTTTATACAGGACATAATTCAAAGTTCTTTGGCATGATAAATTTGACCACTTTATGGAAGGCTATGAATATATACAGGCCATGGAGGAATGCTGCTTATTGGCTTGCTCTCCTGGTTTTGATCAGTCTTTCATATAGCAACCAGGACCGCTACCTCAAGAGTAGCACAACCTATGGTTATCTGGGCCCTGTCACAGAAAAAAGAATCAGCATCATTGTTAATGTTTTCTTCTGTTCTCTGGTCTCTAAACAGGAACTTCGTAAATCACAATGGTCCATCTCAATTTGCATTGTGACATATGAAACCGCCAATTCTCAGACTTCTAAATCCCTCCCTCTGATGCTATAATTCTCTTTCCTGCATCTTAACACATCATAGGTTTCAGTTTTCATTTTCTGGCTATGTGCAGACCTCTACTCTTACTCACTTCTGTACCTTTCAACTATACAGTGCCTTATCATTTTAAACTTCCTGGCTGTTCCATACTACTGACAGTGTTACTAAAAGGCTGGCTACTGTCAGCTGGGCTTGCCATAATTGCTGCTATCTAATCTTAGATGACTATTAACTGCTCATAAAATCCTTCCACTTTCCTCTATAAAAAAAAAAAAGTTTATGAGGTGCCTCCACAATGTCTCCTCTGATCAGTCACTGTCTATGAGCATAGCATTTCACCTTGAATTCTCTCCAATTCAAACCTTCTGCATTCTAATCCGCACTCCTCTCTCTCTCTCTCTCTCTCTCTCTCTCCCTCTCTCTCTCTCTCTCTCTCTCTCTCTCTCTCTCTCTCTCTCTCATATCTTGAGGCAAAAACAGCTCTGCTTGTTACTACTGTCACCATCCTCCAGTTCATCATGGACAATGATATTCTGCCTAAAAAGATGTCAATCTCTTCCTCAAAATCTTCCAATGAAGTAGAATTGCATTAACCAGCCATCCATAGCCTTCCATAAAATAGTCAAATTTATCATACCACAAAACTTCAAATTATTTCCTGTATATAATGCCCTAAGTTTACATCAACTGAAACCATTTTTTCTTTTTCAAGAGAGGCCTGAATTCCATGTCTCAATACTTGATAAAGCCAAGGTATTGTCTTTTATTTCTATAATTGGAATTTAAATCCTAACTGCATCATTTGGCAGTTGGGTAACTTTCATTAAGGACATAGAATTAGTTTCCATTGGTTTACTCTCTAGTTACTTGTGAGAATCAAGTAAAATGATAGTTGCAGTACTAAAAAATAAAAACCTATATAACACTAAGATACAATGGAGAGTGTTGTTTTTTATTCCACAAATATTCATTTAGCACCCACTATTGACAAGTATTAGTACTGCAACTGTTCACTTTCCAAATGAACATTATACATGTACTTACAAAGTAGAACAAATATGCACCCGCTGAGTTAGATAAACAAAAACAACTGAGAAGATTCAAACTCACATAAGCTAGGGATTTGGAAATAAAATTAAAACAATAGTTGCTCATAGGTTGATGGCCAGTTTCAACTTAAAAACCACCCTCCTGTAGATTATACACCATCACTGTTGCATTTGTAGACATTAAACTGAGTTCACATCAATTACTTTGATAAGGGGATTCTGAAAATTTAGGAAAATCATACTGGAATCTTTCATTCCTCAGAAGATTTTAAGAACTCTGTTGCTTTAGCTAATCCCAAGTCTTGAATCTCTTCAGTCCATCCAGATGGAATGGTCAGGAGCAGATTGCACACATACGCTTACAAGAGAACATGGCTCGATAAATATAGCTTCCCTTTATGATGGCTGCAATCTACTTTGTAAAGAAGACTTTACTGAAAAGAATGTTGTTGTTTTCTTTCACTAATCATCAGTACAAAAGAACATGCCAAATGGATATTTTCTCCCCTACTAACAGACTTGCTATGCTGGTACCCCATAACTGAATTGTTGAATCCCAGGGAATTGGGGGGGGGAGTGGGTAGACAAAAGGTACCCAGCGAACAAGCTGTTTCTCTCTCCCTACCCCTCTTTTTGAAAAAAAAATCCAAAATAGAAATTTCAAAGCTTAAAAAACTTCGAGGCAATTTAATTTAAGTTGCTTCCCATGACTTTAAACACTGAATATTCACACCTACGTCAGTACTACATTGAGAACCTCCTACTCAGAAACTGTATTTAGGAAAGGAAGGATGCTGTGGTCTGAGATGAGGACTAGATTTGAGGGATCTTAAGTTCTGAGAAGAATTTTTTAGTAAGACTCCAAAGTTCAGCAAATTTTATCTTTTCTCCTCCATGGAGAGTCTGGGTAACATTCTCATAGAGCCTTTCCTTATAAATAATTATGGGAGATCAAACAATGATTATGAGATAAAATATAATTTCTTAGAACTTATTTCATGGCTTACATATATTCTGATTCTAACAGTGGTGTTGTTCCTAAGAATCTGCATGTACATCGAGTGAGTTTCAGCTCCAGAGAGTAACTGATAGAACCCCAAAGAATAGGCATGGCTGTGTATTGATGAGAACAACAACACATACAATAGAGTTTGTGTCACTGTTAGACTTTAATGTACAGGGCAGATTTCCAGATCATCCCTCTTTTGAGAAAATACATTTTAGCTTTAGTGTTTAAGCTATAACATGGTCAAATTGCATATCTGGTCTATTACTTCACACCCCACCATTTTCGTGTTTTTTAGCTTAAGCCAAGCCAGGTGAGTAGGCGTCATCCAAGATAAAATCTTGCTGACTTTTTTTTTCCTCCAAAGAAAAGCTAGGGAACAGGAGGTAATAAATGCTATGCTTCCTACTCAGACTCTGTCACATAAGATGTCAGTTCTTTATTTTAATTATATTCCTTGCCAGCTCAAAGAGGCAAGTAATTTTGCTGCATATTATCCTACCTTTGTCAGAGTTCTTCACAAGCAACAGTGGAAGGTCTTTCATTTGTTGTGCCAGAGTTGGTCTTAACATCCAGTTCCCAGCCATTCTCTTACATCCTGAGAAAAGAACCAGTTTATGCACTATCAAAAAGGTGAAGCAGACAAAATGATTACTGAAATGCCACTATATTTGAAACATAAAATCCTCTCCGAAGCAATGCAGCAATAAAAAGAGTTTAACAATTTATTTCAAAGAGGAAACCCTACACACACACTACAGTCAAGTTCTGGTATTGATCAAAGGGGTAATCAAAATACAAACATGATCAAGAAGATGGGGTGGATGGAAACCTAAGGGTCCCTCTTATTTGGATATAGGAGATCAGGTTACAGAATGATGATTCTATTTGTGTGCTTTATACAGAGACCACAGATAGAATGGTGAGGAAAGACTATAGAGAAGGGAAGGAAAATATTAAGGAAAATGTACACTACAAATCCCACCATGACAGCAGCAACTGAAGTGAAATCCCGACAGAGACCCTTAGGAAGCAGTACAAAATACATACTTCATGATTATCCTATTTTATAGGGGATAATTTACTGGAAATAGATACCCTATTTCTGGCAGCCATTGGTTTAGGGCTACTGATGTAAAAGTAAAGGGTTTACTTCACTGCTGTTTGCCATCTGCTTTTCCAGTTTCAAAAAAAGTCCTCATGTTCAGAGATATAGATACTAGAAGGAAGCTAGAACCTGGTGGCTGTCCAGGGTCAAAGAAGAACAAGCACCATATTATTAGCTTCTTCTATGCATCCTCTTTGTACTGGTTTGGGGTTTCCTGAGTGAGAATGTTGTACTGGTCTCTGATTACTGAAGCTGTAGATACAGCTGACAGAAGTAGCAAACAAAGACACATGATGAAAAGAAGGTCAATATATAAAGGAGGGAACAACAATCCACTCGCCCTTTTCTTTCCTTACCAGTATCTGCCACTTGCCTTTCCTCGGGTGAGACACCTTTGCCTTACATGCTAAAAGTCAAGGTGTTCGTCTTTTTTTGATTTATCTGTGGAGTGATGCAAAACATGGATTTTAACCTTAAAACAGAATGATCTGAGTCTTTCCCTATATGATATGTAGGTTATAATTACTAGCAAATAAGTAACACATGCATATATTTATTGAGGGTTTTAATTGTTTATTTTTGAAATTTTTTCATACATGTAATATGATCTCATACATGAAATATGATCACATCCACACTTCATTTCATTCTTCCGATTTCTCCCATTTCGCGCTCAGCTCAACGTATTTCTATCCCAACTTCATATTTTTTTGATAACTCACTAAGTCCAGTTAGTGCTTCCCATATGTGCAGGGGTGTGGAGCATCCACTGGAGCAAGGGAATCCAACAAGTAACCACATACTTGAGGAAGAATGATACCTTCCAACAACTACCCACTCTTAACAGCTTCTACAGTAAGTGGGGCTTGGAAATTCTCTACCCTAACTATATTTGGAGTTTGGCAAGCTTGATCTTGTGTAGGTCTTGTCAACTATGCTAGAAGTTTGGCTGGCTCGATCACATATAGGTCTTGTGTAAATAACCCAAGCTATTGTGAGTTCATGAGTGCAATAGCCATTCCCTGACCACAAGACAGCACTTCACAGCATTCCTCCCCATCCTCCAGCAGGTAGAGTCATTTCACCTCCTCTTCAATGTTCCCTGAACCTTGGTGCTAGTGGGGTTAATCTAGTCATTTCATTTAGGTCTAAGAAGTCAGTCTTCTACTCGCAGTGGTTGAATTGGTTATGCTTTTCTGTGCTGATTGCTGCCCTCAGTAAAAAGAAGCTTCTCTGATCAAAGCTGAGAGTAGCCCAGGTCTATGTATGTAAATATAAATATTTAGAAGGATGCTTGGCAGTAAAACTTAGCAAAATAGCAATAGCCTTGGTGTCATTATACCATATACTCTTATATGCCACTATACCAGATACCATATGGTATATGACTATATCATAGGGCCATAACCTCCCCAGACATGGACTTTTACCAGGATTACAGTACCAGGCATGTTATGCCCTCCTGTGAAGCAAGCCTCAAATTCAGTCAGAAAGCCATTGGTTACTTCATAACAGTCAAGCCAGTGTTGATCATGTTGGCATATCTCACCTGGCAGGTCAGCACTACAATATGCAAGGCCTAGTGCTGAGTAAGAATATAATGATGTGTTTCCTCCTTCATCAGCCTGTATAGCACATTACACTATTAGGAAAAGTAGTCACTGGGAGGAAGCTTCTCAGTTTGCTTGCAATCTCTATGTCCTATAGAGAAAGTGTGTGGTGTCTTCAGCAATTGGAACTTACAATGTAGTTACTGTTTGAATAACAAAGGACAACTGCAATAGTTTTTGGTTGGAGGACATCTGATACCTCCATGACCAATAACTTTTAGGGAGGTATTCAATGCCTGGCACTGTGATTTTCACTCAATAACCTCTGTCTTCTGGGCACATCATTGTCCACCTACACAGAGCAATTCCATTCTAATTCTTTATTATTATTATTTACATGGATAAGAGTTTTGACTACATGTTTATCTGTGCACCACATTCATGTCTATTGCCTGAAAGGTCAGAGGAAGGCATTGGATCCTCTGGAACTGGAGTTACATATAGTTGTGAATCACCATGTAGGTGCTAGAAATTGGACCTGGGTCCATGAGAAGAGCAGCCAGTGCTCTCAACTGATGAGCAATCTCTCTTGATTCTCAACTTGTTTTAAGTTGTATTTGAAACTAGCATACTAAGTAGTGGGTTTCTGTAAAGTGTTTTCATGAATTCTTAGTTTTGGTTAACCCATCCACTAACTCCTTTTTCTTTCTGTTCTCATTCTTACTTAACACTTTAACCCTTTGTTATTTCCTCTCTTCTTCCAGTTTGCATGTCTCCTTTTCTCTCTTCAGTTTGGAAAGACTTATTTGACTTTTAATGGAGAGAAGGCAGGAGGTTGCACACGGAAGTGCAGATGCCTTCAGAGGTCAGATATACTGAATACTTCAGGGGTTGGAGTTTCAGACAGGTGAAAGCTACCCTGTGTGGATCCTGGGAATTGAACTCTGGTCCTTTGCTTTTAAATGCTGAGCAGTCTCTCCAAACACTATTTTTATTTTTATTTTAAGTTGGGTTATGAGTCAGCCAAACTTCCCCCTTTCCTATACCCATCCTTTGAGTTAGTCCTTCCTGTCACCCTGTTTCCCCCATACTCCCATACCCCTTCTTCTTAAGCCTTCCTATTTCCACTATTCCAATTCATTAAGGTGTCTTTCCTCTGTCGAAATGTGTCTTTGCCCAAAAGATTCTCTTTTGGTTTTTCGGCATTTACTTGTGCTTTAAGTTAAACATATAAAATGAAACATTGGGAAAGAGTGAGAGCTGGCAAAATGGTGTTCTCCAGGGAAGAGCAAACCAATTGGTTGTCCAATAGCGCATGGTCAATCCTGAAGCATATACATTCAAGTAACATTGTATGTGCCAAGCAGATTGTATTTGTATATTAATACACACACACACACACACACACACACACACACACATGCATGCACACCTATATAACAACAATCAAAGAAAAGAGGCCATGAATTTGAAAGAGAGCAAGGAAGTGCAAGAGAAGGGATAAATGATGCAATTATAATCTAAAAAATAAAAATTATAATAACATTTTTAAATTATAAAGAAAAAATATTTGAAGTGCAAGTTGCCCTTCTGAGCCTGAGTTAACTTACTCATTATACCTTTCTCCAGTTCCATTCATTTACCTTAATATTTCATTGTTTTATTTTATTTTATTCTGTTTTGTTTTGTTTTGTTTTATGTGCATGGGTGTTCTGTATGCATTTATGTCTGTGTACAATTCATGTGCTTGGTGGCTGTGAAGGCCAGAAGAAGGTGTCAGATTCTCTGAAACTAGAGTCATGGATAAAATTATTAATTATGCTCCTAAAGACTAAGCCACCAACCAAAGAGCATACACAGGGTGGCCCAAGCCTCATATCCCCACGTCACCTTGTATATATGCAGCAGAGGGCTGCCTTGTCTGGTCTCAGTGGGAGAAGATATGCTTAATCCTGTAGAGTCTTGATGCCCCCAGGGAAAAGAGATGGGGGAGCACCATCTCAGAGGGGAAGGGAAGGGGGAGGTGGTGAAGAACTCTGGGAGGAGAACCAGGAGTGGGTCAACATTTGGGATGTGAAAAAATAAAATAATTACTAAAAATTAATTTTTTTAAAAAAAGAATTGAACCTGGGTCCTCTGAAAGAGCAGTTTGTGCTCTTAACCTCTCAGGCATCTCTCTAGTCCCACAAGATATTATGTTTATGCAATTCGTATGCATTATTCATTTAATCTATACAACAACATTATGAGGTGGGTACTTTCATTATCCCTCATGTCTGGATAAGGAATGAAAGATACAGAAAGATGAAGCAGCTTGTTGAAGAAGACCAAGCTAGAAACTATCCTAAACAATGATGTTAATAATGGAAAGGCGATAAACAGCACAAAAGGACCACATTTGAGTCCCTAACACCTAGAGCAGAAACTTACCTTGACTCTGTCACCTGCCTATGGATCCTATTCCTTTAATTGGGCTATCTTGACTGGCCTCAGTGGAAGAGGATGTACTGAGT
The DNA here is from genome assembly GCF_004785775.1 of Grammomys surdaster. Classification (NCBI taxonomy): domain Eukaryota; kingdom Metazoa; phylum Chordata; class Mammalia; order Rodentia; family Muridae; genus Grammomys; species Grammomys surdaster. The sequence continues at coordinate 2,309,051 of NW_021604662.1, read as the reverse complement.
CCTTCAGTGACTTGAGTTGTCAGGGTAGGTTTGTACCGGGGTGGGTGGGGCTCCCCTTCCTCAGAGGTGAAAGGGAGGATATGGGATGGTACCTTGTGAGAGGATGATTGGGAAAAGAGGTAGGCAGCGAAAAGAAATGAAGGTGAGAAATGCAATATGGAATATAGAAAGGAAAGGTTGTGGGCCAAGGATCAGACCTGAGGACTTCAACAAACTAAAAATAGGAAATAATTATTAGTAGTTATCTAATCCCTTTTCCTACAACAGAAAAAGACCAGTTTGAAAGAGAAGCCACCAGACCACCAGTATCTAAATAGTGCTCAGATGCGCTAATGTATACCCAAACATCACTCTTACTACTGCAAAATTGATAAGCTAAATTTAATAAAAGTAGCACAATAAATGTAAAGGAAAGCACTTCCAGGGATGGTGCTTAGAGTGGAAGGTGCTCAAAATGGTCCAGCGTTTGACATACCGTCATAGGCTTTCCTACTACACAGCCTCTAACAAAACCAGGCTGTCTCGAACCCCTGGCAACAGGATTGTTTACCTTTACACCAAGAAGGTTGGGAAGGCACCCAAATCCGCATGTGGTGTGTGCCCAGGCAGACTGCGAGGGGTTCGTGCTGTGAGACCCAAAGTCCTTATGAGATTGTCTAAGACAAAGAAACATGTCAGCAGGGCCTACGGTGGCTCCATGTGTGCCAAGTGTGTCCGCGACAGGATCAAGCGGGCTTTCCTTATTGAGGAGCAGAAAATCGTTGTGAAAGTGTTGAAGGCACAAGCACAGAGTCAGAAAGCAAAATAAATATGCATTTTTTTAAGTAATAAAAATCAAGGCTTAGTCTACAAAAAAAATGTAAAGGAAAGATGTTGCTTTTAATTAAGTTTGCTCTTTCTTTGGAATTAATTTCCAAATGTAAACAAGATGTTCATGTTAATCATAAGCAAGATGAGATGAAAATGGGAAAGGTGTAGTTTTATAAGAAAGCCTTGAAAGATAATAAAGTGATAGTTTGCCTTTGAACAGAAAATAATTCTGGATGGAAGATGTTGCAGGCTCTATACCTTGTAAATAACCCATTAAATCCTTGAAATACTATTTTTCTTAGAAGCTACGCATGCAATGAGCTTGTGAGAGAGTTTTGGGTGGCTTTTGTTGTCCAGCCTTAGCCTATCAATAACACCAGGAAAATAGCAGCAGATAAAATGCCAGACTGGGACAAAAGCCACTGCAATCTTTTCTGGAACTCTGGTGCTGTAGCACAAAATTGCAATCCCAGAACTTGTGAGGCAGGAGGATAGCTCCAAGTTCAAGGTTTGCCTCCTATATAGTCACTTACAGGCTAGCTAGGAAACCATGTCTCAAATGAAAAAAAAAACATGAAAATAATAAAAAATAAGGAAGAATGGCAGGGCAAGGAAAAACAAAATATTTTCTGGAACCAGAGTTGGTTGCTAAGAAAAGTTGCCTAAAGACACAGCTGATTGTAGAAAGCAATGGCTTCTAATAGAGACAAGCACAAGAACAGTCATAAAGTCACAGACAACTGAGAATCCTCCTATTCTTTATGCTATCCATTGGAAGGATGAAAATGGAAACTCAAAATGAACCTTTTCTAGTTTTGTCTACTGGATGAGCCCAGAGACAATGATAATAGCAAGTAGTAATGAGCATACCTAATGACCTGATTTGGTTTCTATATTTACCCCTGAGATTATCTCTAGAGGAATGGCTAGTTTTAGCTCTTGGACGAGGAAAGTGTGGTGATAATTTTGAAATATGTTAGCATGTCAGAGAGTAAGAAAAGCATTTAGAATATTAACAGGACATGAAGGCTAGCTTGAGATCATTCCTACTGGGCAAATTTGAGACAATTTGAGCATCAAAAATAATAATGGGCATAAATTAATGTTGGCTGAATAAATAAAAACCCACAGGTCTAAATGATTCTTGGGAGAAAGGAGGAGAGGAAAGAATAACAGAAATGCTATTTTATACATAAGGATGCTGACTAATAAATACAAAAGCACTAGTAGACATTTTTTAAAAATCACCCTTTTGAAAACAGAATAAAATAATTGGTTGTTACAAGATTGATAAAGCCGTTGAGTAAAGAGTTCTTGGGAACAAAACATCTTTTAGATAGTAATCAACATCTACCCTTACACACTTACTGATTGCAAAGGAAAAGGTTTCCTCTTTATTATCAAAGTCTGGTGAGTTCAATGGAGTGTCTATGTCTAAAACGTGCCTTGTAATGAGTACTGTCTGTAGGGAGTTTTAAAGATTAAATAATCCAATGCATACAATAGACACAGAACCATAGCCTCCAGTATGGGCTCCATATATTAACAGTGATATAGTAAAGAGAATTATGATTCTATATACTCTCAAAGTTTAGAATACATTCAGGTCCAATGGATTACTTTCTCCTGTTTTGCAAGAACTTAAGCAAATCACAACCTGTAGTAATCACATAGACCATACCAAAAAGCAACACAGAGAACATCTCAACATCAAGACACTGTGTGTGTATAATCAGTCTTCTCCAGACTCTACAGGGCTGTTTCTCCACTCACCGGAAAAGACCTAGCATGTTCCTCTCTTCCCTTTTATCCCAATAGGAAAGAGATGAGGGTTGAGTCAAAAGACTTATAAAGACCCATAGGCAAACTTCTGCTGAGATACTTCAAAGAAGATCATTAAAGTTGCTAGGGACACATTACTCTAATGTCAGCTATTTTATTTCATTCCTGCTAAGACTTGGCTCCTTAGAAAAGATGTCTAGATAAGAAATATGTCCCTTACAGTTACTTCAACTCTACATAAGTATTCACTTATCCACATATTCATCGAGGGGGTAATGATGGAGCCAGTGGGAGTTTTTAAGGCTAGATTATCAGGGCACCTTGGAGTTTACTCTTAGAGCGAAACTTTGCCTGTGATGAATTATAATTATTATTATCTGCTTTTGTTTGACATAGGACATTTCTCAATGATTCACACCTGTTCTACCCACTCCCATAAAGCAGGCCATGAGTATTAGGATATTGAAGCCTTCAGAAACCAATCCATGACAAACAGAACATGAGTATCTATCTGTTCCTCAGACCTGAGACTCTGGGTAGAATAGCTTTAAGATGTGTATTCTATACTGGAAAGAATGGTAACAAAAATATGTCATTTTGCTTAATCAAACACTCCTGTTTGGTTATCGTTCTTCTCTGTCTCAGAACCTTTATCCTAATTGTATCAGAGCCTTCATCCTTCTTCAGAAGCATAAATTAATATGGCTGGTTAAACCAATACTGCCGTTACTAGAGTTCTAAATATATTATGAAACTAAACCATGGAAGCTGCTATGAAAAACTACATAAAAAATGTGCATGCACCTATCATTGAGAGATGATGTAGTTCCCTGGGAAAAATTTTGGTACTAATTTCTATTGAATTGACTTATATGAGCAGCAAAGAGTAGTTTATAATCCATCTGAAGGGACAATAGTGTCCTTATGTGGCCCATTACTCAAAATATTTACCAACTGTTATGGTGGAGAGCCTGAACCAGGTGCTGAAAATGTGTCAGAGTGAAGGGATCACAGTAAGTGTCAAGGGAATCATAGCTGGTTTGTGGACTGAGGAGATTTTCTAGTTGGAAGGTGAATTGCTCAATATTTTGACAATTAACATAACCCTGCCAGTTTACAGTGATGGAACACCAGTGTTCTTCCATATGTACTCATAGGTTTGATGATATTTGGACAATGGGGGACTTTCAATGTCAACTTTTTTCTTATTATTCTTAGCAGGTCAAGAACAAGAACAAATTTTAGTTAAGTACATTGAGGTCTTGAGCATCTAGTGCTTTTGTATAGTCAAACCTTGTGCTAGTACCTTTGAAAGAATTAATCAGCAACAAAATAGATTATACTAAAGCGACAACTTGTGCGGTGTATTTATTTCTTCAAAATCACCTCAGGGTCATTATAAAAAATACAAAATTTCTTTGTTCCATCAGTGTTTGAAAGATGGTTACAGAATGGATGACTTGCTACCCTGATGCTATTTTGTTCCCAAGCAATTACAATAAAACAGCAACAAAACTTTGGCACATTTGATGCATTCACCTCCATCAGAATAGTTGCAAACAGAAGGATTTTTTTCACATCTGAAAAAAAAGATGTTTTCAAACACATTAGTAACTAGGCTGCTGATAAATGTATTTTAAAAATACCTCAAGCATTTATAGAATAATGATAAACAGGGCGAAGAGCAATGGTTCAGCATTTAAGAGCTCTTGTTACTCTTATACAGGACTCTTTTTGGTTCCCATGTAAGTGGCTCACAGCTGCCTGTAACTCAGATCCAGAGGGATCTGATGCTCTGTTCTGGTATCCACAAGCACACATGCACATGGAACATATAGATAAATGACATAAATATACACATGGTGTCATAATTATATGAGCATGAAACTAATTTGGAGACAGAATATTTTTTTAAGAATTAAAGAAATGAACAAAATTGCATCAAGAGTTCCACCAAAAGCAGAGTGCACTGCCACAGATGATAGCAAGTTGAGGCTATTGTCTAACTTGATTTCTTTTCTTTATTTCATCTCTTTATGTTTTTTTTCTCTCTCCCTCATTGCTTTGAGATATTTTTATTGTTTTCCTTCTTTGGTTTATTTTTTATGAGTGTATATCATTGTAAAATAATGATGGATTTCATAATTGATGTTTTTATACTTGGATGCCATGTACTGTTTCATACTTGAATGTTATTCCTGTTTAGCAATGCTGTTCTTTAGTGTTTACTCCAGAAATTACAAATATCAACTTACTGGACTAATGAAAAGTGATGCTCCTCTGGAAAACTGAAAAGGTCATTGCCCCCCCCGCCACTCCATTTGCTTCTTTATCACTCTTGTAATCTTTTTCTGTATCATAATTGTAATTATTTTAAACTATATCAGATATTGTGCTATCACAGACTAGTTTCCAAAACCTTTGCTGTTCTCTCCTTCATTGATCTTTCCTGATTTGGACTGGTGTAATTCCTTAGATTTGTGGCTTGATGGCTTCTATCAATTCTCAAGCATTCTATCTTTGACTATGAGCTTTGCTACATTCTTTCATATCTCTCCTTGTATCTCAAATACTACATACTGTAATTTTTCATTTTCTTCCATGTACATCTGTGCTCTGTCTGTATGCTCCATCCTTCTGTTTTTTATGTTGTCTGAATATGTATATTTACCATATTTCCAGTTTACTATTGACTTTTAAGCTGTGTCTGACATGTGATTAAGTCAACCTATTGAGGTCTTAATTTCAAGTACTGCATCTTTGCTTCTTGAATTTCCAATTGATCTCTCTATATTTTACAGGTCTTTGCTGATTCACGTAATCATTTAAGCTCTTGAAAATACTAATCACAATTATTTGAAAATTTATGCCTGTAAACTACATTTTTCAATGTTTCTGTGTTTTGGTGAGTTCATATTATGATATGGTTGGTAATTTTTATTGAATGCTAGAAAATGTATGTGGAGTTTTTAGAAACTGATATTCTGGATGATGCCATTGTCTCACAGAGAGAATTTATTCATACTTCTGGCATTCAGTTGATCTAAGATCACTTTAGTCTCATCGAAGATTGAACTGATTCAAGATTGAGATAATTCAAAGTTGACACAAAAGTGACCATCTTAGTCCTGATAATGGCATCTCTAAACCTTGTCTATTTTGACAACAAAGAAAATATAACAACAGTATACTCACTGTCAGAATTCAAACTTTGAAAACTGTATTGATTATTCATATTCAATCAGATGGCTTTCATTCTAACAGTGTTTTAGTCATAGGCACAGGTCTATACTCAAACATCCTAAAAGACTTTCAGATCAATATTTCCTATTCAGATTATAATCATAGCACTTGTAGTATTCAGAAACAATTATACTAGTAATTTGAAACATACCTTTAATCTATAACAAAATGAAGCCATACAATATAAGATAACTAGTAAATGTATATTTAAAAGTCTTTACCAAATCCATCCTTAAGAGATGAATTATTTAGAATTTATGTCCCATCTCATATCACAATGTTTCTTTTCTTATAAATGGAAAAGGAGAAGAGGAATTGTGTTATCATCATTATCTACTGCTACCCTCGACAGCCTGTAATAAGCTTCAAGACTATCTTCCTTTACTACAGAACAATGACTCACCTACAGTTATATAACACTCAGTTCCCAGGAATCCAAATCTCTCATTTTCTCCTTAGTCTCAGATGCAGTTATTGTTTGAAGCTATAAATGGTTTTAAGGAAATATCCAAGCTGCAAACAAAGGAAAAATGCAAAAATCTACCAAGTTGTGCTTGCCATTATGATGAGTCTTTGAAGTGTTGACATTTAAAGTATATGACCCTGAGAATAGAATCTCCATAGGTCATACTTTGCATAGTTATGGCCAGAATGCTTGTTAGAAACAACTTAAAGAAGGGAAGATTTTGATTTGTATTTTCTGAGATGTCAGTCTCGGGTCCTTGGCTCCATCAATTTGGGCCCTTCAAAAGGCAGAGCCTTATGGCAGTGGGAACATGTAGATGAAGAGGTAGACAGGAACCAGAGAGAGGGAGGGTGACTAGGGACCTGTTATAATGTCAAAAGCAGACCCTTAGACTTCCTCCAATTAGGCCCATCTCCTACAATTTTCAGAACTGTCCAAAACATCATTAACTTGGAACCAAGTATTCACCACATGAGTCTAGGGGAGAAATTTCATATTCAAAACATAACAGTATCATGTTTACCTTACCCTGTCATCTCAGAAAATAGAATTTATTAGGTCAGGAAAAGGAGATAACCCTGCAGGGAAACTATCAAATAGTCAAAAATAAATAAATAAAAAGAGGCTAAAATTCATTCTCATGCTTTGAAAACCAAGAAAGCCTATTCAGAAGAATGACAGAATCATCTCATCAAGAAATGTTCAAACAGACATCATTACTGGAAACTGCTATCCCAGAAGATACTAGTTTGAATTTTATTTTATTAGGTCTATTTTATTTTTATGTGTATGAGTGTTTTTTGTTCATGGATGCTTGTGTACCATGTATGTTCCTATACCTATGGAGGTCAGAAGCAGTGTTGACTCCTCTGGAACTAGAGCTATAGATGTTTTTGAACCATCATGCAGTACTTAGCATTAAAATAAAAATAGATCCTCTGCAAGACCAACAGTGCTCTTAACTATTAAGCCATCTCTCCAGTCCCTAAACTTGAATTTTAAAAATGCAGTGTAAGCTTAAAGTTTAAGGATATACTTTTAATATACTCTTTTGGAAGACATTGGAAAATGTTCTCTCAAATATTGCTGATAGAAGTACACATTAGTCTGACTTCTGTGTAGCAATATCGAGTTGCTTGGACCTAACAATTCAATCTCTGTATACTATCTAACATATTCCTAACTCCCATGTTTGAGAAAATGTATTGCAACATTGATTGAAAATACTGAAACAATTATGTACACTGGGTTAAATAAATCATTGAATCATTCTAAAATGTACAGCCAGTTAAATGTTATGTAGCTGCATAAAGGAATGTGTGCATTTTATAAGTACTACTATGGAATCAGTGATACTTGTACCAGTATCTTCAGTGAATTTGTGGGATGATGAAAGATTTGGTAGATGATAGCCTTGAGGAATTGGAAAGAGTGGCCTATCTCATGAAAATGAAAGTGAATGGCATATTAAATGTTTACTTTCCACATCTAATAATATAAACCATTATATGTACACATTATTTGATCCAGTCTGTATTAAAATTATTCAGGGATTCTAAGTTCTTAATGTTCTTAATGAAAATATGTTAAGAAGTTGTAGATACAAATTGTGCAGACAATGTACTAAGTTACTCATTAACATTTGTGCTTGTTTTTATCTTTAATCAACTTGATACATGCTAGAGTCTTCTAGTTAGAGAAAACATCAATTGAGGAATTAGCTCCAACAGATTAGCCTGTAGGCAAGTCTGTGCTTTGTTTTGATTGATGGTTGATGCAGAAGGACCCAGGCTACTCTGGGTGGTGCCACCCTTTGGAAGGTGGTTCTGGAAAGCATAAAAAAAAAATCAAGCTGAGGAATCCATAGAGGAAAAAACTAGTAAGTAGTGTTTCTTTTTGGTCACTGCTTCATTTTCTGCCGCTATGTTAATGTTCTACTTGAGTTCTGACTTGGCTTGCCCCAATGATCTACTGTGATCAAGACTTGTAAACCAATTAAACCCTTTCCTCTCCAAGTTTATTTTAGTCATGGTCTTTATCACAGAGATATAAAGCAACTAGAGTATTATTTGTCTAGATGATGAAGAAGAAAGATTCTAGAAGAATTAAAGACTAACAATCATAAATTTGCAGTTAAATCTGCACAGAATCTGTTCTCAAATTAAAGTTAAAATTCTGTCTAATTCTAATTACAAAACTGGCAGAGTTCTCTATAACACTGGCAGCTTTAAAAAAAATAGCTCTAAGAACTAGCAACTTCTAACCTTGAGATTATAGATGTTTATTATCAGAAACTACATTTGTTAAAATGTTTTTACAGAAATATGGTTTTTTCACTTAAAATTGTGAGCTCTTGGATGCTGAGCTGCTGTGAACTCTGGAGTCTGTATTCAACAACTGGAGGTTGAATTTACTCATCATCCTTGAGATAATTAACCTGCATATTATGGCCAAAACGATCTAGCTTTAATTGCTTAACTGGTGTAAAAGATCATGCAGACTCTCTAAAATCAAGAAACAAGTTTAAATGTTCCCTGTTGAAATTGTTTCTCATGCAAAATAAATAAGCATACAGAGTAACTGAGAAAAAGGACCAATTTTTGTTTTTCATAATAAGGCATGAACACTCGTGTTATTTGTTTTTTCAGAGAAGATGGAACCAGGGTGTCCTGAAAGCAATAGGAAGAACTGAATGTGTGTGTGTGTGTATGTGTGTATGTGTGAGAGAGAGGGGAGGGGAGGGAGGGAGAGAGGGGGGAAGGAGGTGGCACTACCTGAGAAGGTTTTAGGGGAAACTGAGTCTTTGAGGAACTGGATAAAATCTCCAAAAAGGGGAATATAGAAAAATTGGAATTCTTGAAGGCTCAGGGTAAACTTTTTAGGAGACAAATGGTACCTCATCCTGTTGAAATCAGGCTCTTTGGGAGTGGCCAACGCCAAGTAGATGAATCATAGCGGGTGGTACCTAGGAGATATGGCAAACTTATGATCTGGCCTAACTCTTATTTCTTATTACTAACCTTGATTCCTTCTGATATGCCCCAAAGAGATGTGAAATCATATTTCCACTGCATGAATGAGAATGTGATTATATAAAACATAAAAAGTGAGAAATAACAAGTTTTACAAGGTATGAGTTATAGATTTCTTTGTAGTTCAGTGGGGTTGGGGTAAACTACTCAGGCATACCTGAATAGCAAGCAATTGTAAATATAATTTAAAAGGGTCAAATGGGGACAAGGAAATTGAGAAAATTGCACAAAATGAGCATGTCCCTGTCCCAGTCCATGGTGTAGCTAAAAGTTGGACAACAGGCTATGTGTTGACTTATTTTTTTCTCTCCTGCTCTTTACCCATTTCTATTTCTTTGTTCTTTCTTTAACTTCCTTTTTTGTTGACTTTAGCTCATCCTTCACATATGCACATATTTTTCTACCTAGTAAGATAGATACTTTTTGTTCCTCCACTTATGTACCCCACATTCTCCGGCTTTCTGAAATCTGCCTTTTATAAACTTGTGGTCTATGTTCTTTAATTCTCTCTAGCCATGCCCTAATGTCCTAGCCAAAAAGTACAGAATACCTATGATAGAATCCATAGACCATAAGAAGTTTAACAAAAAAGGAAGTCTCAAATGAGAATGCTTCAATTCCACTTAGAAGGAGGAAGGAAATGACCCCTGGAGGTAGAGGAGAGGGGAAAGGTGGAGCAGGATCAGGTATGGGGGGGGGGCAGGAGAGAAGTCCAGAGGACCAGGAGAATGAATGGAAATATGCAGTTGTGGAGGGTGGGGGAACATCTAGAAAGTCCTAAATCTAATTGTTAATTAACCCACTAAACATAGCATCATGAAGTTTCTCCTTACAAATGTTCTTTCCTGGCCTTGGGCTGCATTCCTTTCCTCTTTTATCTCCAACTCCTCCCATCTAAGCTCCACTTGGTCCACTTCCCTGGTTTTACCTTCAAGTGAGTTGTTCTTTTGTTTGTGTCTGTTGGCTACTACTTCAGTCTGAAACTGGGAGGAGGGAGACTATCTAAAAACCACATAACTTGGGGGCCTTATTCAATTTCCATCACCAGGAGACTCGCCACCACCACCTGCTGCCATAGATATCAGAAGAAAAATTACATAAGGGTTTTAGGTAGAATTCCATCTGATGTTTAATTATTAATTAATAAGATTATGATTAATAAGATGATTAGTAAGATGCCACTAAAATAGAATAATCACAGAATGTTACCTAGCACTTAGCATTTTGCTGCTCTCAGTTCCTGGCTCCTGAATCTGGTTAAATGTGCCACTTGTGCTGTCCTCTACTGAATTTCATTACATTCTTTCAAGCCAAAAAGTAGGTCCTGACAGGGCGATGAGAATTGACACCAATTACTTAGTATCAGACCTACATTTTTTCAACCCTCTTCTCATGTGTCATCAGAAAGCAAGTAAGAAAGAAGCAAAACGGATAGAATTTTAAAGCTGAAAACCTGAGGGCACCTGAGACTTTATGAATGTGAGAAGGCCAAATTTTGGGTGTTTGGGAACTTTACCAAATTCTCAAGCTTGGCACATGCTATCTATGCTGAGATCCCTTATGTGGCATGGACTCCAGCCCTCTCGTTGTATTCTGTTCTACTTACTTCCTTGGGCTGCCTCATCTTTATCTCTAGCTACAGTTCTAGGTCTTGCCAGTCTGTGTTTCATATCCATCCTTCCAAGTGATAGTTAGAAATCTGTACATAGATATCCTGTAAGTACTTTGACTTTGTCTGTAATACCTTCTTTTCTGCACCCTTCAACAACCAATAAAAAATAAAATATAAGTTTTACATCAGGGAATGGAAAACTATCCTCAACTCTTCCCTATCTCTCTTCAATTCCACCATCTATTTCCATTGACATTCACTCCATGATATTTCTCCCATCTGTCAACTCCTTCACACCCACTTCCACTTGCCCTAGTTTCATGCCTCGCCGCTTCTTGCCTGGACTTGCGTAGCCTCCAGATACACCCCTCTCCAATCTGTCTTTACACGTTCCTCAAAAATATGTTTCTTTAAAAACAAATATATCCAGTGTCTGGTTTTAAAAATCTCGATTAAAAGACTGTTGCAAAATAGATTCCAAATTCATTCACCTGTCTTGCTGGTCAGTCTAAGGTTGCCATATGGACCCCCAAAAACTATTGCTTGGAGAATTTTTTAATTGTGAAAGAATTTACATACAATAAAATATACAGGTGTTATTTTGATTAGCTTTGATAAATGTATACACTCAGGTAATGGCCTAATAAAATACAGACCATTTCCATCACATTAGAAAATTCCCTAATTCCCCTTTCCAATAAATTCCTGCACTCCCATAGACAAACACTGTTCTACTTCTTATCACCATTGATTAGGCTTGTCTGTTTTCATCATAAAGTATAGCCTCTGTCTGTCACACGGCATAATGATTTTGAGAGCCTTTATTTTGTTTTGCATATGAGTAACCTACTGTTTTTGTTGTTGCCGCTGCTGTTGTTGAATGTTCCGCTGAAGGATAATACCATTTCCAGTTTGTGGCTATCATGCACAGAGCCTTCACAAACATTCTTGTAGAAATGACTTTGTGGAGCTAAGCATTTATTTCAGGTACATATATAGGGATGGGGTATCTGAATCACAAAAGAATTTAGCTATCTGTACTTCAAAAAGGTTTTAGCACATTGTATGTGTTCATGAGGCATTAAAATATCTTATTTTTCCTAAGTATCTATTCCAGAATTTCTTTCTTTTCATCATTTTTGTTGAGTTTATTACCTTCATATGTGTTTCATATATTCACTGAAAGTAGTCATTGTATGCCCTACAACTACAACAATTTCTTCCTTTGGTCAGATACCCTATATTTTAAATCTGTTTTACTAGCCTATATTTGTATTTGCATTTTCTCAAATTTAATAAAGAGAAGTTATAAATGTTGGTGAAATCAATTCATCAACTGTTTCTTCTTAAATATATTTTATTCTTTGAAAATTTCATATATTTATACATTGTTTTGGTTTTGTTTTTCTTTGACACAGAATCTCAATATGCAACCCAGGATGACCTGGAATTCACTATGCAGCCCAGGCTGGCCTCAAAGTCACAGTGATAGATCTACCCCTGCCTTTAGTATACTGGGATTAAATGCAAGTATCATCATACCAGACATTATATATATATGGAGAGAGAGAGAGAGAGAGAGAGAGAGAGAGAGAGAGAGAGAGAGATCATATCCATTCACTACTACCTCCTTCCAGTTTCTCCTAAATTCCTCTTTTCAGTCTCTCTGCCAACTTCATGTCATTGTCTTCTTCATCATCATCATTGTTGTTAATAACCCCTTGAGTCCCATTAGGGGTGTTCATTATACACATGGGTATGGGGACATCCAATGAAGCATGGGCAACCTACCAGCAGTCATGTTCCCATAGAAGAGTGACTATCCTTCAGTAGTCATAAATTATCACTAGCTCCTCCACCATGTATGTAGTACATGGTACTCCTCTCCATCCATGATGGCATTTGAATCGGCTGTATCTTATGTAGGTCATGTAGTGTGACTACTTGTGGCTTGAAGTATGAAACAATCATGTCATGTCCAGAAATCAGCATTTTATAGCTCTCTTCTCTACCTTTGCACGCTTCTACCTCAATCTTTGATGAGGGGAGATTTATACAGATGATTCTCTTATACCTGAGTTCTCACAGTTATGATCTCTACATGTACAACTACTCAGTTGTAAACAGTTGCTTTTTTCAACTAAAGTTAGAAGTAACACAAATTTATGGGCAAGTATTTAGAAAGCAGTCTAAAATCATGACTGTGGTAGTTTGAATAGGAATGGCCCCCATGGACACATATATTTGAATTCTTATTAACCAGGGAGTGACACTATTTGAAAACGATTATGAGATATGGCCTTGTTGGGGATGAGGGTGACCTTGCTAGAGGAAGTGTGTCTGTCACTGGGAGTAAGTTTGAAGGTTTCAAAAGCCCATGCCAGACCCAATGTCCCCCTCCCTCTGACTATAGATCATGATGTAGAACACTCAGTTACAGTACCATGTCTGTACATTACCATGCCCCCTATCATGATGATAATGGACTAACTTCTGAAACTGCGAGCAAGACCCCAATTAAATACTTTCTTTTATAAGAGTTGCTTTGGGTATAGTGTCTTCACAGCCTTAGAACAGTGACCAAGACATAAACCACTAACAAAAAATGAAAAGACAGAAGGAAAGAAAGAAAGAAAGAAAGAAAGAAAGAAAGAAAGAAAGAAAGAAAGGTAGGTGAGAAAGGAGGGAAGGAAGGAAGGTAGGAAGAAAAAGAAAGAGAGAGAGATGGAAAAGAAGGAAGGAAGGAAGGAAGGAAGGAAGGAAGGAAGGGAGGGAGGGAGGGAGGGAGGGAGGGAGAGAGGGGAGAAAGAAAGAAAGAAAGAAAGAAAGAAAGAAAGAAAGAAAGAAAGAAAGAAAGAAAGAAAGAAAGGAAGGAAGGAAGGAAGGAAGGAAGGAAGGAAGGAAGGAAAAAAGAGAGTAAGGAGCCTATGATCTTTTCGGTCAAGGGCTCTTGACCATTTTTACAGTAGCAGACATAAATTGCATCCTATGAAGCAGATCTCATATACAACATAAAGTGTTTTCTTATACCATAAATATTCATGGCACTATTGTATCAGTGTTCAAATATTTCTAGGCAAGTTGATACTGTAGTACATAGGATTCAGTACTAGGTGACACTATTAATGTATGTCTCCTGACAGCACCTGTATAGTACCTTCTAGTACTAATATTACCACTTAGGAAACTGGTCTAGAGTTTTTTCAAAAGGCTAAAAGTAGGAATACCATATGACCCAGCTATACAAGACCTGGACACATGCCCAAAGAAGTTTTTAACCTATTGTAGACACTTGCATATCCTTGTTCACAGGGATAGTAGTCACAGTAACTAGGAAATGGAATCAACCAAGATGCCCATCAATTGATGAGTGGATAAAGAAAATGTGGTATATATGCATAATGGCATATTACTCAACAGTAAAGGAAAATGAAGTTTACAGATACATATGTGGATCTGGAAAAATGTAATAAGTGAAGTCACCCAGACCCACAGATGCTGCATACTCTCTCCCTTTTGTGATCCTAACAGAATCTTTTGCTTTGTGTGGTTAAACTGAAGTACACATGGAAGCCAGGAAATTGTTTCCTTTATGTTTGTTCTGTGCCCCATATAATTCCCTTGCCACAGACAGCAAAGTTTCTCTCTAGTAGCTTTCATTTTTAGAAGCTTTTCATTTTTAGAAGCTTTTTCATTTTTTTTCATTTTCTAGAAGCTTTTCATTTTTAGCTTTTACTGTGTCTTTGATGCAACTTCATTTGATATTTATATATGGTTTCAGTGTTCATTATTTTGAATTGTTTAATGTCTATATTGAAAATCAGTGGGTTAATAAGTGTCAACCTCTTTCTGCATTACTCATTGTCTTACAACTCATTTAATAATCTACTTTTTGTAATTACTACCATTCCAATTAGTATGGCTAAAACAAATCTTAAAGTCAGGTGGTACAAGTGGAATCGTTTTATATTCTTTTCTAGAATAATTATGTTAATGCCAGCCTTTTTGTATATTTGTACAAATTTTTAAATCAGTTCATCTGTGTCAATTTTATAAGTATCTTAATACTATTATTAGAGTTCTACTAGGTTTATAGATTAAAATGAGGAGAAACAACATCTTAAGACCAAGTTTTACAATCCATTACCATAGTGCAGTGCTGTACTTAAGGCCTTCTACCTGTATTTTATCATTTTCTCATTAGTATTTATAAAATAAACTTATGACTTTTGGTAATATTGCAAATGGAATTCTTAAGTTCCAATATTCAATTACTTGCTGCAAGAATTTATAAATAAAGATGAATTTTATATTAAACTTGATTCACAAATTCTCAACAGTCCTAGTTCTTGTTTGTCTATTCTCTAAGATTTTCAGTGTGAAATATTTCATTTCATTTGTTTTTCTTTCCAATGTGAGTACATTTATTTTCTTGTAATGTGAAAGACTTCTAATGCATTGTTTAATGGAAATGGTGACAAACACTTGGTTGTTTCCAAACTTAGAAGACTATTTTAAATAGTTTATCATTAAGTAAAATGCTAGATGTAGACTTTTGTAGCTGCCTTTACTTAGAATGATGAAATAGTCCCCTTATATTCATATTTTTCAGAGAATTTTGATAATGAATAGATGTAAAAATTAAGTCAAACTCTTTTCTTCATCTATTGAGATAATCTTGAGGGTTTTCTGCTTAATTCTGATAGTAGTTAACTAAACGTATTTAAAATATAAAATCTGATAAATCTCACTTAGAGTATGTTGTCTTTTTAGATGCATTATAGGATTAAATTGACTGTTTTGCTAAGAAATCTTTTTTTAAAAATTGTAATTGTTAGTTTCCTAATTTTATATCAACATTCATAATACTTTTATTCTAAGATATTTGGTTTTTATTTATTATTTATATTGAAAAATTGTTTTCATACAATATATATTGAGCTTGTTTTTATCCTTCCCCAGCTCCTCCCAGATCTTACCCACTTTCCTACCCACTGAACTTTATGTTCTTTTTCTGTATCTTTAAAAACAAAAGAACAAAAGGCAAGAAACACACACACACACACACACTCACTTACACATTTTAAAAAACACAAAAAAAAAATCCAAAGATTAAAGCAAACAAGCCAAAGACCAATTAGGAAAAAAAAGCCAAAAGCAGAGCAAAACAAAACAAAAGGTCCTCAAAATTACCACTGAGTTTGTTTTGTGTTGCCCAACTGCTCTTAGATCATGGAGCCTGCTCTGGAGTATGGTTGATATACCCAGTGATACACCATTGAAGAAAACTCATTTTCCTTTGGCCAGCATATATCAGCATAGCTATTTATCACAATATATTCACAATCATACTCAATATGCTTACTTTTAACAGTAAACACATAATAATTTTTGCATAATTGGAGTATCACAATATACTTATCATGGACTAGGCAAACTTCTGCTGCTTCCTTTCTTCATAGCTCCAATTCCTCTTGGATTTAATCTCTCAAGTTATTGTCTCTAAACTTCAATTTCTGTCTCTGCTTGAGCTCCACCTTCCAGTGCATAGAGAGATACTATTCATAAACAAAAAGCTATACCTTGTAATTTCCTTCTCTTAATATCACAGTATTATAGTCCATTGCCTGAATATAGTTGCTGCACTTGTTCTTTTTTTCAATTTAATTGTTTTATTTATTCACTTTATACCCTGTTCACTGTCCCCCTCTCACTCATCCCCTCCCACAATCCTTCCTCCAATGTCTTCTCCCCTTCTCGTCTGAGCAGGTGCCTCTCCCCAGATATGCTCCACCCTGGCAATTCAAGTCTCTGCAAGGCTAGGTGTAACCTCTCCCACTGAGGCCAGACAAGGCAGCCCAACTAGAACATATCCTGCATACAGGCAACAGCTTTTGGGAAAGCCCCTAGTCCAGTTGTTCAGGACTCACATGAAGACCAAGCTGTACATCTGCTACATATGTGCAAGAAGGCCTAGGTCCAGCTGGTGTATGTTCTTTGGTTGGTGGTACAGACTCTGAGAGCCCCAAGGGTTCAGGTTAGTTGACTCTGTTGGTCTTCCTGTGGAGTTCCTATCCCCTTCGGGGTCCCACAGTCCTTCCTCCTATTCTTCCATAAGGGTCCCCAAGCTCCATCCATGTTTGGCTGTGAATGTATCTGTTTGAGTCAGGTGCTCGGTGGAGCCTCTCAGAGGAAAGCTTGCTCCGGTCTGTCGGCATAACAGAGTATCATTAATAATGTCAGGAATTGGTGTTTGTCCATGAGATGAGTCTCAAGTTGAGCCAGTTATTGGTTGGCGATTCCCTCAGTCTCTGCCTGCATTTCTTGTAGACAGGATAAATTTTGAGTTGAAAGTTTTGTGGGTGGATTGGTGTATCTATTGCCTTACTGAAGTGCCTGCCTGGCTACAGGGTTTAAGTTTCACATCCTCAACGTAGTGAGTCATAGTTAAGGTCACTCCCATTGATTCTTGGGTGCCTCCCTTATCCCAGGTCTCTGTCTCATCCTAGAGATGCCTCCCATGTCCTTACCCCCTTCAGTTGTAGATTTCCATTCATTTTCATAGTCACCTGGGCCCTCTCCCTGTTCTTCCCCATACCTGATCCTGAACCCTCCATTACCCTCCCCATGTCCCCTCCCTCCCAGTTCCATCCCTTCATCTGCCTCTTATTATATTCCCCCTTCTAAGTGAGATTCAAACATCCTCACTTGAGCTTTCCTTCTTGTTTAGCATCTTTGGGTCTGTGGAGTGCAACATGGTACTTGTATTTTATGGCTAATATCCACTTATAAGTGAATTCATATCATGTATGTCCTTTTGGGACTCAGGTACCTCACTTAGAATGACATTCTCAAGTTTTATCAATTTGTCTGCAAAATTCATGATATCTTTGTTTTTAATAGATGAATAGTATTCCATTGTGCAGATTTCTCACATTTTATTTATCCATTCTTCAGTTGAGGGACATCTAGTTTGTTTCCAGTTTCTGGCCATTATGAATAAATTTTATTGACAATAGAGTAAGTCAAGAGTTAGTTATGCTATAGTGGCTTGAAGTGGAGGTTTCATAATTAACTAATTAAAACTGAAAACTCACTATTTTTGATATTAGAAACTAAGCTGTCATTTTGTGGTGTGTATGCACATTAGTATATGCACATGAGCATGCAAGCACATGTGTAGTAATGATATTATCAAGGTTGAGTTAATAAATAAAGCTAATTTTACATCTTCTTACTCCAAATAAGTGCCTATGTGGACTTTAATAATCAAAACATAACATTCTCAGACAAGGATCTCCTCTTCCCTGCCTCATGCCTTCAGTCTTCCTGCTATTATCATTTATGCCTTAAAATTGTCATGAGATACCCAGTGTGGTAGCATGTACCGTAATCCTTGCATGTCTGAGACAGTGGGATCACAAGTTTGATGTCAGCCTGAGCTATAGAGAGGAAGCCTGTCACTAAGTCAAAATCTGGCAAGAATTCTTTTGGGCATTCTGAAGGAATATAAACATCAGGTCATTGTGAACTGCCTTATGGACTGGCTGCTTCTGGCTACAATGAAGCCTTCTTTTATCCTGTTTCTGACCTCCAGTCACACTCCATACCACCACCCCTCCCCATCCCCACTTGCTCCTCTGAACTTCTATGCATGCATATATGATACAACCATCTTTCCTCTTGGCATTGGCTTTATGGTTTGAAGTCCCTAATTTCCTAGAAAGGTTTAGGCCTAAGAAATTCTATGTATTTTTTAAGAAAGTCTATGTATAACTTTTTCCATTAGCTGTAGGTTACAGAAAATCTTAGACTCAAGTAATAGATACTTTTTATTGCATCCAATCCCCCTCTGAAATGTACTGGGACCTTGATTCTGTAAAGACATTTGTTTCTACACTTTTAACAAGTCCCCAAACTGCTTCTTCAATAGCTGAGCTGACCTGTCACAACATGTACTCTGGGCCACTGCCTCTGGGAAATGCTGACAAGGTCTGTTAATATTCCTTTTTTTAAAAAAAATCTCCCAAGCTCAAGTTACACATCTATTTTTGTATTATCTTCTTTTGAGGAAATTAAAGAGCATACAACCCAGTGTTAGGGATGCTTTCAGCAATCTCCCTGCTCAGGAAGCAAACAGAGGTGTCCCCTGAACAACAAATGCCTCAGAATTTCCAGTACACTACGCTCAGACATTCCCAAGAGTCTCTTTGTAAGAACAGTAGCTTTGCTGTTACTGCCTCCTGGAGTTTCTTATCTAAGTGTGCTGGTGTGGGTAGAGAGGCAGCTAGCAAATCCCCCTGTGACTTTAATGCTTAGGAAACTTCATGCAAATCAAAACCTTGTATTCTGCCTCAAGAACTCCAGGCTTCCCAAAGGCACAGATATAAACTAAGCTTGGAAGTGATCCCTAGCCAACATGTTTACATCTGTGCTTCAGTATTTTTGTATATGAATTGTGAAAATCACAGCCCTTCAACTAGGTTGCCTTGTCCTTGGGGGCAGCAATTGAATTTATTCTTTAACAACAGGTGCCTGTCCTTCCTTGTCAGCCTGATAGGCCCCCAGTATAATTTATATACCTGAGGCAGTAGAACTTCACCAGCCATGAACCGAATAGTTTCTGTACAATTACTGTAGGTTTATATTAGAAAAGCAACACATCATTCAGATTGGATTTCTAGACCCCTAAATTGTTTTCAAAATGAAAACATGGCTTACAGAGCTCCATTCTTTAGTCCAGCATTTTTTCACTGCCATTCAATCATTGCTGTTATAAAAAGGAAGGTAAAGTTCCCTCGCAAATGCGGACCCAGAAGCAAAATTGTATGTGGAGTGACCATCTAACGCTAGAGAGAAAACACACATTCATGTACATACACAGGGTTTTACTATCCCCATCTGGGTTTAAATTCCAAGTTGCTGTTGTATTAGCTAGATGTCCCTAGGAGTGGGAACAGCGACTGTATCATTTCACATGTTTTTTGGCTCCATAATGCAATATTGAATAACATTAATGAACATTACAGGCCTCTGATACATAATCTTCAGTGAAGTAGAGTATATCATCACCCACAGTCATTCGATTCAGCTATGTTATGCTAAAAGCTGTGAGTTAGAACCATTATATCAGACAAAAGTGGAGACAATGGGACATCTTGGAGATTATGTCTATGAGACTGGATTAATATACAGGACTGTTTCTAAACCTAAGGACTCTAGGAGTGAGGCAAAATTTTGATTTAAAAATCGTTCATGAATCTGAACTTCTAAACAAGGAATGAAATTAATAGAATGGTTGGATGGATTTAAAAGGTAATTGTGGAGTACTTCTCCAAGGTTTGTAAAGCTAAATTATGATTTTTAATCCGATTTCAAGGTTCAGAGCTCATAGCTACTTTCTTTATCAATGAGTGTTGGCAAGATAATGAAATGCAACCAGCAAGCATGCTACAGGATCATTGCAGTAGCATTGTGTGAAGTCATTCACATTTCTGGGCTAAAACAACTGCAAACACTGGAGAAAGAAGACAGGTCTACGAAGCTTTGATAACGAAAATAGTCATTTAAATGTGTTTATGACTACACATTTTATTTTTCTACTCATGTGTAGCTGCAGTGAAGCAATTAGCGACTGTGCTCAAAGATGGAAAATGAACACACCGAGGCTTCACTACAAATCAGAGCTCTCTCAGTTGAGCTAAAACAAGTAAAAGTTATTTTAACCTCTGTGTATATTTCTGAGATGAAAAGAATATATAAAATTTGACAACTATTAAATCTGCTGTGGAAATCTTATCTAATAAGTTCATGATTTTAGTGTATATACTTTGTAATTTTAGAATGTTTAATGGATGGTTATAGCTTCCAGCTCTTGACTGAAATAGCTCACCTAGCTATCACATTAATTGAATATATTAATATTCGTCTGTGTTATTTTAAAGCTTATGGCTAATAACTCCTTATCTGGCTCTCTGATAAGTCTGTTGCCATATCCTGCCTTTCTCTTTTCATAACAACAAATTTCTCTTTTTTGTCATGTCTGGTTACAGTTTTCTAATGGAAGACTGCACACTGTGTTTGAAAATGATCAAAATAATTTGAGATTTGAATAGTTATTTTTCCCCAGTAATGTTCTACATTTGCTTCTGGCAGAGGAGGGCTGAACTGACATGAAGTTTGGCTTCAGTCTTTGTAAAAACTGTTCCTTTACAAGTTCACCCTTGACCCAGCCAGAGTGCTAACTGAAGTGCCTCAGTTTACCCAGAACTCTTATTTTTGAACTCTGTCCCATAAGATGCCTAAGTCTTCTGTTTAATTTCTCAGTGTCTCTTAAGGACTACCTTCAAATTTGTAAGTGCCTTAGGAATTCTTGATAAATCTCTTAACCCATGTCCCTCAATCTAATTATCAGACTATTTACTGAAGTGATAGACCCCAAAGAAATGGGCATTTCTTGATGTTAGACGGAAAAGGCATCAGCCAGAGAGACCAACTTGGAAAAAGATTTCACACTGTTGTAACTTGTCAGACCACCTTACAGGGTGAGACTGAAACCCAGATAATGAGTCAGTGTGGGTGGGACCACACCTTGAATAGGACTGCTTAGATTTGCATGTCTTTTTTTTTGATACAAAATTGAAAGTCTTTATTCCAACTGGTTGGGACTTCTCTCAGATGTTCAGTACCCGAGTGTAGCACTGAGCATTTAGACTGAAGAATTTCTTTCTTTCTTTTTTTTTTTTCAAGGTGTATGTTTTCTTTTTTTTTAATCAAATTGTAATTTTTACTTATTCACACAGGGGTTGTAAACACAAAAAGGCAGGATGTGGGGAAGGTGATGACACCGGAGCATGAGTGTTTGGGGGAGTACAGATATCTTTCAGAACAGGGAGGGTATCGGCTGGGTGACGGTTCAGAGGACAAGTCACTATGATTCTGCCTATGATTCACTTGACCTTAAAATATCTCTCTCGGTTCTTTAAGGGACAAGCCTGACTGCATAGGGGTGGATGTCAAAAGATAAATTTGCATATCTTGGCTCTCAATTTAAACTGTTCATTTCAAGACCTCAAAGACACACTTTGGCAATTTCTGTACCTTCTTTGTCCTCTTCATTATGTGGTCACATGAACACAGTTTTTCTGCTTTCCATTTTTAAATTGGCACCTTTAATTGGCTTATTGAGAACAGGTGGCCACAGCTGACTTGGGGCATGAGCTGTGACCCCCCCCACCCCCAGGGTCTTTAACAGTAAGATGAGGCTAATACTATAGACTTGTTGAAGGACTTTGTGAAACTCATGAAGCAAGTAACAGAATACTTGGTAGCTACTAGGACCTCTAAACATGACATTTTCCTCCCATCTTTTGTAAATCCAATTCTTCCTGTCAAAATGTTCCAAGCAAAATAACAATGACTGCCATATGGCAGTTGTTCCAGACAAGGTTTGAAGGAGAGGGAAGCATTATTCCAAGTGCCTTTTTTGTAGCATCTGAAGCACAAATACCTTATGCTTATCATGTATGTGGAATTCAGCAACACGGTTCATCTCTTTCCTCAAAATAGCCCAGAAAAAAATAGCACAAGTTATTTAGAGGTAAAGTACTAATTCTGAATGCAATATTTATGCACTCATTTGAATTTCATATGAGGGAACATGCAAGCATTTTGCTTACCCTTGAAAAATAAAATGTGTAGCATATGCATAAATATTATTAAAGAGCAAAGGCCATGCATGGGCTGAGAAACATATGTGATATATTCTTATCCTCAGTGTGCTCAGCAGACCCTGGGCACTAGTTGCCAGTATTATGGATTAGACTACAATATAAAGAATATCTCTTCTAATTTCTTGTTTACCTGAAAAAGAGATCAAATAAATAAATAGTACAAATAGAATACAACATTGGGTGGGCACAGAGGTGAGGAGGATCTGGGAGGAGTTGTTGTCGGAGTATAACCAAAATCTATTGATTTTTTGGAAGAGATACTTCTCCACTAGGTGTGAAAATACTTGTCTGTAATCCCACCACTAAATTTCAGCCTGGGATGCCTAGAGAGTGAGTTCCAGTCAATTCTGGACTACAGAGTGAGACTGTCTTAAACCATACCCCTCACATACACAAAAAGTAAGAGAAACGAGCAAAAAGGAAAATATTATACTTTCTACCTTCAGCAGCAAGGAAGTTCTTTGTAGATGTATTTTAAAGGAAATGTCACAATGCAGTGATTTCTTTAATACCAGCAAAATTGGCAATCTCAGTCTACATGAGAATGGCAATGGCCTGCCATATAACATCACACACACACACACACACACTCACACACACCCACACAAATTCAGTACTAGGTTAAAGAATCATTTTAAAAACATTGACTTAAAAGTCGCATACAATAAGCTACACCCATTTTAAATATATGTATGTCTATTTCTTTTATTTACATACATGAAACCACAATAATAAAGATACAGAGCATCCCTCACGTAGAGCTTCCTAAGGGCCCTTTGTGTTCATCTCTGTTCACCTCCAGTCCTTGACACTCATTGATCGGCTCCTCATCACTGCGTTGTATTAATTAGTATTCATCATTTAGTTGACATTTTCTAGAATTCCGTGCAAATGTATCTGGAAAGCAAGTCTGCTTTCATGTTCGTCACTTTTTTTACTCGCCACAATGTATTGGAGGCTTGATCTATTGTTATATGTGTTAATGGCTCATCCTTTTTTATTGCTGAGGTGGATTCCATTTCATAGAAATTGCATATACTTACCTTATCTGCTGCTCAGTTACCAATGGGTATTGGCATTTTCTTCCTATAGCAAATAAAGCTTTTGTGAATAAGTGCATATAAACCATTTTATTTTCATGCATCCTGAATAAATAAATACCTAGAAATGTCATGGCTGAGTCATATGGTAGTTGTATGCTTACTTCCCTTAGAAACAGATGAATCATTTAGTAAAGTGGTTGTAGTGGTTTTTTTTGTTTCTGTTCTTACATTCTCACCAACCATGTGCATTAAGTTTTGGTTGTGGGGACACTTCTTCACTTATATTTTAGTTCCTTAAGAGAAGTAACAATGAGTAAATTCAGTTGTGGTTAACACTTGCCAATGTCTGCCATTCAGCAAATCATTTATTCTCTGATCCTGTGTATGAAAAATAGGTATGAAAACAATCAAAATACATAGATAAGTGTAGCTCTTCTCCTCATCAAGGAAGCTTCTTTTGTAGCAAATAGAGACCATTACAAAAACCACAATCAATCAAAATGCAGAGATAAACTGATTATGGGGTGTCCAGTCCCAGGTGATACATCTATAATGTAATATAAATGGAGCATCTAAGGCTCAGAGAACATTACAAAAGAGATGAAATAATAGTGAAAGCCAGAGGAAAAGGAAGTCTGTTGCAAGATAATGTCTTATAGACAAAACAGGGACACTGACCCATGAAACCTCAAGAATATAGATCTAAATAAGATCTACACAAGGACCACATTCATCAACATGCCAACAGAGATGGGCCCCACCCTAGATAAAGAGCTTTAGGCAATCAATGGTTGCTAAGAGTGGAAGAATTAGTCTTCTCCAGGGATGAATGCTCTCCCCTCTACCTCTTCTCTCTCTCTCTCTCTCTCCCTCTCCCTCTCCCTCTCCCTCTCCCTCTCCCTCTCCCTCTCTCTCTCTCTAACTGTAGAAAGAGATGTAACAAAAATAACAATAGAAGAGGTCGTGAATTTGAGAAGGTGTGGAGTAGGAACATGGGAGGAATTGGAGGTGGGCAAGAAAAGGTAGAAATGACATAAGTACAAGGTACTTATGTATGGAATTCTCAAACATTTTAAATTCAAACTGATACATGCAGGAGCATGTAAACATAATATAGAGCTAGATGGATAGCCCCATACCTGTGGTCACTCAGAAAACCCTGGTTAAACTCAGTGGATAACAAAGCAAAACAAAAATTCATGATTATGGGAATAGGACCTGTAGGGAAGGAGGTTTGATGGGAATGGGAAGGTAATAAGAGAGAGTGAGGGTAATGATAATCAAAATGCACTATATGAATGAAAATTTGTAAATAAATACATTTAGTTTTATTTATTATGTAACTATATATTTATAAATTTTATAAAGAAATAAATCTTCTTCTGAGTATTTTGTTTGTTTTGAGTAGGATTTAAAAGCTACCATCCCCAGCTCCCTTCTTTGTATGTTAATGATCAAATGATATCTGGATGTAAAGACGATAACCGATAGTCAGTGCTAAAATGTTGTCTATAATGATTTTTCTAAGTTTTACATTTGCTATGTTGTTTTATCTACCCAACAACATCGAAGTATAAATACTCATTTAAGATACTTTGAGGATTCAGAAGCTGAGTCAAGAGAAAACACTCAAAAATTACATAGGAAGTGGATGGAGGATTGGGATTTGAATCCAGGCAATGTGATTTCCGAGTACCAGAGCTTGTTATTCCATTTGGTGCTTGTACATTTTAATAGGCTCAAGAGTGAATATTTGTGACTGTTGCTATCAATCCAGTTAGCTTGTCACACTACTGCTTTATTACTTTTCCCTTGTTAAGTCAATCATCCAACAGGGCATTGCTTCCTCTTTTTTTTATTCCAGTTGTTTAAGATAGATTATTAGTATCTAAACTATTAGCATCTAAATAAAAATTGTAGTTTAAAAATGATACATATTTAATTCCAGCACTCTTGGAGGATGAGGCAGGCAGATTTCTCTGGGTTTGAGGCCAGCCTATTCTATATAGTGAGTTCCAGGCCAGCCAAAGCTACATAGTGAGATCTTGTGTCAGAAACAAACAAAACAACAAAAATGACTTCATATGTCTATTACCTTACCTGTCCCCTCTGTTCCATTTTAAAATGTCCCCAGTACTTTAGTTACTCATCCTAGTGTCTTCACTACCTGAGAGATAATAGCCTATCTAGTTGAAAATGTATCTGTCAGTATCTACAACTTAGCAGTTCTACTCCCAGAAATGGTGCCAGGCAGAAATGAATGCACTTTTTAAACAAAATCTACAAAATTAAGTGTATTAGAACATTCATGTCAGCAGTACTTGCAATTAGAAGAAGTACCAAATGACCATAAACAGAACAGCAGTGAATTTTGTTTTAATGATACAAAAATAATACACAGCCACAAAAATAAGCAAATCTCAGCTGTGTGCAAAAACACATAGTAGATACATATGAAAATCAGATAAATATATTGAGTTAAAAAGCCAGGCTCAGAAAAATCAATACAGCATAATTCCATTTGTATGAAATTCCAAACCAGGCAGAATAATGGTTAGCTTGATTAGAGTTAGGCACAGTGAGAGATTGGAATAGTACATGAACAAGGTCTCCAGGGTGCAGGTGATGTTATATTTATATGGATGGTTGGTTCTTGGTGTTCAATGTGTGAGAATTCATCAATCTGCATAATTATTTATTTCTGTGCTTTCCTATGTTGGACTTTAAATAAAAAATTCAAAATAAATCAATCCCCCTAGCTGTTTCTTTATCTAAATATCAAGCCATTGCAAAGCTTCTTCAAATGCTCCTGTTTTTCATTGACCCTTCTTTCAATTTTCTACTCAAAAATTACTTGTAAGAAAGTTGACCCAAACCATTTTTTGCCAATAATAAGAATGTATTGAATTTACTCTCCCACAATGAAGTATGTGTTTCCTCCTTCCCACTGCCTCATGTGCCAGCTATGTTTTTGTCAGCTTGACACAAACTAGAAACATGAGATGGGAGCTCAGTTGTGACAATTCTTCCATAAGATTGTCTTTGCCTAGTGACTGATGTGGGAGGGTCCAGCCCATTGTGGGTGGGGCTATACCTGAGTTGCTGGTCCTGGGTTCTATGGGAAACCATGCTGAGCAAGTCATGATGAGCAAGCCAATAAGCACCCTCCATGGCCTCTGCATCAGGCCCCTGCCCTGTTTGAGTTACTGTCCTGACTTCCTTTAATGATGAATAATAATATAGCAGCAAAAGCTGAATAAACCCTTTCCTCCACAAGTTGCTTTGGTTGTGGTGTTTCATCACAGCAATAGAAACCCTAACTTAAGACACCCATGTTTAAAAAAAGAAAGAAAGAAGATCAAAATCAAAACTAAAAATACAGGACTTATACAGAGTAGCGACTTTAGGTAGAAACAATACTTCTGGCCAGTTAAGTCTAAGGGGGCAATCTTGGAGAATGAGTAAGTCAGATAAATCGGCAGCCACCCACAGTGAAACAGCAAACAATGTGGGTATTTCAAAAGTTCCTTTAAAAAAAAAAACCACACAATTCATTTTACTAAGAAAAAAGTCCTCATTGATCTTGGTCCACTTCCACTGGTAAGTAATGCATCTCATACTGAAATCCAGCCTCTGCAAACCTGTAATCACCACATTTGTCATAACGTCCCCAAAACATAAATATGCTAAAGCCAGAAACCAGCTGGGTGAAATAGATTGAAATATGTTGATTCTTTGAGTCATTCCTTCATATTCATTATTTTAGCACCTTAAATCATTAGAGAGAAGCCAGCTGATGTTCTTGTCTTTAGATGCTTTAGGTAATTATTATTTCTTTAACTTACTGAGCAAAGCAATTTCATGTGCAATGGCATCCAGCCTATCATTAGTTATCATCCATTTTGCTCCATGATGAATTTTCTTGGGTACAGGGAAAGTGTAAACATCTATGACATTTTTCTGCTTATACGGTCAAAAGGATTTGTCATTGTTTCCTCTAAGCCTATGGTTCTCAACTTTCCTAATGCTATGCCCCTTTAATACAGATCCTCATACTGTGGTGAACCCCAACCAGAAGATTACTTTCATTGCTACTTTGTAACTATAATTTTGGTACTTTTATGAATCATAATGCAAATACTTCATATGCTGTTAAACATATAGAACTTCTGGATTCACACTGAACTATCTGATTGCCAAAGAGAGGAAATGCCTAATAATGGAAGAAGGACTTAGCAAGTGACTGGCTAACCAAAGAGGGGTCTCTAGACCAATAGCACTAGCATTCTTTGCGAGCCTTTTAGGATCAGACTCTTGGTCACTGCTCACAACTACAGAATTAGACTTAATGTCTTAACAAGGTCTTCAGATGCCAGCTTTGACTTTGCATGATTTGAAACACTGCTGTAAGATGTAAACTTCAAGAAAAGCTGAATCTCCAAGAAAGGTCCAGGGTAGCTACTGGGCCTAAAATTCAAGTTGAAGTCTGCTAGCCATTTGTTGACTGGGAATTGCATACATAATCTTTGTTTCTGCAAGAAGTACATATTGATACTCGAAGCCTTTGCCTTAGTATGCACCTGTTTCAATTACCATGATAAACAACCTCCAGAAAATCCCATTTAAGCATCTCAAATTGACCAGTGAACAAGCTGTGATCTACAATCAAATGGAAATATCAACCAGCCAGGACTAACATGTTTGCATTCCTTATTTTCACAGTAGATACAGGTGTGTACCTAGGCGAGAACTTTCTCAACACAAGATATTCCCCTATTTTTCCAATGACATTCATTTCCCGTTTATATGAAAGGCTGTAACTTTTGGCTGAAATACTACTGCTTATTTTTTTTTTTTGAGTTAGGGGTTAAGTTCATTTCTAGCGAATTTTTGTTGACACAGAAAACACTGTCTTCTTTCTGTAGGTAATAGACAAAGAATTTTTCCCATTTTGTGTTAAACATATTATGTTCTTTCTTACAGCATACAAAATAAATGTCACTTTACAGATAGTCCTAACCCTCTTCAACCAGAGAGAAGGGCCTGCACCTTAAAAGATTTTAAGAAAAGGTAGGCTATCTAAATTCTCCACGTAAGAGCTAAGGGTGCTGCGGTGCTTGCCTAGCATACTTAAGGCCCTGTTTAAAACTCCCTTTAGCTGATCACCATCATGATACTCCCCCACAAGAACTGAAAGGTTTTTTTGAAAGAAGCTGTAGAGCTTAGAACAATAGAGGGTAGAGAAAAAGGTGGGATTGAAATTTCAGAAGCTCTTCCTCTTTCTTCTCTTCCGGAACTACAGCATAGGCTTCTAGTCTCCACCTCCCTCAGCTTCCCAAATAGAGAATTAGTAGATTCTTTTCTGAGGAAATGATCTCAAGAAAAAGTTGTATAGAGTCTCATATTTGAGGAATCCCAAGCAAAATGACTGGCCTTCAGCCAATCACATCATCTTTACCTAGCTTTTCTGTATTTATTTTTTAAGTATGAAAAAAAAAAACAGCACAAGATGAAAAAAAAACATCCTGGATTGCCTCTATCATGACTCTGTTTTGGTTAAAGTTTCTGTTGCTGTGCTAAAACACTGCAAACAACTTGGGGAGGAAAAATTTATTTAACTTATACAACCTGAATTACAGTCTTCGAGAGAAACCAAGGCAGAAACTCAAACTGAGTAGGAATCCGGAAGCAGAAGCTGATGCAGAGGCCATGGAGTAGTACTGTTTACTGGCTTGTTTTCCATATATTGCTCAGCCTGCTTTCTTATAGCACCCAGGACACCCAGCTCAGGAGTGGAAATACCCATTTTGAGGATAGACCCTCGCACACTAATCACTAGTCAAGAGAATGCAGCACTGGGTTGCCAATGGTCCAATCTGGTGGGGAAATTTTCTTTTTCAACTAAGGTTTCTCCTTTCAAAATGGCTCTAGATTGTGTCAAGTTGACATAAAATGAGTCAGGATAGATAGCAATCAAGCACACTAAAAAGAAGTAAAAGAAAATAAATCAAAGAAAATTTTAAATAAAATCAACAATAATAAAAACAATGGGAGAGGGTAAGAGAAAAGCTTATATCCACAAAGCAATACTAGAATGTTAGAGCAATGGAATATAATAAGAAAACACTTAAGAGCATTTGTGGATTGAATGTGATAACTAGAACCACCACTTCAAAACTCAATTAATGGGTTCAAATATAACTGTGAGGAAGTATCTCCAGAAGGTAAACTGAAGGACCTAGAACATAGCAAGAGGGAGACAAAGTTCAACAGTTTGGGATATAAAACAAACACCTAGCTTATAAGAATTTCTAAGTCCAATCTAGGTAAAGAAATTATAAAGAGGTAATAACAGGACATTTCACCAGAATTAAGAAAATGAATTTCCAGAAGGTGAGAGCTCATAGAATGCTAAGTACAATATGGAACACACACAATAAACATTAATGAGGTATATTATTTTTAGTGCTACATTAACCAAGACAACTAGAAAGGCCCTAAAATCCTCCAAGAGAAAAATATTGTAAAATATCTTACAATCAGACTTTTCAGATGTCATACTTGTAACTGACCAATGTCCACATTTTGATGGAAAATTACTTTGATTCTGGAATAATTTGGTTACTAGCCAAATTAAAGTTCATGATTAGGAGGAGAAGTTTTTCAAACATGAGAGTAATTTGAAATCAGTTTCTAGAAAGGTACTCAAAGCACGTCTCACTAACAAAGGAGAATGCACATACAAATGTTATCCAAATACTAGGGAACGCCACACAAAGGAGAAAACAGAGTGCTCCCTTATTAACAAAGAAAATTGTACTAGAATGACTAGTAAATCTCTATGGCAAACAATGTAGATTGAATTGTTTAACTGGAGACTCTAGGGCAGTAGAGGGGGGATGAAACTGATTGGTCACTGGTGTGTTAGACAGTATCAAGTATCTACACTTTGAGGGAGAGTGTAGAAAGAACTCATGACTCCTTCCCAGAAAACTAAGGATATAGAAGAAAAAAGCAAACACTAGCCCCCAAAACTACAATGACAGAATATTACCAAAAAAAATATTACATTCTCTATACCCTAGCTGGGAATAATACCACACAGTCATTACTTTTATCATCTCTATGACAACATACATGAAAGAAGCAACTTCTTGGAGGAAAGATTTATTCTGGCTCATGATTTTAGAAGAACACAGTCCATCATGACATGGAAAGCAAAGTAGAGTGACATCGTCTGTGGTAGTGGAAGCAGATGCCAATGGCTTTACATAGATGCAGACCAAGAGGTAGAGAAGGTACTCTCCCAAACAATGGCTGGTGATATCATGAAAAGCCATGTCTACTGACCTACTTCTGATAACAAAGTACCACTTCCTAAAGGCTTTTTCAGAACAACAGCTTAAGCTGAGGATTAAGCACTCAAAGAATAACCATGTAGAGCAGCACTTCTCAAACTTCCTAATGCCTCAATCTTTTAATACAGTTCCTCATGTTGTCATAACCCTTAAACATAAAATTATTTTTGTTGCTACTTCATAACTGAAGATATGAAGTACTAGATACTGCACACTGTACTTCATACATTGGAGTAATTATGTTACTGTTAT
The DNA here is from genome assembly GCF_004785775.1 of Grammomys surdaster. Taxonomy (NCBI): domain Eukaryota; kingdom Metazoa; phylum Chordata; class Mammalia; order Rodentia; family Muridae; genus Grammomys; species Grammomys surdaster. Next base: position 2,277,721 of record NW_021604662.1, on the reverse strand, counting down.
TAATGTAAGTATCTGATATGTAGGATATGTTATACAACCCTCAAAGGGATTGCAATCCACAGGTTGAAAACCACTGCTGTAGAGGCTATTTCAGGTTGAAATCAGCATTCCAACCCTGTCCCTCAAAGGCTTGTGGCTACCTCATATTGCAAAATGTACTCAGTCCAACTTTAAGACTCCTCATAGACTTAACAATCCCAACACTGTTCAAAATCTTCATCTCTGCTAAGATTCAAGGAAAACTCTTTCTCTTTCCATCTTTTTCAATCTCTGTCTATTATGTCATGAATGGAATTGTTTCTTATTAAGAAATTTAAGGCATTGAAAAATGATAACTATATGTGTGATATTCTATTACCTCTGAGATCACATTATAGTATCTCATTTATGTGAGGACTGGTCCTGTTAGGCTTTTCCTACATTCATCGGGTAGTATTGTAAAGGAAAACTCTAAGCAGGGTCAGCATTCTTGAGCAAACTGACATGACAAGATGCTTAAAGAATGAAAATCAAACTCAAGGGCATTTTAACAGGATTCATGGACTTGAAAGCAAAACGAGGATCAAGAAGCCTAGATAAAGAAGCATTAGATATAAACTTGGACCTCAGTGTCCTAATCATTCAGGAATCTCACATTCCTAGCTGGGAATAATCATCAGTTTCATTTGACACGAAAGGCTGTATACCTGCAGGCAGTGCCAACTAGATGAGGCAGATTGGAATGGACCCAGAGCAGAGCCACAAGGGGCCAACCATTGCCTAGGCAGAGGGAAGCCAGGCTGAAAAGAGCCCTTCAGTTTTGATTATTCATTATCCTGACTTAGTGGCTCCTCAGCTGTCTTTGTGACAGCCAGGAGCAGTGACCAGTGGAGCATTCAGTCAACAAATGTTATCATCACTGAAATACTAATCATGTTATCTTCCATCATAATAGTGTTTTTTCTGAGGGTAGACTCAGAGGGCTAGGGGTACCATTTGAGAAAAAGCAAAGGGGGAAAGGAGTTGTGCACAGTCCAGATACGTCAGAAGGATGTGGGGAAGAAGAGAGTACACTGAATCGAGAGTGGAATAAAGGGATGAAAGGAAAGTGGAGTAAAGGAAAGTGGCATACCCTACAGAGAAGAGAGACAAAAACAGGCTTCGTAGTTCTTTCTGCCATAGTCACATTCTATGAAGTATGTTGACGACTTATAAATGCCAGTGGAAAAAACTCCACTTATATAATACTGCCAGTGCTCTACTCCCTCACTCTTTGATCCCCATACCACACTAATTCATACAAGCCAAACTGCCAATGGCATATACATATGTCTTTGCCACAGGCATGGCCTGGAGCTACCAAACCAACTTTATGCCTTGACACAACAGCTTCTTTAAAATTTGTAGCTCCAGGGGTCATCATGAATCAAGAAGTGATATCTATTATGTTGGCTGGCACATACCAGAACACAATTATAAATGAGGAATGTAACTGACTTTTAAAGAGTACTTTATATTGACTGTCTCCTTTGTGTACCACCCCCATCCCTGCTTGCTGCAATGTTTCTGTGCCCCTGGTTGTATGACTTTTCTCCAAGATTGAAACATTTCACCCTGTAGGGGAGCGCTTTAAATAAGGAGTTAAAGAACTCCAAAAAAGCTTCAGGAAGTCCCTGAAACTGACCAGATTTACTAGATCTCTCCATCCCAGATTAAGCAATGAATGAAGATTTAATTACCTGAACCTATAGGATACATTTCTCATTCAACATGTCACACCAAGCATGGTATGGTATTGTTTGTATTATACATAAACAATCATCATAGTGACAGTGGCCCTGTGCTATGTCACATACATTCACTGTCATGTAGATAGTTGTGTCAATGCCTGTAGTATTAGTGTATGAAGCTGTTTTCCAGTTTTTTTAACAAGGTTTAAGACATTCATATAAAGCAATGATTGAAAATAGATCCTGGTGAACAGCTCAAAGACTAGGCCCATACAGGGGTGAATACAACCACACCACATAGCAAAAATTTTAGTCCCTCGAGTAATTCAATTACTAGGTATTGAATATTTGCATACAATACCACAACACTACACTATATACCAAAACCAGTGTTCAATGATGAAAAGCATGAATCATTAGATGGCACTTATGATTCTTCATTCTCTGTCCCACTGTATAAGATCCACACATATGTCTAGGAAACTGATATCCCTACCGTGCCCATTTAAGGTATAGAACATAGAGGTTAAATGACTTGCCCGGGCCATTCAACAAATTGACTCCCAATTAGTGATACCACTGGATTTAGATCTGCTATCTCATAGTCATAGCCCCTGTTTCACTAGTGTCTTGGACTTTACATTCTGGTGAGCCAAACAGACCTTACGTAAGACGTTAATCATATTTGCAATCATTTCACTTCAGTTTTAATCTGGACCTTGTAGGAGGTGCTATGTACAAAATGCCCTGAGCATGTTTCCCAGCTTATTCACTTCACAAGTACATATTGATTGCATTCTCTGTGCCAGGTTCTAAGGGAGATATTAGGAATTTAATGAACAAAACATATACTTCTGTGCTGTCTTCCAGGAGAAGAAGGGTGTCAGACATTATTTGAATAACGACACTCATTTACATGTGATCACAAAGGTGGTAAATGCTTTGAAGGAAAGTACCTAGAGTTACAAGAGCACATAATAGAAGGGCTTGACATTTAAAATGAGATCAAATGAGCTCTGAACGATGAGTAACAGTTACCTTGGTGAAGAGAAGAAAAACACATTTCAGGGAGGCATGTGCCAAGGTTCTAAGCTCAGAAAAAGAAAATGTAAGACAGCAAGAGAGGGTTGGTACTGCTGAAGTCCAGTGAGTGAGAAGGCATGCAGGGACTATTGATAGTCAGCAGAGGTCACATGACCTATATGGCTTATCAGGGCACTTTCAAAGCCAAGGGGATAAGTCAAAACAACAGGTGAAAAGGTAATGAATTAAGTAAATTGAGACAGATGGTGACCCTAGTTTTGGCTTGGTAGATTAAAGTTTCATTCTTCTAGTCTAAGGACTGTAAGAAGCCACTGAATGATTTTAAATCATTTAAAAGGTACTATGTTATTGCATCTTATTTTGATTATTATTAATAATATTCTACTAATATGAAGAATAGATAAGAAGGCAGCAATAGTTAATACCGGTAGATAAGTAGGAATTTATGACAATAATCCAGATATGAGAAGAAATGCCTTTGACCAAGGTGATAGCAATAAATATTAAGTAATCAGATAGAGGCTAGTGAGGATGAAGACTAACAAAGGTTTAGAAGACAAAAAATATGATCCATGTTAACCAAAAAGAAGAAGAAGAAGAAGAAGAAGAAGAAGAAGAAGAAGAAGAAGAAGAAGAAGAAGAAGAAGAGGAGGAGGAGAAATATAACTGCTTTGTAAAAGAAATTGACATTCAAAGTATAAGGCATTGTAGTTGGGGTTTCAACATTGTTACTAGTTAATGTTTAAGGGAGGATTTTTGGCTTTGTTTAAACAAAAGCAGATGATAAGGAATGACCCCCCAAATAATTTTCTTTCCAAATTAATCTTATTAAAATTTCAAAACTAGGGTCAGATGCTATTTGATTTTGTCCCAGTAGAAACAACCACATGGGAAGGGGGAGAAACAACTCAGTCAAGTGAATTATATGAAATCCACTGATTTTCCATGAGGATAAGTGAATTCAGAATAGTCTCTTAGCAATCTCTTGAATCACCCCTCCCTCTCTCCCTCTCTCCCTCTCTCCCTCTCTCCCTCTCTCCCTCTCTCCATGTGTGTGTGTCACCTCCCACCCCTTTGACTCTTTCTCTGTCTAGCCCTTCTTGTCTCCTTTCCCTTTTCCCCAATTCTCTGTCCTTCCCCACATGCAGCCCCCATTCTCAGTATGCTCCTTTCCACGTTGATGCCGTGTATAAGGGTTTCTGCTCTACCCCAGCCCCTTCTCAACATTTGTTCTCATTTGGTAGTCTATCTAGTTTCATCATCCATAATCAATCCCATGACTCCTCATTTACACATATAAACATTAAAATTAAGATATGTAACAATATGTGAATTTTTTTCGTTTTGGCATCTCCTTTGTTGTTGATTTATTTACTTCTGAGGCTGATCAAGCCGATTTTTGCTTAGAACAACTCTAAGCAAACTTGAGTTCCCCTTATATTACTAACATTTATCAAAATTGAAATAACATATAGTGTGCCATCTTTTCCAAAACTGAAATCTTTCCTTCTCGCTTGATGTGAATATAAGAGCACACATTTGAGTAGCAATTTTTATAATGTCTCTACTTTCATACTCATTTGCATTAGGTCAGGCTGATATTTCTCTTTCCTTCTTTTTTAACCAAAAGTTCTGAAAGATAAAAATAGTTCTACTTTACAGTAACTTGTATTTATGAGGAAACAAGTGAATAATTCAAAATAAAGATTTTTTTGTCTTGGAATGAAATCCAAATATTAACTAGTCATATTCCCTTAATTTGAAGCAAAGCTCAGAAGTCACTTGCGTTCTACTATCTTCCCTCTCTTACAGCATGCATGACTGTACTTCTAGCCCTTTCTAGCTTCATGGCCTCTATGCATATACTCCAAATTACAAATCTAAATATTTTAAGATAAGGTCAGATAGGAGAGAGAACATGAGTTGTTTTATTTGCTTGCCCTGGATTACTCCATTCATTTTCCTATAAACTTTGTTTTCTTTGCAGCTGAATAAAATTCCATGGTGAACACGGGCAACATTTTCATTTTCCATTCATCAATTTATGGGCACTAGATTGTTTTCATTCCTAAGCTTATTACAAACAAAGCAGTGATGAAAAATGGTGAATAAGCATCTCTGGATAGTATATAGAGTCCTTTGGATATATATATCTCCAGGTATGAAGTGGGCATATATATATGAACAGTGTCATTTGGTAGATCAGTTCCTAGCTTCTCAAGGAAACTTCACACTGATAAGCACCAGTTTATACTACCAAGAGTCTGTAAGGGATTCCTTTTCTGTACATTTTCATCTGCATCTTCTTAGTAATAGATGTTCTGAATAGAATGAGATGGATTCTGAAAGTAGTCTTAATTTGAATTTCTCTAATGACTAAGGATAATGAATACTTTTAAAGATATGTATTAGCCATTTGTTCTTTTTTTTTTTTGAAAATTCTCTGTTCAGTTCCATAGCTCAATTGTTATTGGGTTAGTTGTTTTCTTTCTACATATAGAAAACTGATGTTTGGTGTTTTGAGTTCTTTCTATATTCTAAATACTCGTCTTCTGTCATATGTATAGCTAATGAAATATTTTTCTCCGATTCTGTAGACTACTTCACTCAGTTAACAGCTTCCTTTTTTACATAATCTTTTTTGTTGTTTTATTATATCTCAGTTGCCAATTATTGAGCATATTTCCCAAACTATCAGATTTCTACTCAGAAAGTCCTTAGTTCATGTTTATCTTGGAGCCTTTTCCCCCTAGAAACCTCAAAGTTTCAGTAAGATTTTGATCCACTTAGAATTGAGTTTTGTGCAGGGTGAAAGATGGTAGTCCAGTTTGATTCTTTTACATGAGCATACTCACTTTTCCAAAGATCATTTGTTAAAGTAGTTATCTTTTCTTTTAATTAGTGCTTTTGACTTTTGTAGCACTTAGGTGGCTATAGATTCATTGATTTCAAAATCTCATGCCTTACATTAAGGTGTTTCATCTGTGTGGAACTGTTTTTTAAACAGAATAAAAGATAAAGATCTAGTTTAGATCTTATATATGTAAATATCCAGTTTCATGGTATCATATTATCAAAAGTTGTCTTTCTTCCAGTGTGTGTTTTAGATTTTGGCAAAAATTAGGTGGGTGTACCTGTGGGGTAATATCTAGGTCTTCTATTCTACTATACTAACCCACACTTCTGTTTCTGTACTGATATCATGATCATTTTGTTATTTGGGCTCTTTAGTATAATTTGAAATTGGACATGGTGATACCTTCAGGATTATTTTTGTTCAGGACTGGTTTGGTGGGACATGATCTTTTGTTTCCATAGTGATTATCAACTACTTTTTCTATCCCTATGAAGACCATTGATGAAATACTGAAGAGTATTATATTGAATCTGTAGATTGCTTTTAATAGGGCAGCTATTTTCGCGAGACTAATAATTCTAATCTTTCCTCGGTGCCTTCAAATTTTTCATCATCAAGCTCTTTGACTTTTCCATTAGATCTACTCCAAGGTACTTTACTGTTTCTTGGACTATTGCAAATGAGATTGTTAGCCTTGTTCTTTTCCCCAATATGTTTAACATTGATTGGTACATAGGAAAACTACTGAGTTTTGTATGTTAATTTTGTATTCTGCCACTTTGATGAATGTGTTTATCAATTTTCTAGTCTTTGGGGGGTCTCTTAGATATTGAATCATATAAGGATCCTTTAACTTTTTTCCTATTTGTAACCATTTTATGTCTTTCTTTTGTCTTACTTCTTTAGCTAAGACTTCAAAGGCTGTATTGAATAAGAGTGGAAAGAGCGGACAGCCTTCTTTGTTTCTAATCTCAAACGAAATACTTTAAACTTTTTTGCTTAACACGGTATTAGCTAAAGCTATAGGTTTGTCATACACAGGTTTAATTACATTAATATATCTTCCCTCTATCCATGACATCACCCGAATGTTTTTTTAATCACAAGGGGATGTTAGATTTTTTTCAAAGGCCCTCTGTGTATTTGGAGATGATCACATTGTTTCTGTTTTGAATCAACTAATGTGCTTAATTACATTTATTGATTTGTGTATGTTGAATTGTTTCTGCATCTTTAATGAAGCCAACTTGACCATGATGCAGAATTTCTTGGTTGTTGTATTAGTTAATTTTCTATTGCTGTGATAAAAGCCCTTGGCCAAGGTAACTTATAAAAGGAACAATTTATCTTTGATTTATGGTTCCGAAGAGTTTGACTCCATTATGATGGGGACACCATGGCAGAAGGAGGTAAACATGGCAGCTAGATCTAGAACTGAGTCTGAGGACTCTCATCTCAAACCATAAATGGGAAGCAAAGATATGAAACTGGGGATGTCATGTGGCTTTTGAAACTTCAAAATCTGGTCCTAGTGATTTACTTTCTCTATCAAGGTCACAAAACATAAACTGCCCAAACAGCACCATCAACTGGGGACAAAGTATTCAAATATCCAAGAAGGTGGGGATATGTCATTCATCTACCATAGGTGGGGGGGGGTTGGGGAGGGATTTAGTTTGTAAGTAATTTGCTGAGATTTTTTTCATCTACATTCATTAGAGATATTTGTAATTTTCTTTTTTGTTGTTATTGTCAAGTTTTATAATGTCTCGAGATACTATGTAGGCTGCTAGGGGAGAAAAGTCACTTTTAAATCTATAGACTTTGAATGCTACAATATCAACTTAACAAGAAGGTTGTGCCCACTAATGCAATAGTGGTCTGATTGTTTTGGGAGTAACCAACCATTTTCCACCATATTTGAGGCCTTCTCTACAGGCACACTTTATACCTGGCACTGTAAATCTTTTCAAAATTCAATGATTAAGACAGTCAGAGACTCTTTTTGGGGCAGGGTATCTACTATGGTCGCTTTGATAAATAGATAAATAGGTATAGTATCAAACTACATTCTAAATGTTTATGCTTATACATAATTGGGACCTCTCTATCACCACTACTATCCCTAAGACTTAATGAAAATTGTTGAAGAGGAGGTGAAAAGAATATAATAACTGAAGAATAAGAAAGTAGTACTATGAGATGCTATCTTCTGATATCTGTGGTTAATAAACATATGATTTCACAGCAGCCAGCACAAGACTTGTATAAAACTGGGCTCATCAATATTGTCATGGATGTGAGAAGGGTTCATAATGTCCCACCCCTCTCAGATAAGCTATAGGCAGTTAATGATTTCTCAGTATGGAGAGTCATATTCCTTGGTGATGTAGCCACTGGTAAGCTGCTCTTGCTCAAGTAAATTACCCTCCACCCATACACATGCAAGAAACCATAATGAAATGCAGTAGGCCACAGAAAAGTACACAGAAGTACAAGAGGGACTTGTTGGGAAGAAAAAGGATGGAAGTAGAAAGGAGAGAGTATTAACAGGGGTGGTATAATCAGCATTCTCTCCTCTCTCTCTCTCTCTCTCTCTCCTTCTCTCTCTCTCTCTCCTCTCTCTCTCTCACTCTCTCTCTCTCTTCCTCTCTCTCTCTCTCTTTCTCTCTCTCTCTCTCTTTCTTTCTCTCTCTCTCTCATCAGAAAGAAAATTCAGCATGTTAATCCCCAGGTCCTTATCTCTCCACTACATTTCATAATCTTAAAGAGTTTTTGGATATATATGGCTATAACAACAAAGAAAAACAAGGCTACAGATTTGAAAAAGTAAGGGATTGGGGCTCATGGGAGATCTTGGAGAGGGAAGGGGAAATAATATAATATAATCTCAAAAATTAAATAAAAATATTTTTTAAAGTTTTGAACATCCAGCCTCATGAAGTTTTCAATGAGACTTGTGGAGTCAGAGGAAACAATCATTTATTTATTTATTTATTTATTTATTTAGTTAGTTAGTTAGTTAGTTGGTTTTCTCTGCAAGAAAACATTCATCTATTTTCATACCAGTCTTAAATTTCTCCTAATATTCAATTTCTCAATATTAAATCAATGAAGGCAACTGTAACTTCTTTTGGAAATTATATTGTATTGACACTTTTTCATGGCAAAATAGAGCTAATTTGATAAAAAAAAAACTTCACTAATTTAATCTTATGTTACAATCTCATTAACCTCCACTCAAATTTAAATCAGAGTGATCACCTTTCCCTGGAGCAGTAGAAAATAATGAACATGGAGCAATAGAAAATAATGAACAGGTTGCTTATTTGTTATTTTTGTGTTTAAATCTAACCAAAGAAATGGCAAGAATAATTTGCCCTTCATTTCATTTAAAACTCCTAAAATGGAATTTCAGGCAGCATGTGTATGTTCAGATAAAAACTTTATTATTTCAGTTCTTTGCTGAACAATAGACATGAAGTTCTGTAACAGTGAATGTATAGAGATACTTTAATTCAGTGTTTTAATTATATATGTTATACACAAGAACACATATTATTTTAGACTGTTCTTGTAGTTCTATTTTAGAAGAAACAAAATGAAGATTATTGGTGACACAGCTGTCACTCTCAGTCTCCCATTTTTCTTGGCTATTAAATCAGTTAAGTTTTCAGTTAATAATAAGGTAACTAGCTAATAATCATAAGACATTATTATCTCAGCTCTTTTTAGGATATCTTCTCATTTCATTTGTCTTACTACAAACATAAACTACCATACTGCCTCATTTGCTTTTAAACACGAAACCTCTCAGTAGAGTAACGTTTCTCCCTTTTGGATTCTTCTTTACAGTCAGTTCTAACCCTGGCCTCTATTGAAGCTGTATTCTGAAAGATCATTAATAAAAGGGTGGCTTTCCCCTGCTACTAAACAAACCTTTTGAACTCTTCAGTCCTCACACTAATTGACATTTATCTGCAACATTTAACATTATCAGCATTAACAGCACTGCTGGTCACAGTAGCGATCTGTTGCAGCTTCTTATTTTTTAAGAAGTAGGAAACATAAAAGTTAGAAATAAAATGAGACGATACAGCATATTTGGGTGGGCAGTGGGTCTGGTGAGTCATTGAGGACAGACAAACTAGATGAAAAACAGAGTTAAAGAAACAGAGAAAAAACTTTTCCAGACTTGGATCAGAACATCTGGAGAACCTGTTCTCAGAGCACTCGTTCTGATCAAACAAAACAAAAACAATAACAAAATATCTGTGTTTGTTCACACAGAATATGGGGAGGAAGAAAAGGAGGCAGTCATTCATCTTTCCCCTTCTTCCCATCCTCTCTGACACATTTACTAACAACCTCCCTTATTCTGTTAAATATTGGAGGCTTTCACATTAGTAAGACTCCTAACCAAATCAAAGTCTTAAGATCAACATGAAAATTTCCCTGTATTCTAATCTTTATATCACTTCCATCACTAATCCCATTCTTGCCCCTCTTTGACTTCCTTTTAAAGTGACAGAGGTTGACCCTGCAGCCTAAGTTAGCCTTGAACTTGCTATATAGCTCAGGTTGGCCTCAATCTTGAAACAATTCTCCTGTCTCAGCCTCCCAAGTACTGGAGTTGTAGACATGAACCACCATGACCAGCTTCTGAGTTCCTTGTTTCAATGATTGGCAACTAATGTTCACTTCAGCTTGAAAGTCTTGATTTATTACTGTTTCTAAAAAATAACCATTCCTGTCTTCTCTTTCTACTGTTATGCCCTTGATTCAGGTCCTCATTTTCTATTAGAATAATGTTCTTTCTGGCTTCTAGCTTCCAGTTTCTTCTGAATTCAATTTATTCTGCTCAAGGCCACCAAAATACTTTTTTAAAGCAAATATATCAATCTCCTAGTGAAAACCATCATCAGTTCCACAAACTAGAAATTTAAAGCACTTATCAGCTTACCTTCTGGCATGTACACTTTGTTCTCTAACTATAATAATGTGGCAGGTTAAACAATGGTACCCAACGATGCCTTTGTCTGAATTCACAAAATCTGTAGGTAGGTACTTAAATTGTGAAAGAGTCTTTGCAGATATACATAAGAATCTTACAATAAAAATGTATAATAGGGTCCAATGTCCTTACAAAGGTCCTTATACAAGAAGGCCAGAGTTCAGAACAAAAGGAGATGTAATGGCATGCAGAGATTGCAGTGAAGCAGTCACAAATCAGGGACTTACAGGAGCCTCTAGGAAGAGGCATGGCAAAAATTCTTCCCTGAAGCATCAAGAAGAAAATGAACCCTTCCAACCTTTTAATTTTAGCCATGTAAGATTTATCTAGGACTTCCAATTTTTGGAACAAAATTTTTTTAAAATGCATTGTTTAAGCCATCAAGTTTGTGGTAATTTGTTATAATAGCATAAGGAACCTAATATAATTCATTGTCTTTTGCTACATCAATTAGTATAGAACCTCAATCATATACAAACATAAACATATGGGGCTCACATGCATTTGGGAGGGTGGCTCTGCTGATCTTGGATGAATTTCACTGGGCTTGGCTTTTTGCTATTTATTCACCACTTCTTTATGCACCTCTCATTCTTCTGGAAATTTCAAGCTGCCCAGAAAATATCCTATTCATAGTAAGGGGAAGCCAAGGCACAAAGTTTATTAGTCAAGCACACATTGCTCATATCACATTTCTGACATTGAAATAGTCACTGGTCAAAGCAACTCACCCAAGCAAATCCTATCAAAGAACTATCTCCCTGGAAAGAACTTCAGAGTCTCTGGAAAAAGGGTATAAATTTAGGGAGATTGGAATAAAGAGATTATTCAGTATACCATGCTATACACCGTTAAAACAGTTTTCAATAAACAAACAAGAGTAAAACAAATAAAAATAAACCTGATTTGTACCCTTTACTGATTTCCTAATGTAAGTACTTCCATTGTAGTTGGTTTTAAGCTACCAACATGACATCAACAAATGCAAATATGGGACTAAATATATGTAATATATATTCTGTGCTGGCCACTCCTGCACAGAATTGAATCTTCACATTATTCACATGATTACATGCTCCTATATAAACAGTACTACCAGAGTCACCTCTCTTGCTATTTTTCTACTTAAAATCCATCTATCTTTATATCCTTCTCACCTTTCCACACAAAGTCTTTATTTTTGAGAACTTCATACATGTATACAATAAAATAGAATCACACCTACTCTCCTATTTCTCTTCTCTAACTTCTTCCCAAATACTCCCTCCCTCCCAACTTGATATTCTCCTACCCTGATAACCCATTGAGTATAGTTACTGCTGTCCACATGTGCATGGGTGTGGGACCACACACACTGTAGCATGGGAAAGTTACCAGTAGTCACATTCTCAAAAAAGAATCCTTCCTTCCCCAACAACGGCTTACTGCCAATAGCTTCTCAGCAAGGGGTGGGGCCTGGAGATGACCAAGCCATCTAAATTGAGATTTTGGTTGGCTTGATATTGTGCAGGTAACCACAGCTGCTGTGTTCTTGGTTGTAGTAGCCATGCCATGTCCACAAGCCAGTATTTCAAAGTACTTTTCTTCATTCTTCAGCACTTGCATTCTTTCCACCTTCCATTCCTTTTGTTTCCCGGGGTTAAGTTAACTCTCCTATTTAGGGTTGAATACTCAGTATCTTACTCTCAGCACACTCACAGTGTTGCTTCTCTGTACTGATTGATGCCTACTGCAAAACGAAGCTTCTATAACCTAGGCTGGGAGCAGTCCAATTCTATGTACATAAATATAAATATTTAGAAGGCAATTTGATAGCATGTCCATCCAGCAAAGCAACTATCAGCTTCTACCACAGGACCTATGGCCTCTCTAGTCATGGGCATTTGACCAGGATTACAGTACCAGACGTGAAATTCCGTCCTGTGGAGCAAGCCTCAAATCCAATCAGACAGCAGTTAGTTATACCATTACCGTCATGCTTTGTCATTCATCTTGCTCTCCGGACTTCAAAGTAGAATGAGGTCTTAAAGCACTTTACACAGAACAGGTATTATCAACTACTTAGTAGATAGATTAATAAATGAAGACACAAGGAAAGGTAAATAACTTACTTAGCCTTATACCACTGGTAATATTCTGATTGCCCATCATCAAAAAGAAGGAAAACAACAACAACAAAAGACAGCTAAGAATCATGGATGAGCCAGCTGCCCAATCCAAGTAAAACTTTAGAACTCTTGAGCATGCGTGTTGAGTGAGAAGTTTTCTTTTCTTCCTATGGTATTCAGAACTGAGTATTTGAAAGCCCCCACAAAAATTAATCCTGAAAAAAACAAAGCAAAACATTCTCTTCTCCAACATTAGGAAACAGAAGCTCTGACACCCACAGAAAATTTGGAGGCCGTTAGTGACTATAGCAGTGGCAAATGAGCCTGCTTCATAATCCATTATAGTTTTCCAGAAATCTTCCATTTCTATTGTTAAGAGGAAGCCACAGCTATTATCACCTGGCAGCTGTCAAGACCTGGGAATTCACACTGGTGGCACCACAATGGTTTTCTGTGGAAAGTGCCCTTTCCTGTCCTATCATCAAAGCCATCCCTGTGAATGGGGCTGTCTTCCAACCTCAGTCTTCCAATTTTCAGCACAGAGAGCAAGTCTGTTTGGAAATGAGATTACTGTGGGGGCAATTTTGAGAGTTTATGATCCAAGCACATTCCTGTTGTGGTGTTTGAGAAATGAAAAACTAAGATTTTCATTTCTATTGCCTTTTGTCTTTTCTTAAAACAATTCTAGGAGAAACATAAGAGTCAGATAGTCCCTTTTCTATTAAACAAAGCATCTTTAGAATAGAGATAAAGTGTTGATACAAAAAAATATACATACATATCTATCTTCCTTAACACTCACACATAGTTTTGTATACGTAGGTAGAAAGTTTACAATCCTAGAAAGTACCCCCCTTTTAGTGAGACAAATCATGAAAAACTATACATATATCCCTCTCTTGGTCTGCCATGTCAATCTAATATGCTATCATAGGGCTTAACACATATCTCAGTGGCTAAGAGCACTTGTTGCTCTTGCAGTGGACTGGGTTTGGTTTCCAGCACCACCATGGTAGCTCACAACCACTTGTAACTCCAGTTCCAGTGGATCCAATGCCCTCTTCTGACCTCCATGGGCACCAGAAATACAGGTTGTACACAAACATACATACAGGGAAAACACCCATACATGTTAAATTAAAAAGTCAAAAATTTAAATAAACTACTGTCCTGGGAACTCTTATATCATGCTGGTGGGAGAGATGAAAATTAATAAAATCACAATAGAAAATTGTACACAGGTTCCTCACAAACCTAAAATCATAATTACCATAGGATCCCGTAATCTCACTTCAGAGTATGTATCCATGAAACCAGTACATCAAAGAGATAACTACATTTCATTGACGTACATTCTGGCCAAGAACTTTAGAATCTAATGAACTGGAGTTTCATGACAGACCTTACTCAGTGAGTAGGATCCTGGGCTTTCCAATATCTTACCGATATTTGAGGATTCCGTTTTTAGTTGTTGTTGAGACTCTCTGCTCAGTATGAGACTTATACTAATGCAAAGGACAAATCCAAATAACAAACACAATGCAAATCCTCAGGTACTTTACCATTTGTGCTATTACTTATTAATAGGGCCACCTTTAATTGAGTCTTCATTCTTTCTTCATTTAAAGTTGTCTGAGTTACAAGAGAGCCTCCTCATCAGCTTGGAAATCAACATCAGACAATGTGCAGTATTTAGACTCAGACTCTTGTTACTCTTGTAATACTTAAACACTTTAACTAATATAAAACAATAGAAGAAGCAGAGAAAGCTTCCTATAGAAAGTCACACCCAGACACTGAGATACCCACCCTGAGGACTAAAGGATGAAAGAAGGAGATTCTAAATAAAAGTTAAAAATAATAATGGTAGTCATGAAGCAAGGGACTAAATTTCACTTTAATCATTATATTGTATGAGCCACTGAAAATTGTGAAACAGAAGATGTGCTAGTATGTCATGTTTGGGTAGTATCATATGTTAACATATCACCAATCTGATGTGTATAAGTGGATGATTTCATCTGGATTTGCTCATTCTGATGCTTATTTGAATATTTTAAAAAGATAGTACAAGTTATAATAATACTTATATAAAGCATAATTGTTAATGAAATCAAAATAATTCTTTGAGAATTATAGTATTAATTATATTTTTGAGTTTCAGAAACAAAGGATGGATGTTTAAGTTCAAAATGAAGGCACGCAACTGAAATCTAATTGAGTGTGGATGTAGAAACTGACCTGACATTTAGAATGGCAAATAAGGATATTAGAAGAAAGTATGTCACAGATTTCACAGTGAACGGCAAATGCAATTTGTTTCAAGAAATCAAAATAAGCAGTTTGGGTGTGACCAAAACTTGGAAGAGACTAATGTGGACAATATTAAGGGATGTATAGTCAAGATGGGCATAGTGGTGTGTGCCTATAATCCTAGCACTCAGGAGGTTAAGGCAGGAGGATATTAAGTTTGAAACCTGCCTAGGCTGCATATTAACAGAGGGAGAAAAAGAAGGAGAGAAGAAATATTTCCAGCAAGCACATAGTATATTTACTATATGGAAGGCTTTGGAGAGAGATAAGGGAGAGGAGAAATGATGAAATGATAGCATAATCTCAAAAATAAAAGCAATAATTTAAATCAATCAATAAAGTACTATTATACATAAGAAGTCTTGTTACTAATACTCAAAAAAAATCAGTGAAATAGACCACCTGAAATTAGAGAAAAAAAAAGTAAATGTCCAGCATATTTTTTAACAGGAGGTTTATTCAATGTAACCATATTGGGAAGAGGGACAAAAAATGTAGGAACCCCCAAAGTCCATCTTCGGGGTTATCTATTAGAATTAAAATTCAAAAGAATACCAAGATTTGCACATGTAAATAGCCTCAGTCCTGCCTAACACTGATCCATCAACTTTGAACCTCAGCTTCATCGTGTAAGAACTTCTGGCAAGTTGTTAAAATTGTGAAATCTCTCTCTCTCTCTCTCTCTCTCTCTCTCTCTCTCTCTCTCTCTCTCTCTCTCTCTCTCTCATGAAATCTCTTTACTAGACACAAGTTCCCCTCTTTTTGGCGCCTTTTCTTTCTTAACCTCCGCATGAGATTTCTGGGAAAATCTTCATTTCTTTGGGGTCTGTTATTTCAATACTTTGATAACCAGATTGTCTCTTTAGAATATCTTCATTTTTACCAAGCCTGTTAACAGCTCCTCATTTTCTCTTTTAAAATTTCAATCTTGAAGTGGAATATATTTATGTCTGAAACAAATATAATAAAGAGAATGCAAATAGGAACCAAAGTTAGAACTCATTTAAAAAATATGACTCATACCTTGAATTCATCTTACATTATTGCATAAAAAAGAAAACCACTTTAGATGGAGAAGAGGTAAAATACTTATTATTTCAGTTGTGGGAAATGTTTTAGAAAATTAGAGGGAAAAGAATTAAAATAGCATTTTGCAAAAAGATTTTCACCATGCCACCAAACAAATGCCCTTGGAATATGGCGAACTTTGAAGCAATTTCAAAGATCAACCGATTCAAACATTGAAAAGTTGCATGTACTTTCCTGTCACATCTGATGAATCATGTAATATAAGTGATATTGCCCAATTAATAACTTGGGTACATGTCATCTGCAATGACTTACTGATTTTTTTAAAAAATGGTGTCAAATTAGTGATCTAACAATCCAATTTACGGCATAGAAAGTTTGAATAGTTTCCATTTCTCAAATGAAGATTTCAGCTAGATTGAACAAAATTAGTTTCTATTATAACACAATGTTCTGCTATTTAACTTTGAAAATAAGGATTTATTGTCTTTTTTTAAGCAAAGACTGATGTTTCCCTTATTACTTTGTTCTGCTGCATAATGCGTATTGGAAATATTTGTGCTCAGGTTTCTGAAGCAAACATAGGGAAAGAGTCATGGATACAGTTATTAAAATTGTTCTGTACACATGCAAATGCTATGAGTCATTGCCAGTTTATGAATCTGTTAACAGAAATAGAAGACAATGATCTGCTGTTCTCTGCTAGTGCTTATTGACTGAGCTGTAGAGGAGCTTTGCAAAGATTTATTGTATAGCACTTTTAAATCAAATTCAAGCTATTCTCTAAGCAGAAGCCAAATATCCAATAATCAAAGACAAAAATTGTAGTGGCATTTAAATTTTTCATTGATATCACTCTGCACATGAATAAATTCAACTTTTTGTCCTAGCTTTATAGAGATATAATTCACACAACAATTAAGCCATTTAAAGGGCACTGCTAAATGGCTTTTTAACATAGTTAGGCAATTAGGTAATCATCCACACAATCCAATTTTCAAAAATTTTCATCATCCCAAAACAAACAGCTATACATGTTAATGATCACTCTCCATTTCCACCCTCACTTTCCTTTTCTTGACATTTTCTGGCAGCCACAAAGTTAGTTTTGGTCTCTATGAATTTGTTGGTTGTGAAAATTTCATATAAATGGATCATCCAGTGAAGAGATTCTGTTACAGACTTCTCTTGATGACCTTAATGTGTTTATGGTTGCAGTATGAATAAGTACTCCATTCCTTTATTACTGAGTAATAATAATACCCTATTTTATAGATTTAGCATATTTACTGTCTACATTTATCAGTTGATGATAATTTTTGTAATTTCTACTTTGAAGCTTGTCCTAGTATTATTTCTATTGCTATGATAAAACACCCTGATCAAAAGGAAAAAGGTTTTAAGTTATTTTATTTATTTACATTCTAGTCATTCCCTCACCACCCTTTGGTCCTGCCTCTCATAGTTCCTTATCCCATTCCTCTTCCCTCTTGCCTCCAAGAGGGTGCTCCCACACACACACCAGGCCTGTCCCTTTCCTGAGGCCTCAAGTCTCTGGAGGATTAAGCACAACTTTTCCCACTGAGACCAGACCAGGCAGTCCTCTGCCAGGGGCCTTAGACCAGCCTGTGTATGCTCTTGATTGGTGGCTCAGTCTCTAGAAGCTCCCTGAGGTCTGGGTTAGTTGAGTCTACTGGTCTTCCTATGGGGTCTCTCTCCCTTTCAGCTTCTTCACTCCTTCCCCTAATTCAACCATAGGGGTCCCCAACTTCAGTATAATGGTTTGGTGTAAGTATCTGCTTCTGTCTTAGTCAGCTGCCAGTAGGGTCTCTCAGAAGACAGCCATGCCAGGCATATCATAGCATCAATAATAGTGTCAGGCCTTGGTGCCCACCCTGCCATGAGATGGAGCTAGAAAATATCATGAGTGAGGTAACTCAAATCCAAAAGGACATGCATGGTATGTACTCACTGATAAGTGGATATTGGCCAAAAGCTACAGAATACATAGGATAAAACCTACAGACTGTAAGAAATGTAACAAGTAAAAGGCCCAAGTGAGGAGGCTTCAATCCCACTTAGAAGGGGGAAATAATCATGGGAGGCAATGGGAAGGAGGGACTTGGGTGGGAGAGGGGAGAGGGAAGGAAAGGGGGAAATAGGATCAGATATGGAGAGGATAGGAAAGAGGCCCAGAGGGCCAAGAGAATGAATAGAAATATGCACCTTCAGGGGTGAGAGGTAGGGGAACCCTCTAGAAAGTACCAGAGGCTTGGGAGGTGAGAGACTCTCAAGACTCATTGGGGGTGATCTTAGCCAAAATGCCAAACACTTGGAAAAAGGAACTTGAGGAGTCCACCTTCAGTAGATAGACAAGGCCCCAAGTAGAGGGACAGGGTTACTAACCCACAGTCAAAATTTCTGACCCAGAATTGTTCCTGTCTAAAAGAACTGCAGGGACAAAAATGGAGAAGAGACTAAAGGAAAGGCAGTTCAATGACCAGCCCAACTTGGGATCCATCTCATAGTGGGGGACAGGGGGCACATCATGGCCTGAAACTATTACTGATGTTATGATGTGCTTACAGATAGAAAAGGATTTATTTTAACTCACATTTCCTGGTTCTAGTCTATCATAGTAAAAAAGTCAAGGCAGGAATTCAACGTACCTAGTCACATCACATCCAAAGTCAAAAGTAGAGAGGAATGAATGCATGCATGCTTACTGCTAGGCTTACTTTCTCTATTCATATTCAAGTCAGAATCCAAATGCAGTGAATGGCACCATCCACTTTCTGGGTAGGTCTTTTCATATTAATTAAGATAATCAAGAAAATCACTTATGGACATGTATACAGAGCAACACTATCTAGACAGTTCCTCAGTGAGACTCTGCTATGGGGAGCCCACCAGAGATGACCTTTCAGACAAAGTTTATAGCCAATTGAAAGTCCATGTTAGACAATGCTTTTCTTTAACAACATCAACATGTTGGCAGCCAAAGTACATGGCTTGAACCTGAAAATGGACCCCTCCAGACAGTTTTTTTAAATTAACAGGCTGGCAAGTCAAGGATGGGTAAGATTCTGCACAGAGCCTTACCAACCTAAGACATAAGTCCATTGCTTTTGATAATGCATATTCCATGATGAGTAAGGAAAGCATTCTTGTCAGAATGACCTAAGATAGGATCAGTCTTGTTAATGAAATAAAACAGAGGGAGAGGCGGAGAGCCTTTGGGGCTGCTTGGCAAGAATCTGGCATGGTCCAAAGACAAAGAAATGGGCTGCTTGGCAGGAACATGACATTTGCCAAGGATAAGAAAGTAGGCTTCAGGCAGGAATCTGACATTAGGCTAGAACAAAGAAGTAATTTCAGGTAGGAATCTAAATCTTAGGCTAGAACAAGGAAGTAGTCTTCAGACATGAAAATGACTTTGGGCTAAGACAGGGAAGCAGGCTCAGATACTTTGGTAATCCTGATAAGCCCTTAGAAACACTGATCATGTGAGTGTCCATGTAATTGGGTTTAATGCCTTGCTTGTTCTTTGACTGTGTTTATTGTCTTGCTTGTTCCTTGACTATTTGCATCTATTGTATTGCTAGATCCTCAACCTAGAGCTGACCTTAATACATGCATGTAATTAGAATGGTATAAAAGCAAAAAGGAGGAGGGGTGATTGGGAAGGTGGGTCTAGGGAGGGAAAATGGGGAAAGGGGATGACATCTGAAATGTAAATAAATAAAATACTTAATAAATTTTTTTAAATAAATAAAAAAGAAAGTCCATGTTATTCTAGTCTATCAAGTTGACAATTAAGCTAACCATCACAGGGATATTACAAATAATACTGCTGTGAATATTTATATACAAATTTTCATAGATGCATATTTTCATTTTTCATATGTATTCTCTCGTAATTGTTGGGTAATTTGGTATTTCTACATTTAACTTTTTGAATTGTGAAAGTCTCTTGCAAATTGACACCATTTTACATCCTTACAATAGTGTATCAGACCACCAATTTTCCATGTCCTTGCTGAAACTGTTATCTTTAATATAGCCATCCTAATGGGTATAAATTTGTATTACACTATAATTTTTATTTATCTTTTCCCCATAGATAATAATAATACTGAAGAACAAACTCAATTTGAAGCTCCAAGGAAAGAAACTCCTTGATTATATGCTAAACAGGTATAGAATTTGTAATTAGCTCTGTGCTTCATGTTTTTGAATGAAGATGTGTTCTCTCAGCTTCCTGTTCTAGCTGCCTGCTGCCCTGTCTTCCTCATAATGATGGACTCTCCTGGAACTATAAGAATGAATAGACTATTCTTTCTATCAGTTGCTTCTGGTCATGGTATTTTATCACAATCCCAGAGAAGTAACAATTATAGAAGTTACAGAAGTAACAGTACTAGAGAGTGGGCTCTGGTAAAACAAAACAAAGCATGGTTTGTTTATTTTTGTTGTTCTTTAGGAATGTAAAAATCTTTAGAACTTTGGGATAGAAAACAGTTGGTTGGTGTGAGCAGAACTTAAAGAGATATTCTAGTAGGGCCCTAAAAGACAGTAGTGCTGTGAGCATTGCAGTCTGAGGGGGATTCAGATCAAGACATTTCAGAGGGGATCAATGTTAAAAGTGAGCTAAAGGCCATTCCTGTGATATTTACAGAGAATCTGGCTGCCTTCTGCTGTTGTCCTAGGAACTTACTTAAGGCTAAATTTAAAAATAATGCACTGCTTTCTTGGTGGAAGAGTTCAAGACAGCATGACATTGAATATGTACCATAGTTATTAGCAATAACACTTATGGTGATTTATAATGAAAAAAGAGCACTAGTGAGTCAGAAGTACAAAATGTACTCTTTAAAGAGAAAAGGAACACTAGGAAGCTTAACGTTGCCACTAAGGCTTATGCTGGAAAAGAGGCTGTGATTAATTACAGTAAAGGAGAGGGCTCCTGAACTGTCTGTACTGAAGCAATATGAAGGGTGTTCTTAGGGCAAGATGCTATTCAGCTTAGCTTTCAACTTGTGAAAGGACAGAGCCTGGAGAGTTTTCTGTTACTAAAAAGCATCTATGTGCAAAAGCTTCTGCCAATGTGGTTCAAGCCAACTAGGGTTCATCCTAAAGTCGTAGTTGAACTTGTCAGTGCCAACCATGTGGTACTAGTTTTAAATGCACGAAACATGTGAGAATAAGGTCATAGATTCTTTTATGGTCTCAGAAAGTCACTGTCACTGAGGCCAAGCAGCCTGTGGCATAGGAGTCCGTGTATGAAACCCCTCAGAGGATAGTGTGTGAAATTACAAAAGTGAAGCCTGGATTACAGTGAAGACCACGAAATGTTGGAGACATTAGATCTGTGAGACATCTGTTAAGAAGGCCTGCATATAGGAAGTGGATCCAGCCTAAGAGAAAGATTTATGTTGCAGGCAGTAGAGCTGAAGGGGCTGAGCCATATAAGTCCTTTGAAATAAAAGTCTCACATACTGTACATGGAGCTGGAGCTTTGGGTTCCAGTCTTACTCTGATCCAGCATTTCCTCCCTATACCTCATTTCCCCACTTTTGGAAATCCATACCATGTATGCTAGAGGTACATAATTTTTTTATGGAGGATCACATTTAAGAGATTGCCTTTAGTTTCAGAAAATACTTGAGACTTTGAAGCAGTGCTGAAACAGTTAAAGACTATGGGGACTTTTAAAATTGGACTAAATAGATTTTGCATTGTGATATGGCCACAAATCTATCGGGGCCAGGGAGTCAAATGTAGTTGTTTAAATGAGAATTGTCCCCCATAAGTTCCAGTATTTGTACATTGGGTCCCTAGTCTTTGACACTATTTGGGAGGGAATACAGCCTTGCTGAATAAAGTATAATAGTTGGGGTCAGTTTTGAGAATTAATAGTCTTGTCCCACTTCCAGTCCACTTTCTGCTTCATATTTGTAGTTTAAGATACGATCTTTGAGCTTCTTGCTCTGGCTGCCTGCTCCTAAGCCTTCTTAATCACTATAGACCCTACCTCTAGACTCAAGCCCTAATAAAATTTTCATTTTGTTTAAAACATGTTATAATTAAAATATTTTCAGATTATATATCACCAATAATGATTTAATCACTTTTCTAACACAAAGCAATATGTAAAGGGTTTGATTATAACTAAAACCATTATGTAAGTTAAAAAAATCTACTGGAAATTTTGGAAGAACTCATTTTTTATTTTAATAAGATTTGTTTTTCAATTTTGAACTGATTAGTTGTGCTGCATTGGCATAAGATTTCATGAATTTAACTTAGATTTATTTTTTAAACTGATGTCCCCTTTATTCAAAATCAATTCAATTCTAAAAGCAGAAAGCTCTGCTTGTCAATGTGCATGTAAATATTAAAGAGAGATGACCTTTTCAAAATTTGATTCCTATACTGGAGAACTATTCAGTATATTTAGAACAACTTGAATATAATTAAAACTTTTTCAAATGAAAATTATATGAAATCTAAATTCAGATAAAGCATGCCCAGTCCACAAATTGAAAACTGCCATAAGTTAAAAGAATATCAGTTTTCAAAGACCCTGATGATACATTGAAACATTTGGTTATATTGGGAAAAATAAGCTATACTATTGAAATTAATTTGTCCTGGTTTTTTTTTTCTCTTCAAGCCAAGATACAAGGGGCAAAACTTTGTGTAGAAAGAACTATTATGAACAGGAAACAAGAAAGCAGACCTATTAGGAACTCTATCAAAATTGGCTCTTGTCTTCTGATTGAATTTACTTAGATCTAAAATAGCACTAAATACAGAGATGCTCACAACTAGAAGAGGATCTGGACCAATAGAAGATAATTGGAGACCAGATTCAGCTGTTATGTTTGGGGATTTTGAAAATTCCCAGTCATCTATATTTTCAACTCTCCTGAATGTCTGATAATAGTTAAGCTGTGCAGGTGATTATTGAAACAAATTATTGTAAGCAATTGAGGAACACAAATAACCAACATGTGTGATTATTTGTACTTTGCAGTCAGCAGGATATAACTGGAGGATTGAATGGATTAAAACTTTCCACAATTAGTAAATTAGAAATGTTGGCACAGAAGCAAACTTGTTAAATGTGAAGATTATAAAACAGGTACAAATAATTATACCCTTTGTATGATATACATATACTAGTTTTAAGCATTATTTTAACATGTAACTGTATATATATATATATATATATATATATATATATATATGCATAGACATGCATAGATAGATAGATAGATAGATACACATCGGATGGTATATATTGTACACCAACTATATATATATATATATATATATATATATATATATATATATATATGCATAGACATGCATAGATAGATAGATAGATAGATAGATAGATACACATTGGATGGTATATATTGTACACCAACAATATTAACAATGGCTATTATAGAAAACAGAATTATAGGAAAATTTTGGTCTTTGCTTTTCACTAGACTGTTTTGTAAAATATCTACAATGAACATATACTCCTTTTATACTAAGAAAAACATCTTTCAAAAAGTAATCTGAAAACCTCCTACCAGTGTAATTGAAAGCAGCAATTTTCTGAACAGAGCATAACCAGAAATGAAGGAAATTACAAAGAATAAACAATCATCACCTCTTCTCCACACACAGCACAGATATAAAATGGCCTTCCAACAAATTAAGTCTCAGATTCTGCAAAAGTCACTTTGGGTTCAGCAAAAAAGTACACATTTTCTCTTTTGTGTTGAATTTAAGATGTCCGATCCCAGACTCACTGCAGCATGGTAATACCATGCACTTCTATCCTCACTTAGGATGTGGTACAATCATCCCACACACACATACACACATTGTTTCTGCTTAAGAGAACTCCTGAATGTTCCATTAATGACTCAGAACTTCGTGCTTCTTTTGCACATTGCTCTTATTCTTGGATAATAAAATGAATTTATTTGCAGGAATAAAATATGCAGAAAATGTTTTAAAGTCAAAGGTGACATGTGAACTTCAAGGTAAGTGTCTAGCAACATTAGATTCTCATGGGTAACTACATACTGAAGAACTTTTCTCAAGAGACCTTCATGGTTACAAAACAGTTCCTTCCCTGCTCTGAAACCATTCTGTCCTATTCTGCTCTGAGACAGCAATGGACGAGACTTGACCCTGATGATCCAGCTGTTTTCTGTGCATAGAAGACCATGAGGACAGAGGAGAAAGCATCATCTTATCAAAGTCTTTGTACTCTTAAAGGTGACATTTGTTCCTATAGTGACATACACACCTGTTGATTATCGCTCCCCTCCACCTCCTCCTCCCACCCCTGTCTTCCTCTTCATTATCATCACTGTTAAACATTTCAACCTCTTCCCTGTGCCCCATCCCCTACCAACCTTGGGGCAGCAGCACCTTCTCTCAATTACAACCTGATTTGCCTTGTCTCTATTTTATTTTATTTTTCTGAATCTCCAGTACCTTACTAGCAAGTCATTCTATTGTGCTTCATCTTTTGAAACTGCCAACATGCTTCGTGTCTCCTGACCAGACAATTCAATCTGCAAAAGGTAAAGGGCACATTATTAATAGGACATACTGAACAAATAGTCTGTTCTAACAGTTGGAGTTATATTTGAACAAATCATACAGCTGAAAACAGGTGTATTTACAATGCGGTCGTGCATGTGCGCATACACACGCACATACACACACACACACAATTAAGTCATTTTAAGATTATCATGCCTCTGTGGCAGACGTCATGCAGTTAGTTGAAGAAAGCTTTTCAAAAGAAAGGAATTTTCTGAGACAAGTGGCTCAGAATGAAGAAGGTCAGTTCTTTTGTGAGCAATGGCATTTGCATAGTCTCAAATAGGAGGACAAATGAGTCACATGTACAAGGAAACTAGAACAGTGCCTTCTTCATCACTCTCCTCCGCAGTGTTTAACACAGAGCCTGGAATGTTGGAGATGATCAAGAAATATTTGTTTAATAATTGAACAGAAAGACTGAGTGGGTTTATTTTACTGGTACAAAGTTTGTTACTTTTGATCTTAGAATTTTTACATGTACATAGCAATTCAGAATCATAGCAAGTATACAATAGGAGCAAAGATTCTAGAGAAAAGAGGGATTTGGGGGGTTTTGTTTTGGTTTTGGCTTTTGGTTTTTGCCTACTACAGGTAAAAAAGCAGGCAGGTGGGTGTCTGGACCCATCTAGAAATAGTTGCTATCATGCAGAAACAACCCTGAGACTTTAGCACTGAGTATAAAATTAGTAACAAAATGAGAGAAAGGGAAACAGAAAGGAGAATGACCAATACTTGGAGATCAGTGTAAGCACAAAGAGGGCAGCCTCTACAAAGAAGGAAACACTGCTTATGAGTTGGGGGCTAATATGCTGATATAGGTTATTCAACTTTTCATTGGGGAAGAAATTGTTCTTGGAAGTAGTGGTGGTAATAATAGTACATTATTGTTTCTCTTCATCATTTTTAGACAGGGTCTTGTTTTACAGCCTCAGCTGGATGACCTGGCACTCACTATGTAGTCCAGGCTAGTATAAAACTCCTGCCTTATTCTTCTGAGTACATCACATATAGTTCAAACTCAGTGTTTAGATTAGCATGTTTGCTAGAGTGTACAAATGGATATTACACATGAGATGAAGGAGAAATGATACTAAAAAGAAGGTGAAATTTCGGGTCTGGGAATGAAGATGTAACTCACACACTTTCATTGGCTTTGGTGAAGTACACAACAATATAGCAAGACTTCCAAAGAGCAATGAACCTACTCATCATCTTCCTGGAGGACATATTCAATTTAAAGTGACCATTGATTTTGTTTGTAAACTGGAAATAAACAAAACAGGTTTAAAATTGAAGTTGGACAATTTAGATTGAACTTAATATTTGCTGACAATAAACAAGATTATAAAGGCACCATCTGTAGATTAGCATGGTATGACTGATGAAATGAATAAAATTATTGGGGCAATATTTATTGTTTGAGCTTCTTTCTAAGTCTTGTGACTTCCTAGAACAAAGGCTATCAACCTGTGGGACTCCTTTGGCAAACCTCTATCTCCAAAACATATTTTCTCTGTGATTTGTAACAGTAGCAAAATTACTGTTATGCAATAGCAATGAAAATAATTTTATGGTTGGGGGTCATCACAACATGAGGACCTGTATTAAAGAGTCACAGTGTTAGGAAGGGTGAGAACAACTGCTTTAGAAGTAGTTTAGTGGTTAGTTAATTCACTCAATGTCATATACAATGGGAGACAAGTAGAAATCAATTCATCTTTCAGATGTCTGGTGCATCCCAAAGTAATGTCTTGTACAAAACTTCCCCTGGACATTCTTTGACTATTCACAATGACTTGGGACAGCACAAAATGTGGGCAGCTAAGATTCGGGAGAGTACATTTTTTTCTCAAAATGATCAATTTTTTTTTTCTGATATTTCCAGTCAACAAAATTCAAATTCTCAGTTATCATAAGAGAAATCTTGTCAAAGTATGGCATTCTGTGATATTCCCATATGATTTTGAGTGTCCTGATATATAAGCACAGAAATACAAATGAAACCCATTACTATGTAGATTAACATACAAAATCAATTCTTTAAAAACCTAGCAAAACTTTAAAAGTAAATTTTTCACACATCATTTTCTTTAATCTCCACAGCAGCCTAATGATATAGTCTCTTGTGGGTTAAAGTGAGTCACCCCCTCCAAATTTATAAGTTGAAGTTTTAACCACAGTACCTCAAAAGGTGACCTTATTTGGAAATACAATTTTTTAAGATGAGTCATACTGAAACAAGATAGCTTTCTAATATAGTATGACTTTTGTTGATAGATATATATGTATATATATATATGAACACTCTGCAAGCCGCAGACAAAAGAATATCATATAAATATTGAAGTTATAATGTCCCAAGGCAAGAAAATACGACAACTTAGGAGGAATCACTGGAACAGATCTATTCTTAGCACCTTTAGAACAAGCATGTTTATGTCAATACTTCATTTTGGATTTCTGGTGTTTAGAACTGAGAAGCAGTGAGCCTATGGTATTTGAACTAGTCAGTTCGTAGTCCTTTGTTATTGCAGCCTAGAGAAACTAATACATTATATTATCCTGTGTTTGTAGATGGAGACAATAAAGAACCATTAGCTCATAGACTGGCGTAAGAAGCTAGATGTAAAAAGCTTACATAACCATTCTCTTTCCCCAATGGTGTCTATTCAATTAAACAGAGGTGACAAATAAGAGCTATAGTGAAAATATCATAATGATAGCAATACTCCACTCAATAAGTCTTTGAACTTAATTTGAATCAATAAAGTGAGAAAGCATCTTGGCACATACCTCAGTAACATAAATGTATGGTCACAAACACATCAGAGAGATCTAGACCTAAATTACTTAATGATGGCTGTGATGGTTTGAACCCAAGACACAGACATATAAATTTCAATCTCTGTACCAACACTAACTAGAAAATTCTTGTCCATTTCAGTCCCTGTTATCTCATGAGTAAAAGATGTGAAAAGCTTTGAGGACCATGAGGGATAAGCAAAACTGTTAAATGAATTCTGAAAGCCATATGGTACTAATCAAATAGAAATACCCTGATGGAGCTTTACCTTTTGCAACTATTCTGGTAGGGAAGAATGTAAATTTCTCAATGATATGAACACTTTTCTGATCATTATTTCTACTTCACATACCACAATTTATCCTTCCATTTGCAGTGGGGTACACATATTACAATTACAAAATCATGGTAGCACCACCACTATCATCTCCAAGAGAAACACACAAAGAGTGAATTTGTGGGCCTTAGCTTATAGTTCTAATAGGAAATCATCACTTCAGTATTTCACAAGAAATTAACTTGGATTTACAGCTAAGAAAACAAATGTTTGGTTGCAGATTATTTGAGAACTTGTGTTTTGTTGATTCCTTTTCAATGTTTCCAGTGCCTAGGTAGCCTAGAACTATATTGTACCTTCTACTGGGCATGGTGTATTCTAATGCAGAGGTAAAGGCAAAGAAAATGGGTTTTTGTTAATAAAGGCAGAGGAAGTTTTCCATTTCCATTGAAGGGCAGCACTGAAACAGGAAAGACAAAAGGAACTACTACAGAGCTTATCTTCCAAATGAACCTGTTGGGGCTGCTGAACACGAGTGCTGTTGGTATTGGGATAGAAACTGAATCCCCATCAAGAATCATTGAAGTGTTGCAAAAGTGTAGGGAAAAGAGAGTCTAGGCTGACTTACATTAACTTAAGAAAGTACATTGATAGTGTCATACTGAACCTACCATGTGAAACAAAAGCCAGTCCAGAACAAAATGTATGCTAGTTATATTTTCCTTGAGTGTCTCACTTCAAAGTCCCTCAGCGCCATCCTTTTACCAACCCCACAATAAGAATAAGAGAATTATTAGAAACATAATTCAGAGATGCTTATTTTATGAAGTCTCTATCTTCCGTTCATGAATTCTTAGTAGTTTAAATCATTTAGTAACTCCGAAGCACCCAATACATAAATATGAAGGATGCTGTGACCAAGTATTTCACAAGAAGCAACTTAAGGAAGGAAGGCTCGATTTTGGTTCACAGATAAAGGATGCAGTGATAATAGTGAGGAACTCCTGGTAGCAGTAACTTGAAGCAGCTTGTTACATTGTCTCCACTCCAGGAGGCAAAGCTTGATAAATGCTTCTGCTTAGCTAGTTTTCTCATTTTTTGTGAAGTCAAGGACCCAAGGCCATGAAACAGTACCCCCACAATCAGTGTGACCCACTTCAATTAGCCCACTCTAGAGTAAGACACACAGATTTTTCTCCAAGGTGATCCTAGATCCTGTCAAGGTATCAATACTAACCATCGCAAGACTACCATTTTCAAACTTGACACCCAAACATTTAAGCTGTACCCTTCCACATAGACTCTTGGCCATCTCACAATACTAAAGGCATTTCGTTCAACTTCAAAAGACTCATAGTATTTAATAATTTCAACAATGATTGTAAGTCTGAAGTCCAATTTTCATCTGAGACTCAAGGCAATTTCTTAACTAGGATATCCTATAAAACAAACAAATAAAATTCAAGAGTTACTTCTTTCCAATATATAATGGCATAGAATGAAAATTTCTATTCCAAAAGAGAGGAATGGGGTCATTGCTAGAAGTGATGAGACCAAAACAAGACTGGAACTCAGCCAGGCAAACCAAAATCCTATAGCTTCATATTGGGCATCTGGGGCTCATCATAGAAATTATCTGTGCTCCAAAGATCTTGAGTCATTTTACTTTTCCAACTCTGCTGCCTACAGTACACATAGCTTCTCTCTTGGGCTGGCTCTACTCTGTGCCTGCAGCATCCCTAAACAAACGGTTTATGGTTCTCTGCATTTCCAATCTCCTCAGGTGTCTATTGCAATTTAAGCATCATCTTCCCATCTTCATTATATAATTTCTCAAGGTCTCCTTATAAAGATTCAGACTCCAATACCCATTGATTAGACTCAGAAGTTCTCTGAAAGTATGGAACAAGACTCCATGCATCCCCTCACCCCACCTCAATCTCATGACTGCAGCACCAGGATCGTGTGGATGCTGCTGCCAAGTTCTGTTGTCAACTCAAGATATAGTCTGGCCCTGTTGGACCATGGTTATAGTAGATTTTGTATGCCTTGGTGTTTAAATCTGAAAAATAACTTTCCTGGGCTGTTGTTTTCAAGTAGGGAACCCTCTTAATAGTATTTGCAGTTCAGGTTTTCTCTTTTCAAATCAATTTGCATTTTTGAGAAACTAGAACCTTTGGTAGTTAGGGCCTTGCCTTCAGGGTACATGTATTATTGACCTAGTGAAAACAAAGAACTTCTTTAAGATTTATAGATGTTTTGTTATATGTACTCTCCATGTACAGTTTTAAACTTGTTTCCATGACTTTCCTCCTTGAACTTCATACAACTTGAATAACTTTTTATTTCTCACTGTAGATCTGAATAAGAACATTAAGCAGTAGCCGTACCACAGAATGAATGCTATGTTGTCTTGAAATTTCATCTATCAAAGAAATTAGCCCATTGCTTCCTAGTCTAGCCTCATGAAAATCCTCAGGACATAGGCAGATGCAGGCAGATTCTTTGAAAGAATGTAGCAAAAAAAAAAAAAAAGCTTCTAGACTATTTCCAGTTCCCTTTTGAAATCTTATAAGCCAGTGTTTTGCGGTCATATTTCTCTTAGCCTTCTGGTCTTACAAAGTTCTACCAGATAGCCCATTTAGCTCTGCTTCTAGCATGCTAACACTGTTCTAACTTAAAATTCTTAAACTCTCTCATATTCTCCATGTAAACCAGTTCTAAAGACCTAAGAACTACATGATCAGACTTATCAGAGCACTGACCCCACTTCTGGTACCACAATCTGAATGAGTTGTAGTTCTCTTGATGAATAGAACTGGTAGAATAAATGCATTATAACACAAAGGGGGTTTACTAAATTGGGCTGACAGACTGAGTAGTCCAAAAATAGCTATGTGCATGCTGGAGAGGCTGATAATCTGGTAGCTACTTGGTCCACATGGACGAATGTCTCAGCAGTCCCAATTTGGTGCTGAAGACCTAGAGAATTCCTGAGCATCCATTACTCTTCAGTCAACATTGGAAGTCCAAAGAAACTAGGGTCTAACATTAGAAAAAGATGGCAACACCATTTGCAACAACAGAATTGATAATAGATGTACATCTCAGCAAGATAAGGGGGCAAGTAGATGAAAAGTAGTTCTACTTTTCCCTCAGGCTTCTTTATATCTATCTGGGCTACCATTGGAAGATACTGTTCATTATGGAAGAGGATCATTCTAACTCAATTAATCTTTGCAGAAAATACCCTCATTTTGTAAAAATAACCAAGAGATGGCTCTCTTAATTGGGCCCAGATACAATTAAGTTGACAAGATTAACCATCATAGCTGTGCTAGTTCACACAAATACATGTTGGCTGGCATGGCTGGAGGTCTTTCAAAGTCTGCACTATGGTACACTAGAGTAAACTCTGTAAAGGGCAGCCATGGTCTACATATATATCTCCTCCATTCTACTTCCTGGGGCCAATGTGATGCCTTAACTATATCCTTCATCGGTGATTAGCAGAAATGAAAGAGCTAGAAGAAATATACAAAGACTTCTCAAGCTCAGAACTAATGCACTAGCATCTCATTATCCTGGCCAAAATAAGTCATACTGCTAAGCTGAGGTTCAAAGTGTGAATAATAGATCCTGTTGTTTTAATAGGAAGAATGGCAAAGATGCAGAGCAAAGCATATGAATATAGAAAGAATGAAAAACAGGGCTATCCGCATAATCTATCAAGTTTCTCAATTCCAACTGTCTCTGCTCTAACAGAAATTATCTCTAAGTAAACACTGATGATTATATTTCTGAAGGGAATAAATTGGCTTCTAATCATCCCCAATATGAAGTCACCACAGTTGACATGCAAACAGAAAAACAGCATTGACTGATGGGGAGTCAAAGCTGCATATGTATTGGCAAGCATTAGTCATCACTGCTAACACAAGTGATGTTGCTGGCTCAACTCTAATTAGAAGAGAACATTTAAAACAGGTTTCTCAGCTAGGGATGAGGAGCTATTGGCAGTTGATGAGTAGTGAAGGAGGGAGAGCCTGTTTTCATAAAAAAAAAATGTGACCCCTAATAGATTACCATGCTCCAGCAAATGGTCCTACACCCATGCACTTATGGGCAGCCCTAATTGGACTTAGTGGGTTAAAAGACAGCCAAAAAGAATGAGAAGTTGGGTGTGGGGAACATGATGGGAGGATTTGGGAGCAGTTACATAGTATATTGGGGGTGGAAACAATCAAAATGCACTGTATATGTGCATGGAATTCTAAAAGTGTACATTCTAAAAAAAAAAACCTTCAAAATTCAGGCATATTTTTAACTGCCCCCAACTTAAAGAAAATGCTTTCTCTTATGGGACCAAAGTTTCCCTGAGGGAGTGCATGTACTCAGATATATGTGGGACAGTGTGATAGTTAATTTTGCATCAAAAGTGGGCCACAAAGAGTCTAGGCATTTCTTCAAATAAGATTCTGGGAATATCTAAGGAGAATTTCTGCATGAAATTACTGTCTCAATCAGTGATTTGCTAAGCAAGTTGTTCTTCTTCCAGTGTGGGTGGAAGTCAATCATTTGTTGACTTGAAGAGAACAGAAGTTTGGAGTAGCAGAGTGCCCATCCTCCCTTACTGTCTGAGCTGGGACATGGAACACTTTTTCAGCCATTGTGCTCAGACTGAAAAAAAAATCAGCTCTCCTTGGATCTCCAGATGAACACCATTGGTACTGTACACTATTCCATTGGTTGCTTAGATTGCTTTCTTTCTAACTATTGATCTTGAGAAACTTCAGTTTCCATAATCACTTGACCCAATTCCTTATTGCCAACGAATCAATGACCTATTGCTTCTGGTCTCTCTGGAGACCCCTGACTAATACAAACAGCAAAGAAGCATGGTTTGTTTCCAGCTTCAGCTGCCTCTGAAAGGCACTTGGAAAATCTCAGCCATGCCTGCAAAGGAAAGCTCCAGTTTGTTTTCTGTATTCGTCTAGCTTCAAAACACCAGTGGCTACTAACATTGATCTGTCCAGACTGCATTTATAAAGATCCGTAAACCGATCAGAGGGGAAATTAAATTAAACTGTAATTCTGCAGTACTCTGGAGAACATTAGCTTGAGAGAACACTCAGGAGGGCCAATTAGAAGCATCATGGCCTAGCCGGCAATGGAATACAAACATGTTCTTTCTCCTTCTACATGACACGAAGTGCTACTTGTGTAGTTCCTGTCTAATTTCGAGGGTTATCACCGCTTGTGTCTAGGAGTACTGATCACACATCAAGATTAGGAAATGCCTAAAGTAATCCTGTTAGCAAGACTGGACCAGGGAATCAAGCCAGCTCAGTGGTGCAGCTAGGATTAATGTCAGAGAAGTGGTAATATGAGCCCCAGTGGGGAAAAAGATCTGAGCTCTGGCAATAGCCACCGAGAGAAGGGAAATAACAAGATAAAAGCAGCTAGCAATAACTCTTGAAGAAAGGAGAGGCCCTCTTCACTCAGATCAAGTTCAAAGCTAGTTTTTTAAACTCCAGGTAAGAAAAGAAAATGGCCATTGACCTATCCTGCTTTGTTTCATACTTGTAACACCCCTTTCTGTTTTCACAAATAAGTAAAGTGAGACTTAGAAAGGTTAGGAAGCTGTCCAAAGTGGGCCCCCTTGGATGCCAGTGCATAGTTGTGGGAATCCAAACTCATGTTCTTTCTTTTAAGAAAATGATGAGACAAAGAGAAAGTACAAAAGGCTTAGGACAGGCAAGGGGGTCAGACCTCTTGTATTGCATCAAGAAAAAACATCCTTAATTAAAAGTACAGTCAATTCTCAGTGGAAACAGAAAGAAAATTTGTGGAGGAGAAAAGAAACCTGTCTGTGAGGCACAGCAAGAACCCCAGAAAGAACTGGGAAGGATTTGACTAGAGTCATATTATAGCTTACTCTGTTTGTCTTCAAGTAGAAGATAGAGACAAGCAGACAAAGAAATATTGAACTGGGGGGATTCATCAAGTATAGTAGCCATGTGAAGTAAAAAGACAATTTGGAAATACAAAGTATATTGACCAACTCTATGCTGATGGTCTGGGCTGGTCTCTAGAGAGATATCACTTTTACTTCACTGTCCTCGGAAACAAGGTGATCACATATACGCTAACATCTAGATTCATAACATGTTCCCAAGGGTCATTTGTGTTTCTAGAACATAAATCCATTTCTTTCATCCTATGCTTTAGGTAGACAGAACTATTTGTTTATGGAAACCTTTGTTTCTATCAAATCCCTCTCTTCTGCACCCCAACTCGAGGTCTAGCACTGAGTTAGAACTTAACTCAGCCCCCTTCTTAGGGTGAATTTTGTGGTGTGTTGTCAAGATCCACCTGCATACATACATACATACATACATACCCACACACACACATATATGTGTGTATATATATACATATATACATACATATATATGTATGTATATATGTATATATACACAGAGAGAGAGAGAGAGAGAGAGAGAGAGAGAGAGAGAGAGAGAGAGAGAGAGAAAGGACATGTGTGATATTTTCCTCTCAGAATCCTTATGCACACTACATACACTTACATAGTTAAGAAATGTAACATCAAAATCAGAATTCATGAGAATATAGAAAGAGTTGGAGAATAGGGATACAAAAGAGGTTATAGTCAAAAGAAAGAAGGCTTGCGAACTTCACTAGCTGTACCAAAGTGGACAGAAAAGCAAGAGTCATGAGGCAGCCAGAAGCCATTATTCTGGACACCATAGTGAAAGTTCACAGAGTTAAATTATTTCATGTCACAAAGCTGCTATTTTCAGAGTCTAAAAGATCCCAAGAATTAAAGAATTAACAGGAATGCATCCCACTGGCAAACTCTAATCCGAAGAGAAAAAGCAACTTTATATAGGAATGGTGATAGAATCAGTTGACTGGGACAATTCAGAAAACCCCACAGCCAAATATTTAGGCTCCTCTCCTCAAATCTATGAGTCATGGTCTGTCTTTTTATCTCTACCAACTTCAGTGACTTCATTGCCCTTCTGTTCTTTGCATAGGTCAGTGTTTCTGAGTAAGGTCTCTGGGGGAATAGGTCATGTCAGTCACCTTTATGTACAATCTGTTTTAACTCACTTTATTGAATGTTAGTGGGAAACAGACAAAAACCAGCAAGTGCCCTTATAAGTTGGAAAAGTTTAAAAGACTAGGAATGATGTGTGGCAGATGATCTGCTTCCTTCCTTCAGTCCCAATTGTTCAGAATAATGAACAACTATTAACCCAGGCAGAGCCTCAAAGGTAATAGCCAGGGTGTACAATTTATTCTCTTGTATTAGAGACAGAAAGAAAAGTAGTTCCTATAAAAATAGCCTAGAGCCCAATCAATCCCCATGAGCCTTCAACACACAGCCCTTTCCCTATGTTAAAGACAAATCCAGGGCTTCTTTTGTATCTTTTCCATCTGCAAGGCCTTGAAAATGGGTAGCATGGGGCCCCAAAACACAATTTGATAACTTTAATAACCCTTTTTGCCAATTCTGGCAGAGGCCAGAGTAGCAAATGGCCCACTAAGTGATCTTTAACTTCATATATTAATGGTTCCCTGTGAACATCCTTTCATATAGTCTCTTTTCTGGGAAAAAAGACTATCAAGTCTCCCTGTGACATTAAATAAAGAGAAGAGACAGCAGCAGCCTTGTTTGGATTCTGTACTTTCTAAACTCCAGCCCTCAAACATGATGGCCAAGGGATTTATATTTTAGGAAGGGAAATTTACTGCGCCAAGTGAAGGAAATAGATTTCCATATACCTAAGAGTTCCTTAATATATGTGTATATATGTGTTTGTTTATGTATGTAGTATATATATGTACACATCTATGCACATGTGGAGGTCAGAAATCACTGTCTGATTTCTTCCTGAGTTGTACTCCACCTTCATGTTTAGACAGTGTCTCTCATTGAACCTGGAGTTCATCAATATGGTTAGGCTAGCTTGTCAATAAGTTCCAAGAATCTGCCTTCTCTAACTTTGCACTAGGATTACAGATATGTATTGGCCCTCATGCCCAGTAATTTATAGGGGCACTAGTAATCCAAAATCAGGTCCTCATACTTGTACAGCAAGTACTTTACGAACAAGCTACCCCTTTGAGTCCCATAAAAGAGACTATTTATGCCACATGGTCTCTGTGCTTCTAAGTCAAGTGTGTTACTCTACTGGAAAAGAAGTGAATTGTTTGCCTTAGGACATGGGGTAAGTGATGTGATTCAGTGAGTAGGGAAACTTGCTGCTGAACCTGGCAATCTGAGCTCAATTCTAGGAGCCCACATAGTTGAAAGAGAAAAGCAACTCCCATGGGTCACCTTCTGTACATTCCTACACCAAATTAATCAATAAATGAGCTAAAGAATATTTTCAAGCTTAAGTTTAATTATCTTGGAAACTTTCTTGACTCCATGATTGCAAATAATGGGTACTGGTTTCATAATTGAGGGAAATGTGGCAACTTCCCACATTCGGAATGGTTGACAGAACTTCTGTCCCATCTCAACTTTTCCTGCTACATGTTAAATCAGGGACATTTAGTTTTACAGCAATATGTGACTGATTATTGATGGTTCAAAGGAACCAAAGACCTGATAGGAATAACTACTTCTGAATTTATAATGATTCTAGCATGTCTCACCAGTGAGGAGCCCATGCCATGTTTATTCTCAGTTACCCCTGGTAGCTATTCTTTCCCTATCAGAAATTACCTATGTACCTGTCTTAGTTAAGGTTTCATTGCTGTGAAGAGACACCATGACCAGGGTAACTCTTTTAAAACATTTGTTGTTGTTGTTGTTTTTTTTTTTTTTTGAGACAGGGTTTCTCTGTATAGCCCTGGCTGTCCTGGAACTCACTTTGTAGACCAGGTTGGCCTCGAACTCAGAAATCCACCTGCCTCTGCCTCCAAAGTGCTGAGATTAAAGGCGTGTGCCACCACTATCTGGCCTCTTTTAAAACATTTCATTGGAGCTGACCTATAGTTTCAGAGGTTTAGTCCATTATCATCGTGACAGAAAGCATGGTAGCATCCAGGCAGAAAAGTTATTGGAAAAGGAGCTGAAAGTTCTCCATCTTGATATGAAGAAAGCAGAAGGAGATTGGATTCCATACTGGGAATGAGGGGTTTGGGGGGAGAGGCAGACCTTGAGCATTCAGAGACCTCAAACCCACTCCTACAGTGACAAACCTACTCCAACAAAGCCAAACCTA
This sequence comes from Grammomys surdaster, assembly GCF_004785775.1. NCBI lineage: Eukaryota > Metazoa > Chordata > Mammalia > Rodentia > Muridae > Grammomys > Grammomys surdaster. Next base: position 2,240,682 of record NW_021604662.1, on the reverse strand, counting down.
CTCTAACAAAGCCACACCTCCTAATAATGCCACTTCTCATGGGCCAAGCATTCAAACACATGAGTCCATGGAAGCCAAATGTATTCAAACTACCACAGTGTCCTTCTTTATTAACTGACCCTGCTTGTCAGAACCTGATTTGCCTGTAGGCATAGAAGCCAGATGTGCCTGAGAATTTCCATGTGCTGTGTTGTCCAGAGCCCCTAATCTATGACTGCTGGTGGAGCAAACAAATATTCTACTTCACTAGACCAATGGTTGAAACTGAAGTAATTATACATGTAATGTTTTCAGAACTTTCCCTGATGTTAGAACTTATTGATCTCCTCTTCCTAAGTATATTTTCCTAGAAACAGTTCCTAATATTTTTTTTTGAGATTGATCTTTTTCTGAGGTGTTGCTGTTGAGGAATACAACCTAAGATACCACTTCCTTGGCCTCCCTTACTGTATGCTATGGTTTGAAATTCGAAACAGAATGTATTAGTTCTCTACATTTATTGCATATACTCTCTGTTCCAGACACTGGGTGACAAGTAGAAATGTCACTATCAGGATAGGTATGCTATTTGTCTTAAGAAGCCTGCTCATACTCAAACCAAGAAATAAATATGGTACTATGATATTGTTATTAATAAGACAAAGATAAATCTATTTCATAACAACTAAAATCTTCTTAGAAAGACCCAAGAAAAATGACTTCCTAGGAAACTGAAATGGAAAACAATGGATAGACGTAATTTTGAAAAATTCATACTTTTAGTAATTAACTCAAGTTTCTTGGGTACCTACCTTTGAGTACCTTGGAAGCAAAAATGAATGAGACATGATCCTGGGGATGACTTCCTGGGAGAAGAAAGCCAGATTCATGAGAAATCGTTATAAAACAATGTAGTAAACACAATTGTCAAACTTTGTTCAGTGTTTTTTCTAAAGCCAGGGAAGTGGAGAGTGCTCTAAGACTGTCAGAATGAAGTAGTGATGCTTGAATGAATCTGTTGGAGTTTTCCAGGCAAAGGAACTGCATAAAGGACAAGGGAAAAGCCAAGTGAGATAAATTGCTCTGCAATTCAAGCATGAGGTACAAGGGAAGGAGTATGAAGAAAGGAAGGTAGAGATTAGACCAAGGAAATCTGAGCCCACCCTCCCAGCTGAATGGACCATGTAGACTGCTGAAATTAGGAGAGACAAGTAATGAGACTTGGGATAACATTTGGCATAAATTGAATTTTTCTCAAGACTTAGGACATCTGGTAAGCTTCGACTAGCAGATGATTCTTAGCCCAAGTCAGGGCTCAGAAAGAGACGATCCAGGGCTAGAGCAGGTTTCTGTTCCCTGATTAAAGAGAAGAGGCCTTGAGTAAGCTACAGCAAACAAGAAATGAAGTTAGAGCAGCTGAAATAATATGAAGTGAACAAGTGTCAAGAAGATCAGAAAAATGATGTGTTGGAATAAAAGATTATTTTTTTTCTAAGATTACTGCTAATTCGCTTGCACTCTAAATGACCTTATCTAAAATGAAGGTTTGTACAGCTGCCAGATTCCCCTCCAACTAGCAGGCATCATGAAGAGACCTCATTTCCCATCCTGTAGTCCTTAGCAGGGGGTTACTGAGCAATGTTCTGCAGGAGATTTGCAAATTGATTTTTCTCTACCTATTACTCATCAGTGCTAATACCTTCCCGTAGCATGTCGACGTCATACTAAATTTAACAGGCCCAACAGAGTCAGAACAGCAATTCTCAAGCTCCAGTGTACAACAGAATCACAAGAGAGCTTTAAAAAAAAGAAAGAAAAACAAACAACAAAAACCAACTTGTCCCTATCATCCAACTGCCAGAGATTCAGACTGGGTATTTAAACACCAAGATGTTTTTATAATGTCAAGTTGACTCTATTTTGTGCTACTATTGTTGAAAATCACTGTGTAAACTATGGCTCCTCATGGCCCTGGAAAAGAGGATATATACTGATGTTTTCTACCCCTATTATCAAAGTCCTGCAGAGCCTAAGTGAAGATTGGTCCACACCTTTTAGTAGTGGAAAGCAGCAAAGTAAATTCAATGTATCCAGATAACATTCTTCCAGTTTCTTATGAAACCTAGTTATAAATCAAAGAGACAACTAGGAAGTGAAATGGACACTGTTCCAATTACCAGACAGGGTCTTGGTGGTCTTCTCACTATACCTTATGTGTCCAATAAACTGTGATATGCCACCTTGGCAGAACTCTACACTGACTTTAGCACTGAAAAATGAAATCATTGGGGGACAATGCAAGAGTGACATACAGGAATGTAAGGGACTGAACTTAAATAAGGAAATATGTAATGTATTGTGGCAGAGAATGTTAGAGCTACACATACCCATGATGTCAACAAGGATATTAAGAGTTGATGGATGTACTCACATTATATCAATAAAATTGTTTCCAAAGGATTGAATATTCACATTTCAATGAGAAGGCTCCTCCATGATGAAAAGCCTAAAAATTCTAAGTCTAGACTGACTTGGAGCCAATATCAAAGAGATTGGATATTTTAAAGGGATTGGAATATTAATATGTAAGAATTTGTAAAGACTATGGGACTTTTAAAGTTATTTAGATCTTGGGAATGAATAAGAAAGTAAGAGTTGAGGCTTAATAGTGATGTGTTTGTTCTTAAGTTGACAAGGGGTCAATTGTACTAGCTGGTTTTGTATGTCAACTTGACACAAGCTGGAGTTATCAGAGAGAAAGGAGCCTCCCTTGAAATGCCTCCATGAGATCCAGAGATCCACCTGTAAGGCAGTTTCTCAATTAGTGATCAAGGGGGGAGTGCCTAGCCCACTGTGGGTAGTGCTATCCCTGGGCTGGTAGTCTTGGGTTCTATAAGAAAGCAAGCTGAGAAAGCCAGGGAAAGCAAGCCAGTAAGTAACATCCCTCTATGGCCTCTGCATCAGCTCCTGCTTTCTGACCTGCTTGAGTTCCAGTCCTGACTTCCTTTGGTGATCAACAGCAATGTGGAAATGTAAGCTGAATAAACCCTTTCCTCCCTAACTTGCTTCTTGGTCATGATGTTTTGTGTAGGATTAGAAACCCTGACTAAGGCAGAGTGAGCCCAAAATGGAAGAAATACTAGAGCATTGAAATCACCAAGAATTAGACAAAAAGGAAAACTGAGCAAGTGTATCTCTACTGTCCAAAACTCAGTGGTCCAAACACCAGTAGTAGGAGTAAGGATGGTTCTGGAACAAGAAACCAGATGGTCAGCAATGGTGCTGTATTTGGAAGTACCAAAGATGAGCCAGTATCCCTTAGTGTGTAGGTAACACAGAGAATGGATACCAGGATCCTAGTGAGAACAGAACTTTCAAAAAAGAACTCTCTGTATTTCATGGAGACTTGTTTGTATCCAAGGCCCTAAAAGAAAATCCAATGTCTTATGGTCCAAACAGACATTGAGACTATAAAGCCAGCCAAAGCATTGCCCTCCAGAGAAAAGCAACTAAATCCTTTCACTGCCCAAGTCAAACCCCCTTCATTTGGTCAACGTGAAAGAGCATTTCCCAAAGACAAGGCTACCTTGCAAAAGCCCAGCAGTACATGTGAAAAATGGAATGTCAGGAACGTTTTTCAAAGAAAATAGCATTCACCTGAAACTGGCACCAGAAACTGTATACAGAGAATCTAAATAAAGAAATTGAGAAAGCTGTCAACTAAGCACTAGGCTCACTTGTTCTTACCATGGATGAATAGGAATAAAGAACAAATAAATCCAATCCTATGTAAGTACTTCACTGCATAGAAAAATAAAAAAAAACTTCACATATTCTTCTATAAAGTAAGCAAACATTAATATCAAAATCCAATAAAAATTATATAAAAAAGAAAGCTAGACATATTTCTAGTATGAAAAATATAAATCAAATAGGGATATGGAATTGAGCAAGGCAAATCTATATCACTCATTGTGGTTTTATCCTTGGTATATAGAAAATCTATGAAAATAATCTACCATATTAACTAATGCAGAACTTTCTATGTGCTAGTTATTGGTGCCTTACATATATCCATTGTTAGATATATACTTAAACTCTAGTACATAAACTCTATTGTTGTCATAATTTACAGAGAAGAAAACAAAAGAACAAAGAGCTCAACTGACTGCCCCAAGACAACACAGCAAGAAAGTGACTGAATTAAGATTTTAACACAGTCAAGGCTAAGAACCTATGCATTTCTCCAAGATATCATGATGACTCCTGCTAAAAGAAATAAGAATGCCATAATAGCCAAATAGATGTTGCAAAGACATTTAATAAAATTATCCTCCATAAATAATATCTTGGCTACTTTTTAACATTTCAAGAGTATATGTCAATGGAATAAGTACATTCTCATTGTTTCACAGTCAGTATCACCATCCACTTCAATTGCACGGATGAAAATGAAAATATCCTTTCACATGTTACTGCTAACAATATGAACTGACCAATCTTCATAGTAATAAATACCCTGGCAATATTTACCTAAATTACAAATGTGCATGTCTACTGAAGCAACAGCCTGATACTGGAAAATTTATTCTCCATACATTTGTTTGTATCTATTTATTGTGGTGTGTGTGTGTGTGTGTGTGTGTGTGTGTGTGTGTGTGTGTGTGTGTATGGGCCTGTGTGTTAATGTATTAATAAAGTACTTCTGGGTGGATATAGATAATAAAAATAGCATTTAGCTCAGGGGGCAGAAGTGAGTGGCAGAAACAATAATAGAAAAGGGGAATTACTAGAGCTCAAGAACTGCAAAAAGAGAAAGGAACTGTGAGAAACAGTGGAATAATGCTTTTAAAACTCTGAGAGCAAGTGATTAGGAACTCATAATTTATGCTTAACCATACTACAAGTGTAAGAATAAAATACATTTTTAGACATGCAAAAATGCAGATAATTTACATATGTATGTACAAAATGCCTTGCAAAACTTATTTTAGCACAAAGAGAATATTATATGAGAAAACTTGACAGAAGAAACAATGGTGGTTGAACACAATCTGAAAGAAGCATGGGCATTTAATCCTTATGAAATTCTCTTGAGTTTCCATGAGAAACCCCCTGTAGTGAATAATGTTTATATAGATAGAATTCTATACAGGCTATTTTATTACTTTAGAATTAATCTGAAGGCAAAGCCAAAGACAATTACAGCTACAAAATAAAATCATATAAATCTAGATTTTTGTGAAGACAATAATAATATAACAAAATAGAATGGTATCAGGTGTTCTGAGCAAGCCAAAATTCTCACCTTCAGAATGGAACAATAGCATGGTCTATATAATGCAAGTAAATCAAGGAATGCAATTATATGTTTAATATTTAAAATAATGCTATCAAACATCAGAAAGATATTTTTTTAAAGGAATCAGCTCTAAATGGTTATCTCTGGGGAAATGCTGGTAAGTGAAACAAAGAGAAAGAATTTTATTTTTCTTTGTAAAGTCTTATGTGCTTTAATTTTTGTTGGACACAGATATTTGTATGCATGGGTATGTGCTTTCATGCATGTGTGCGCGCATGTGTGTGTGTGTGTGTGTGTGTGTGTGTGTGTGTGTGTGTGTGTACATAAGTACAGGTGACCATGGAGGCCAGAATAGAGCATCAGATCTCCTGAAGCTGGAGGTATAGGTAAGCCACCCAGTATAGGTGTAGAAAATGAAACTTCTGTCTGCTAAAAGAACAGTAAGCACTCTCCAATTGAGCCATTTCACTAGCCTCTAATTCTTAAAAGACCATTAAAAAGGAAAATAAATAGAGTGTGGGGAGCAGAAATAACTTGCTGAAGATAGTGCACACAGAATCACATTCCAGCCCAGGTTCATCAAAGTACAAACTGCCATTCTCATGTGTATTTATGCACCAGTATACATAGGTTTGTAGGTTTGTCAGAATACAAATTCTGCCTCTACCAAGAAACTTTAACTCAGTACACTCCTGGTGAGGTCTGAGAACTTGCACATATACTCAGTTTCTACATAATACTGATGTTCCTAGTCCAAGGACCACAGTGGAAACCACATGTGACACCATAACCCCCATTTTTGAAATCAATAATCTGGAAGCAGTTATTTTTGACATAATGTCAGTTTTAACCATAGTGCATTAGCTATTGTCTTTTGTGGGATGGCTAAAAGAATGTAGACTTGGTTTTTCCATCTCTGCCCCTAAAGACACCAGAGAACACATTTTTTGAATCAATCCGTAGTTTAAATGATTTCTTTCACTAGGGAAGAATGGTTTATTTCCAACGGCTTTCAGTTTCTCCATTGCCCTTTATAAGGCTATGTAACTGCCAAGTTCAGGAGTGAGCTTTTATCCATCAGATCAAAGATAAAAAGAAATAAATTATATCAGGATTACTGTGTGTTCGTGCAAGTTCAGCAGCTGGCAAGTAGTGTCTACCATGTTCTAATGGAAATCTCTGGGCAATCTTCACAGCTCATTGAGTGGCTGGGAGAAAGCCTCAGTCTGAGGGATTGATTTGATAATTTAATTCAAATGATGTAAAACCTCGGTGTTATCATGTTAGCCCTGCAAAAGCAGACAATTGAATACATCATGATCTTACAAATACAACTGCCTTAGTCTTCAGTCCTTCTCTTATGTCCCTATAGTTCTCCTTTAATAATGAGTTGTTTGTTCACTGGATTTTCCATCATCTATCGCATCACCTTTCTGTGGAAAAATATCACCCTTCATAACAGCTCACATCTGAAAAATAAACGCTTTCATCAGCAACCGAATATGCTGTAAATTACTAATTTAGAGACCTTCCATCTAAAAATGGGAGCATGTAAAATGTTGCTGGCACTTTAGTTAAGATTAGTTCAGCACATTTATTCTGATTAACACAAAGTGCCTCACAAACATTCAGACATGGAATGCCAATAAATCAATTACTCTATAGGAGCAAATCCCTTTAGAAGGTACATTAGCTTCCTGGGACCACTAGGTTACCAATTAGTAACAGAACGCCTCTTTGTACTTACTGGAGGTCCATAGGAGATAATGCCATCCCTGCGGTGTTTAGTACATTTCCAGGGTAGGATGTCACAAATCATTATTTTTGTTTATTAAATTTATAAAGCTGTCCTCCTAGCTTTCTCCATCAGGTAGCCAGTGCGTGACCCAAAGCATTTGCAAGTAAATAAATTGGAATCACAAATATAATTGGTATAAATAACTTTGTAGTCTATTAGTTTAGCATATTAGCTACTTATGAAAAGATTAAGTATAATTGCTCAAATGCTATAGAGATTCTTGTTCAGAAATTCTAAAAGTACTGTCCCTAACCAACAGGTGCTTACCCACTGTGGTGGTTCATTTTAGGTGTTATTTGGCAAGACCCAGGTAGTCACATTTGATGAAACCATAGTATAGACACTGCCAAACCAATTTTTTTAAATACTGGACTTTGGGTAAGGCAAACTAACCTTCATAATGTGAGTGTGCCTTAATTAACTGTGGGCATTAAAAATGAAACACAAGTTCCAGGTGAAAGGCAGGGTTTTGTCAAAGACTGCCTTCAGAACTGAATTGCATCAGTTCTGCACTAGAGCTCCAGCCTATGGACCTAGCTTCAGGTTTCAACCCTATCTCATTTATTTATGTATCTGTCTGTCTGTTTGTTTGTTTGTTTGTTTGAAAATTGTCTGATCTGATTCCTTAAAATCTCTCTCTAATATACATGATGTATTACATGTTTACACAAATGCACACAAATCCATATCATCCTATCTGGCAATTTTCTTGGAAAACTCGCCAAGGCACAGTTCAGGATCAAAAAAGGCTCTTCCCTTCTGCAGCATTCCTACCTTCAATAAATGACTTAAGGTTTCTGTGGTCATCACCTCTATTCCTGAAGGAAAAAAAGAGCATAAAGAATAAACATATAAATTATTGCCAGCCTATTGTGTTCATGTTCCACTGGCTAGATGTTACTCATATGACTTCCCGTGGGCAAAGGGGGCCAAGCAATAGTTTAGTTGACCTTTTATGAAACAAAAAGAACGAAAACATGGAATTTGGATTTTGCTTGCTTGCTATTCTCTCTCTCTCTCTCTGTCTCTCTCTCTCTCTGTCTCTCTCTCTCTCTGTGTCTCGGTCTCTCTGTCTATGTCTCTCTGTCTCTCTCTCTGTGTCTCTGTCTCTCTGTCTATGTCTCTCTGTCTCTCTCTGTCTCTCTCTGTCTCTCTCTCTCTCTCTGTCTCTCTCTCTGTCTCTCTCTCTCTCTCTCTCTCTCAATTGTCAGGATATCATTTTCCTGGGTCATTCAAAAAAGCCTTTGTACATGGGCAATTAACTTGTTGGGAACTTGTGTTCATCTGTGCTTTACTGCTTGTAATGCTAACAACAGCTAGCTTTCTCATGAGCCAGGTATTGACAAATAGCACAGTCTCTTGGGATTACCCAACAGTGTGTGTTTACTGACTAGAAATGAAAGAACAGTTTCTAAGGAAGAAGATAGAACTGAAATCATGGCTTTAGTTTAATTGAAGTAATAAATTCTTCCTGCTAGATATCTCAGGGCCCCAGATAATGAGTCGATGTGTTCAGAGTACCACATAAAATGTGTGAACATATCATGAGATATTTTGAAATTTTTTTTTGCAAAACACTGTCACATCTGTTAGATGCCACATGAGCTACTATGTAGCAATAGTTCACTTTCATCTTAGATTCTGCATTCTGTTCATTAATATATTAGGTGAAGCTGAGTATGTGATTGCTATGATACATTCTTCCTTCCTTCAGTTGTCACTTCATGGTCATAGTAATGCAGAAGTCATGAACATACCTATAATAATGGAAAGCAATGTTCTTCTAGTAAGTTTGCAGTTAAGTCAGTCTGCAACTTTTAATTCAATGCTGACTCATCTGACAGCAGATAAACTTATGGCTCAATAAAACATTGTAAAATAAAAGTGCTAGATGAAAATCAATGTAAAGTAAAAAATTAGGGTGGTAGTGTCCAATCTGATCCCAAAGAAATCTTCAATGTCCAGTATCCCCTCATATTCATCTAGTATAAACTATTACAATATAAACACAAGCTATTTTGATGTACTTCCTTAATTAAATGAACTTGTATTTTCTTGATGCTATGAACAAACCACTGAGAAATTGAAGGCAGTGTGAACAGAAAAACTTACAAAGGTTTGTGGACAGTACTACTTCTAAAGAGAAGAAATAAGAACACATGGATGTTTTCTATGTGCACTCCCATCCTGTGCATCTCTAATGATCACCTTTTTCCAGAAGCATCAGCCTTCAGGACTCGTTAGGCATGCTCAGAAAATAATTCAGTGTCTTAGATTATACCCACTGAGCCATTCATTTATAAGAGAAGAATTTATGACTTCCCTCTGCAAATAAACACAAGTATTCAAAATAACGAGCTTCCCAGAAGTATCAAGTTTCACAAGTCTTGTCAAAACCAACTCAATGCTTTCATATTACCTCCCCAGCTGTATTCAAATTTTGCTAATTGGCCTTCATTCCTTTTTTGCATATTGTCTCCTAGAAGTCATACTCAATGCCTGAGAGCACTAGCACTAACCCTTTCATATTCTTTGAGGTTCCATCGTTATGTTCCCCTTTCTAGTAGGGATCCAGACCTTTTGAAGCAAAAGCAGCAGTGTGATTTGTTTTACAAAGAATTACAGACATGGATACTGTATCTGGGACTTTGTAGGGATCTCAGAAAACTAAAATTTAAAATCATTGCATTGCAGCTCAAGCACAAGGACTTGACATTGATCCCCAGAAGCCATGTGAAAAATAGTCAGGCATGGTTGCATGCACAATGGCAAAGCAGAGACAGACAGATCCCTGGGGCTTACTTGCTTGCCAGCCTAGCCTACTTGGTGAGTTCCAGCTCAGTGAGAGATTGTCTCAGGCTGTCTCTCAAGAAAAGATGGATGGTACCTGAGGAAATATACCTAAAATTGTGTTCTGGTTCCAATGCACACGTATAATAACTAACACACACACACATACACACACACATAAACACACACACACACAAAGTAACTAGAGATATTTTATTAATTCAAGACCTAATGAAATGGATACCTAGGAAAGTCTTAATTGGTAAAGTCTTAGTGATAATGATTCTATTAATTTTGTCTAAAAATGGAAAGAAAAGAGTAGAAGCAGAAAACATTGAAAAGGAGATTTTAAATAAGGGTTCATTTCCAATTTTCCACTCAGCAGGGGAAATGATTGATTTCTTCAGAAAAGGGCAAAGTATTTGCTAACGAAGGAAGATACTGAACGCTAGAAGTGAAAGGAGGCTTGTAGAATTTCTGGAATGTTTCTTTTTCAGATTAAGAACTTCACATTGGAGGGACAATTGAAGAATCATGATGATACAGAATAAAACATGAGTTTTATCATCACAGAAAGAACAGAGCAGATAGGTATTTTATTCTTTGTTTAAGGTTGTTGACTAATCCTGTAAAAATGAAATTTCTCATTCTGTTATGTCTAAAACACAGAGAGAGAGAGAGAGAGAGAGAGAGAGAGAGAGAGAGAGAGAGAGAGAGAGAGAGAGAATGAGCTACAGTGTGATCTCTGATTTCTGATTTCATATTCTTTAGCTTTGCTGCTTCAGGAAAAAATAGCAAACCCACAAGGTTCCAACTCTTCATTTGGTTATCTATATATTTAGAGAGTGTTTATTAAGCACATCACAACAATCACAGGACTTTATAATTCAAGTAACAACCTATGATCTTCAACCCAGATAGGCTAGGACAGTCGTTTAATCATCCTTTCCTTACCTGTAATAGAAGTCCATGGTGATAGCTGGCTAAAGCAGTCCTAAGAACAAGGAGTTCTGAAACTCATTTTTCAGTATTTGTGCTGTTCTGCTGCATTGTTGTGTGCTTTCTTCCCTCTCTCTACCCCTCTCTCCCTCTCCCTCCCTCTGCTTGTATGTGTGTGTATGTATGTGTTTGTGTTCATATGTGTACAGGCACATGTGTATGTGAATATATATGCTTATGTGTGTACATGAAGAGATCAGATGTTGATACCAGGTATCTTTCTGTATCACTTTCTACCTAGTATTGAGACAGTATCTCTGGCTAAAGCTGAAGATGAGTAGTCAATTAGGGTAGCCTAGATAGCCTGAAGTTGCTGAAGGGACTTCCTATCTTTGCTTACTACACACAGGGCTTATAGACAGGCTGCCACACTCTGCATTTCATGAGAGGTCTGGAGATCTGAACTTGGGTCTTCATGCTTCCATGGTAAATGTTTTCTCCATTTAACCATCTCCCCACCCAGGACACCTTTTAAATTATAGAAATATCCACTTGTTCAAAGCTCCCTTCTTGAAACTTCAATTTCTATGCATAGCATGTGATAGGCTGGTATTTTTCTTTATCCTGGTCCTTCTGACGCCTCTTTGATAATCTCTGTCACAGATTTTCCTTCTCTAGGCCCTCTAATATTGCTATTCCCTGAGGTTTTTTTGGTGGCACAATGGTGCAAGGCTCTCTTTGTTCTTTGGAGATATCTTTAAAAGTATAAATTTGGCTGCTTTTTTTTTCTTGACTTCAAACCTTTCGATCATTTACTAGGATGGATTCCAAATTCCTTCGTATGGAATTCAAGAGTATTTATCATCCAATTTCTGTTTTTATCTCCAGCCTCATTTCTCATCGCTCTAGATTTGGCAATTTCATGCTGTATTCGCACAGAATTAATTATAATTTTCAAATGTACCTTGCTCTCTCTCATTTAACTCATGGCTTATTCTGTCCTGTGAATCCTTCTCTTACTTTGTTACCAAGCTCTGAAGTTACTTGGCTCAAAAGACTTTCCCATCCCCAACCTAGACAGTATTAGGAGTAATACCTGAGGAAAATCAAGTAACACTATGTTTATTTGTATATAACACTTAGTTAATGTATTGTAATCATAAATATATATATACTTATCTGTCTCAAAGGAATGAGTTACATACAAAAGAAGTTATGTTTTACTAATCCATTCCAAGTACCTAGCAAAGTAACTGGATTAGATAAAAGGTATGCCATAGTGTAAAATACTGCCCCTCAAAGCTTGGTGGCTCCACAAAGCAAAACTTTATTTCTCACATCATGAGAATCTGACACAACCCAAAAGCCTTATATGGCAGTTCTTTCATGTGATGTTTCAGAAATCAAGCTATCTTATGACCCCAGCATTTCAACACATATCCTTCTGGGCACTGAGATGAGGGAAGAGTGAACCTAATGGTGACATGCTGACTTTTAAATGCTTTAGCATGAAAACTGGAGGTATCATTTCACTAACAACTGACTGGCCAGAAATAATTGCATGATTCAAATTTAACAACAAAGGATGCTGAAAAATAAAGAGATCATATGACCTGTGTGCTAGGCACTAAGGTTTTAACTAGTGGGAGAGTAAATCAGTATGTTCTAATAAGAAGAATAGAAATACATATCTTGAATCACTTATCAGACAGTACAGTTCTTGTTGGCACACTTTTGATAGATGGGGAGCCTGTGTTTGAGTGACTCAGAAATGAAAAAAAAAAGAAAATATATATATTTGTCAATCTTGAAAGCATTTAAACATTTCCCCAGCCACTAGATTTTTGCTCCGGGTTTTTGCTGTTGTCATCTCTGTCATCATCATTTTTATTGTTTCACCCTGTTTCCATCTAAGAATGGAGGGGAAAAATAACTAAATCTCATGCACTGGGAACCACACATCTACACTACCAGGCTTCTGAGGTTTGAATAAGTACAGTCTATAACACTTTGTCATCATTATCAGTAGTCACTGCTTCAGGTACAGATGGAAAACACTACGGAGACACCTCTGCATCGGTGCTTTTCTATAGCCATTGTGAGACCATCACTCCTTATCAGCTCAGCGCAGATGTCTATCATACACTCTTCATATCACAGACAATCATTTTAAACAGTCAATGCCAAAGCCAGTCTCAAAGCATAGAACATAAAAATCATTACAAGAATTACATAAAATAGTAGACCAAACAATAAATGTGCCAAACGTTTTCCACCAGTCCAGCTTCTGCCTGCAATTTCCATTATCTTTCTAGATTGTTTAAAATTTCCCCCAGTAGTATTTGCCTCCTAATGGTGAGCTGCCAGAAAGAATAACAACAGTGGCATTACTAGGAACAAAAAGTGTTAATATTACACAAAACAGAATGAACAGAAAAGTACTACAAAGCACAAAGGGGATATTATATACCTATTAAAAGGACATCAAGGCCATGGATACAGATCAATGGGCAAACTGCTTGCTATATAAGTATAAGGACCCATGTTGGGATACCTAGCTCCCAGGTTAAAACAAAGCAAAGCAAAACAAAAAACATACATATCTGTAATCTTTGATCTGGGAAGCAGAAACAACAAGTTCCTAGACTCTCTATGGGATGCCAATCTAGTCAATTGTTGAACTCCAGGTTCAATGGGTGATCAAGTCTCAAAAAAAAAAAAAAGGCAGATGCATCTGTTGGAGCTAGGGTCACCAAAATCCATGATCTCTGTATTATGACCACTTGTGGTTTTTTGTAATGTTCTCCATTTGCTGTATGTGAAGCTGCTTTGATGAGGAGCAAAAGCTACAGCTATCTGTTGCTATAAGGATATGTTTTAGAATGCAGGTACTGCTTTATGACTACTTAATAGCTTTCATGATGCTATAAGTACTCTGTATACTACTGGCAGGAAAGACAATCATCAATATCACCTAGCTACAAACCCTGTAACCTACAGCAGTGATCTACTTGCAAGATACACTGTTGTAATAATGGTGTGGATGTTATAGGAGTAACCAACCACTTTTATTGAATTTAAAACCTACTCCATACTATGGAACCCATACCTGACACTGCTAAAGTGGCCAAGAAACAGACTAGATAGGTAATGGGCCTAGGGGAAAACATACATTTCCTATTCTGCTAAAGGAGCATAGCAATAAAATAATTCCTAAGACATAGCCATAGATCAGTGCCTTACTCAATCCACATCAGAGAAGTTTCTTCTTGCAGAAGATAGGAACAAACACGGAGACAACTAGAAAATGTGCAGATAATGAGAAATGTTGGATTACTTAGTTCTAAATAGGATGTTTTCATCAAACTGTTCCCTTCAGGGCTCAGGGATAAGAGCCAGAGGTGATGGATAACACTAAGAGTGTCATCCAGACACAGCATGACTGGTGCTCGTAAGAACTCTCACAAACTGTGGTGGCACACACAACACTTGTACATGTTTAAGTCAGATGGGATCCCATCACTGAGCATGGGAACTGGACAAAGGACCTCACCCCTAACCAAGAAGCTTTCTGCAATTGATACCTCCTGGCAAAGGAAAAAAATCAAATTTCTCCAATAAAGTTTCTTCCCCGCCCCCCGTCTCTCTCTCTCTCTCTCTCTCTCTCTCTCTCTCTCTCTCTCTCTCTCTCTCTCTCTCTCTCTCTCTGTATGTGTTATGTTGGGGTTTTTTGGTTCAATCTGTCTTGTTTGGGCTTTTTAATTTATTTTTTTAATCGTGGAATTTCTTTTGTGTTAGACAACTACTCCCAGGTATGGCACCTGCCCTGATCGTGGGTAATGACACTACATTAGAGAAAACTGATTTTCCCTTTGCCAGTGGGTAGCAATTGCAGATAGTATCTTGGATAGGAGTGGCATGTTTGGTTTTTTTTTCCTCTGTGTGTTTGATTTGAGTTTTGGTCTTATTTTTTGAGAAAGAGAGAAAATATATGGTTGAGTGGTCATGGAAGTAGGGAGTATCTGGGAAAAAGAGAAAAAGTGATCAAGATATACTGTATGAAAAATATTTTAAATAAAAATATTAAAGTGCTGGAGAAACTCACAGACAACATGAAGGTCATAAAGAAGGAAGACCAAAATATGGGTGCTTCGGTCATTCTTAGAAGGAGTAACAAAATACTCATGGGAGCAAATATGGACACAAAGTGTGGGACAGAAACTGAAGGAGGGGCTGTCTAGAGACTGCTCTACATGGGTATCCATCCCATGTGCAGTCACCAAAGGTAGATGCTGATGTGGATGCCAGGAAGTGCATGCTGACAGGAGCCTGATATAGCTGTCTCCTTAGAAGTCTACCAGAGTCTGACATATTCAGAGGAAAATGCTCACAGCTAGCCATTGAACTGACCAAAGAGTTTCCAATGGAGGAGTGAGAGAAAAGACTGAAGGAGCTGAAAGGGTTTGCGGCCCCATGGGGAGAGCAACAATACCAACCAACCAGAGATCCCAGGGTCTAAACCACAAGCCTAGGAGCACATAGGGAGGGACCCATGGCTCCAGCTGTATAGGTAGGGGAGGATGGCCTTGTTGAGCATAGGTAGAAAAGGAGGTCCTTGGTCCCATGAAGGTTGGATGCCCCACTGTGGGAATTTGAGAGTGGGGAGGTAGGAGTGGCTGGAGGCATATCCTCATAGAAACAGGAAGAGGGGGGATGAGATAGGGGGCTTCTGGGTGAGAGGGGAATTGGGCAAATGAGATAACATCTGAAATGTAAATAAAATATCCAATATAGAAGAAAAAACAAAAACAAAACAAAACAAAACAAAAAGTTCTGGAGAGATGGCTCAGCACTTAAGAGCACTGACTGTTCTTCCAGACGTTCTGAGTTCAATTCCCAGCACCCACATGGTGGCTCACAACCATCTGTAAATGGGATCTGATGCCCACTTCTGTGTGTCTGAAGATAGCTACAGTGTGCTCATACACATGAAATAAATAAATAAATCTTTTAAAATATGTATTAAAAAGAAAAAAAAGAGTTGTGATGATATAGTAAAGTAGAATTAGGTTCTCTTCTAAGATCTATGACCTCACTAGACATAGGCATTTGACAAGTGTTCAAGTACTAGAGTGATAGTCATGATATCTCAATAGTATGGCTCCCTAAACAAGAGCTGAACAATGAAAGTATCAATAGGCATGGTTAAGGAGAAGGAGGAAATCTTACAAGGCCCCAAAATGGCAAAGAATTACAGGAAACTAAAGACTGCTGAGAGAGGGAGAATTAGCCTCTCCCAGGGTGGAGCCTATTAACTGGTTATCCATTAGAAAGTGGTCAGCCTTGAAATCGTACATACATATACATAAACGCCACACAAAATGGACTCAATGTGTTGTATTGATATATTTATGCATGTAGTGTGTGTATGAGAGAAAGAGAGAGAGAGAGAGAGAGAGAGAAAGAGAGAGAGAGAGAGAGAGAGAGAGAGAGAGAGAGACGCCAAAGAAAAAGAGGCCATTAATTTGAGAGGGAATAAGGGAAAGGACATAGGAAGAGTTGGAGAATTGAGACATTGGGGAGCCAGGAGGGAAGAAAGGGAAAGAAGGAAGTGATATAATTATATTTTAATTAAAATAAATCAGTCAGGTGGTGGTGGTGGTGAGGGCCTTTAATCTCAGCACTGGAAAGGCAGAGACAAGCAGATCTCTGTGAGTTAGAAGCCAGCCTGGTCTACAGAGGGAGTTCCAGAATGACCAGGGCTATACAAAGAAACCCTTTATAAACAAACAAACAAAATTCACAGGACATTAGAAGAAGACATCCAACATTGATCTCTGACCTCCAAATGCACATATGCATTCATGGGTAAACACATCTGCACACATGTGCACATATCTGCATACATCATAATACACATACAAAAGCCATCAAAATAATTATCACCAACACACACACATATATATATATATTTAAATATAGGCCCTTGTAATACATATAACAATAACTCACAGAATTAAATCCCTTTTTTATTCAGATTTTTTAATAATGCTGAGGATTGAACCCAGATTTCACATATGCTAAGGAAGCAGTCAGCCTCTGAACTATACCCCAGCCTTCTACTTAGAAATTTTAATGACCTCCTTTTGAACCCATAGCTAAAGCAAATAAAAAGTAAACAAAGACATAATCAAATTCATGAACTCATAAATTAGTACACATGCACACATACACAAACACAGTTGTACAAAGCTAAATAACCATCGATTTGATTGGTATTTGACCAAACTTGAAAGGAATTATAAATAAAATTCTGCGGCATAATAATCATGCCTTAACTGTTGTAAATAAAATGTAATTAGGATTTTGTTTTACGTCTAGTCTAATGTGAGATGTTTAAAATAAGTCATATATAATATTAAGTGTTTGCAATCATTTATTTTATTAACTACTAGGTCTTTCCTATACTAACTATTGTGCATATCTGAGAGATGAAATACCTACACCGTATATTGGTTTCCTAGAGCTACTACAACAAACCACCCCAAATTATGTGCATTAAGCAGCAAAAATGTATTCTTGTGTAGTGCTGGAAGCACAAATCTATTTAGCTATTCATCCAACTGTTTGAAAAGCCTTAATAATTGTTTTTGTACATAAAATTAATAGCTTTCACAATTATCAATTATTATCACAGCACCGATTTGTTTCAATAATAAATATGCAATTACTACCCAGCCAACTGCTAGAATGTCTATTTATAAAGTATGTAAGAATATTTTCCCCTCAAAATTCTTGTCAATATTTTACCTTTTATTTTGGTTAAGATAATTTTTTTTTATTTTACATTATTTGTAGATGTGTACCTGCACATGGACATGTGCATGTGAGTGCTTTTTGTCTATGGAGGCCAGAGACATCAGATCTCATGGAGCTGAAGTCACAGACAGTTCTGAATCTCCTGACATGGGTGTTAGGAACTGAACTCTGGTTTCTGGAAGAACAGCAAGTGCTCCCAGCCACTAAGCCATGTCTTCAGTCTCCTTTTTTCTATATTTTAAAGAGAATATTCTAAAACTATTCAAACAACACACTAAACTTATAGATGCTACTATACAAATTAGATGTTCTGGTGAGCTGTGTAATCAGAAACTTTCTATGTCAAAATTCAGAAATTATTAAGACAGGCATTCTACCACTTGTATACTTATATCCCACAGGCTGAGGCCAGATCTGAAACTAAATAAGGGTTTATGGCTGAAAGTTGAATTTAATCTGTGTGAAGAGCATATTTTACCTTTTTATAAAGTATACAGGAAGCATTATTTGTCATCATAAATGGAGCAAAATTTGACCATGTTCTAGGCCAAACAAGCCCCCAAAACTTTAATATCTTACATTCTGTTTTCTCAAATCATAACACTGAAAAATTAGCCATCAATCATAAAAGATAGTGTTATATACCACAAATATGTGTGTGTGTGTTTGTGTAAAATTTAGCTGTATCATATACACAAAGATAGTTAACAAATAATACAATTTAAAAATTAGAGATTACATAAAGACAAGATTTTTAAAAATCAGTGCAAGAGTCAGCTGTAGTGGAACATACCAGTAGACAAATGATAAAGGGCAGGATAGCAAGTTTTAGGCTAACCTAGGCTACACCTTTTGTGGCCTTTACAATTTTGGTGGCCTTTATATGTTTGGTGGAGATTATCTATAATTTCAGCATTCTAGAAACTGAAACAGGAAGATAGCTGTAATTTTGAGACCAGTGTGAGTTACAAAGTAAATCTGAGGCAAGCCTGGGCTGCCTAGACATAGTGAGACTCAGACTCTGGGGGTGGGGAGAAAGGAAAGAGAGAGAGAGAGAGAGAGAGAGAGAGAGAGAGAGAGAGAGAGAGA
>NW_021604662.1:2218587-2221956 GCF_004785775.1 Grammomys surdaster | reverse complement strand
GAGAGAGAGAGAGAGAGAGAGAGAGAGAGAGAGAGAGAGAGAGAGAGGAGAGAGAGGCCCAGCCCTAAATAAGTCACCTTTAGATCTTCCTTAAAGGCTCAAAGAATATTGCAGAAGAAGGCTGGAAAGTATAGAAGTCAGAAGATAGGGCAAAGGCTATGAAATGCCATTCTTCAAATTTGATACAACCTTTAAATTAATTCACCAACTATAGTTACCAACAAAGAAGTGTAAGAGACAGATGTGTGGACATGGGTAGGGATGAATAGTGGTGGAAGGAAGGTAGATGGTAAACATGGCCATGGCATACATATGCAAGATGATAAAAAATAAATAAAAATAAAAAAATTTAAAAATTAAAATCTGCTCTATGGGAAAACAACTAACAAATCTGAGGCGAGGTTGATGAGACATAAAAGAGAAAGGAGAAAGAAATGAGAGAATAGAAAAAGGAAATGGAAAGTGGAAAGAGATCAGAAGCATAAACATCCTTGCCATTTGGTTTCTACTTAGGTTTTACCAAAAGGAGATACTCCTAGCGTACGTGAAGGCAGGAAGTGAGCCTAAACGAAGACCTTTGCAAATATCTTTATGGCTATGCTGGTCCAGACATATATAGTGTACCTTTACCCTTCCAGATACTTTTGTAACATGTTTCTCCATATAAATCCTTCTCTGTGATGTCAGGGGTGGTTTTTGTTATCATGACCTGTCACTCATACCAACCAAGAAGCATCTAAAGCATTTGTACATCAACGTTGTCTTCTGTAGCCACTTTTGCTAGGAGGACTGTGAAAGTGATTCTATGGGGCAGAATTGAGAGAAGACTAAAAATAGCATCATTTTAGCAATAAAAAAAAATCCCTATTTTTTTTTTTGTGAGCCAGCCTTAGACTTAGTTGTAGCTGAGTCTAGTGGCCATCATGTGGCCTATAAAATAGCTAAATGTGCTTTCAGTCCAGAAGCTGCTCTGCTTACTTTAGTACTCTAAAATGCACAACTAAAGGAGGAATGGGGCTTGACTACAGTGCTGTCATCAATTCATGGACGCTATTAGTTACCAATAGCTCTTCAGCTAAGGGTGGGAATTCATGCTCATCTCCCCTCTCCATGCTAATATTCGGTCTGGATTAATCTTGAGTAAGACTAAGTACATGCTGTCACATCTGCTGTGAGTTCATATGTGCAACTGCTATACTGTTTTCAGAAAACGTTCTTTTCTTACAGTCATCCACAGTTTGTGGCTCTTAGAATTTTTCTGTGCCCCTCTTCTGTAATGATTCTCGAGCCTTGGGAGAAAGAGGTGTGGCATGTGATAGAGAATACCGTAGTCTTTTCTATCCATCTTGAACAGTTGTGGGTCTCTCTGGTTACAGCTGTCTACTAAAAAACTAAGCTTCATTGAAAAGGGTTAAAAGATTTGCTAATATATGAGTATAGCAATAAGGGGCAATATCTCAAGATAATGAAGCCAAATATACAAGCCTACCACCAACATCTTTTAAAAAAAAGGAAAAGGAAGACATAACATATTTGCACTAAAATCAGGAACAAACGAGAATCTCCACTGTCTACTTTCCTGACCTTCCTGTTTAATGTAGCACTTGAAGTTTTCACTAGAGTAGTAAACAAATGAAAGATATAAGGAATATACAAATAGGGAAGTAAGAAGTCAAAGCATCCTAATTCTCAGATAATATTATTTTATACTTAAAAGATTCTAAAGAGTCATACTGAGAAAGAAGCCAGGGAAAGAGTACGCTCTATAGAACCCTCCAAACAAAACAAAACAAAACAAAAAACCAGACACACACCCATCAGAATAAGTTTAACTGGGAAAGACATGTATAATGAAAACTTTTAAGCCACTAAAAATTTGTGATTCAAGAAAATAGAAAGACCCCACATACTCATTAGTGGATAGGATTAATATTGTAAATATAGCTATCTTACCAGAGGCAATCCATAGATTCAACACACTTAGTACCAAAATCTCAACACAATTCTTCACAGAAATTGAAAAAACAATTTACACCTTCTTTGGTGTATACTGACACAAATATCATCAATACCTAAAAGGATTAGCAAAGGAAATACAGGGATTGAGCCATTTGACAATGATGACCAGTAATTCTTTTTTACTGGGGTCTCTCTCTCTCTCTCTCTCTCTCTCTCTCTCTCTCTCTCTCTCTCTCTGTGTGTGTGTGTGTGTGTGTGTGTGTGTGTACAAACACACACCTACAAACATGATAGCTAAAACAATCTTGAATAATAAAAGAACCGCTTGACATATCACCATTTCCACTTTCAAGTGTTACTACAGAACTATGGTAATAAAAAGAGCATAATATTGGTATAAAACAGACACAGTGATTAACTGAATTAAAGTCCCAGACATAAGTCCACACACTTATGAACACCTGAATTTTGACAAAAATAATAGCCAAACTTAAACATTGGAAAAAAGACATCTTCAAGAAACTGTACTGGTCAAACTGGATGGCTGTGTTGTAGAAAAATGAAAACTCAACTGCAAATGGACCAAGGACCCCAGACACTATTGCTGATGCCAAGAAGTGCTTGCTGATAAGAACCTGATATAACTGACTCCTGAGAGGCTTTGCCAGAGCCTGACCAAAACAGATGCGGATGGACACAGCCGAACATTGGACTGAGCATGGGGACCCCAATGGAGGAGTTAGGGGAAGGGTTGAAGGAAATGAAGGGGAAGAAGCCATAGGAAGAATAATAGTATCAACCAGCCAGAACCCCCGCCCCCAGAGTTCCCAGGGACTAAACCACTAACCAAAAATACACATGGAGGAGCCTAGGGCTCTAGCTGAAAATGCAGCAGAGAATGGCCTTATCTGACATCAATGGGAGGAGAGGCCCTAGTGGGTGGGTCCGTGGGTGGGCCCGTGGGTAGGGGAGCACCCTCAGAGAAGCAGGGGGAGGGAGGGAGAAGGGGTTTTCAGAGGGGAAACCCAGGAAGGGGGATAGCATTTGAAATGTAAATAAATAAAATAACCAATAAATTTTAAAAAAATAAAGGAAAGATTTGATATCCTAAATTTGATAGAGAAGAAAGTGATGACTATATTTAAACTCATTAGTAAATAAAAAGACTTTCCGAACAGGATCCTGATAGAACAAATATTAAGGTCAGCAATTAATAAACAACATCTAATCAAGCTAAAAAGGTTCTTACCCAAAAGGGCATCATTGTTTGCATTAAAAAGTAGCCTGCAAAATGAAGAAAAATCTTTTCCAGCTATACAGCTGACAGATGGTTACTGTCTAGAATATACACAGAACTTTAAACAGAGAGAGAGAGAGAGAGAGAGAGAGAGAGAGAGAGAGAGAGAGAGA
>NW_021604662.1:2204980-2217480 GCF_004785775.1 Grammomys surdaster | reverse complement strand
TAGAAGCTGAAACAATCATCTTGAATGAAGTAAATAAAATGAAAAATCATATGTTTTCTCTCATTTGCAGATGTTAGCTTTGAATCTTTAGATGTGTGTTTTACTTGGAATACTCACAGAGTTCAGGAATGGGCTTCTTTGAGATATCACTTGTTGACAATACCAAAAATGGGAGCCCATTCTTGGGACTGGGCTATTAATTTATTAGCCTGTGATATCTCACAGTTATCAATTAATTCCATTTAAACTCCTTTTATGTGTATGCATATATTTTAGGATGTCTCTATACTAGTGGGATTCCATATGACATTTTGAAAAAGTCTTTAGTCCTTTTGTCCTTTTCAAGAAAAAAAAAGTGCAACTGGAGATATCATATAAAGTAAATTAAGCCAGTCTCAGAGATAAGTATATTTTTTCTCATTTGTGGTTCTAAGATTTTATGTATGTGTTTTGTTTGTGCATTCATCTGTGCAGTACTTGCATGCCTGGTGCCCTTGGAGTCACCTGGAAATCCATTTAGAGATGGTTTTCAGTACTATATGGGTGCTGGGGACTGAACCCAGGGCTTCCTGGGTGCTAGGCACACATTCTACCAACTGAGCTACATCTCTAGTTCCTAGATTTTATATAGATGCATAAAATCATGTATGTATATGACATTAAATTATAAACAAAACTATTTAAAAGAATAAAGGGGACTAGAATATAGGGGACAGGAAAGAGTAAAGAGGTTATGGGTAGAATGTGCTCACTGTACAATTGTGTGAAACTCCCCTTATGGAGCAAAGTTCCATATACAATGACTATATACATTGAAAACAATGAAAAAGAAATAGTATTTGGCCAAAGAAAAAAGTACATTCAACTTCATAGTGAAAAATAACCACAGCATAGATTCTTGGCCTACTTTAGATCCTAGGGTGATGGTATAACATCAACAATTTTAATATGATGGTGATTCAGGACATTATAGACTTCATAATTGGCAAATAGTAACTTGAAAGCAGGATTAAACCTATAAACAGAATGGCAGGTTAAAACCAGGGAAAATATCACTGCCATACACTTAAGATCAGTCTATCAAATGGACAACCCAGTCCTCCAATGGTGCTATGTATTAGACAGATGAGGATGCCAACTAAGAGGCTTGAGAAGGAAAAAAAGGAAACACAGTCCAAACATCATTCCTTTACTCAAACCTTCATTAGCTGCTTCAAACCATGAGATCAGTAATGCCATTGTGTCATTGGCCCTGGGCTGGAAGCCAGGAGAAATGGATCGTCCTCCAAGCTCGAGTCCTGCAGCACTCTGGGATGCTATGCAGGCTTCTTGCCGCACTCTAGGGGAGAATGGTGTATAAAGAGGAGCTCACATGGTGATCACAAAAATTCTTTTGAAACCATCAACTATACTGGGAATTTCAAAATTCATAAAAGTCAAGATTTTTACTTGTTAATAATAAAGCTGTTCCCTTTTATTAAACTTATCTCAAGTCAGGGTACAAGCAAGCCCTGGCTGCCTCAACACCTCAGCCCACTCCCAGGGCACAAAAAAGGGGGACTATGCTGGCTAACCATTCGAAACAGAAATAAAAATATATTAAGGCAGAAGATTTTTAAAAAATCTATAGTATATAATGTCCACAATGTCACCTCTTTTGAGTAAACATAGCTAACAGACTGGGCCATCCTCCTTTCCTGAGTTAGGGGACTTCCTGTAGCCATGTATCTCACAGATATTTGGAATGACTATTAACATAAACAAAATCAAAAATCAATGTGCAATCAAAGTCTTCAGCTACACTGTAGAACTTTGGGGGAAGTTTGCTCCAAGCAACTGCTGTCGCCTCCATCAGTCCAGTTTTTAAACCCTCACTCAAAAGTGCCACAACAAAACAATATTTTAATTGAAAAAATAAATGTTAATAACAGTGTTTCCCCCTCTATCTCCTTACCCCTCCTCCCCTCTCTCCTTCCTTACTTCCCTCCCTCACTTCCTGTGCAAATTAGTCAAGAAAATGTGTAAATTCATGATGTCCTCATTTTGAATAGCTGAATAGTATTCCATTGTGTAAATGAACCACATTTTCTGTATCCATTCTTCGGTTGAGGGACATCTGGGTTGTTTCCAGTTTCTAGCTATTATGAATAAGGCTGCTATGATCATATTAGAGTACATGTCCTTGTGGTATAGTGGAACATCTTTTGGGTATATGCCAAGGAATGGTATAGCTGGGTCTTCAGGAAGAGCTATTTCCAATTTTCACCAGATTGATTTCCAAAGTGGTTGTACCAGTTTGTATCCTTGCCAGCATGAACTATCACTTGAGTTTTTGATCCTTGCCAGCATGGACTATCACTTGAGATTTTGATCTTAGCCATTCTGATTGGTGTATAAGGTGGAATCTCAGGGTAGTTTTGATTTGCACATCCCTGATGACTAAGGATGTTGACGATTTCCTTAAGTGCTTCTCAGCCATTCAAGATTCCTCTGTTGAGAATTCTCTGATTAGCTCTGTACCCCATATTTTAATTGGGTTATTTGGGGGGTTTTAGAGTCTAACTTCTTGAGTTTTTACATATTTTGGATATTAGCCCTCTTTGTAGGCAAATGGATAGAACTAGAAAATATCACCCTGAGCAAAGTAACACAGACCCAAAAGGACATGCATGGTATGTATTCATTGATAAGTGAACATTAGCCAAAAAGCACAGAGTACCCATGATTCAACTTACAGACCTTATGAAGTTTAACAAGAAGGAAGGCCCAAGTGAGGATGTTTCAATGCCATTTAAAAGGGGAAAGAAAATAATCATGGGAGGCAGAGGAAGGGAGGGATCTAGGTAGGAGAGGGAAGGGGAAGGAGAAAAGGCTGGCAGGATCAGGTATGGGGGTGGGGAGAACAAGAGAGAAGCCCAGAGGACCAGGGGTATGAATAGAAATATGCAGCTGCAGGGGATGTTGAGGAACCTCTAGAAAGTTCCAGAGACCAATGGTCCTTCTGGCTCATGCTCACCAACACACCCTGGCAACTCAGGCCACTCACTATGGAGAAATTGGCTCCAGAAGCACTGTCACTGGTGAAGCTGACTTTGCTCATGGCAGAACCATTGTCCACAACAAGCTGCAGTAGTATTTCATCATACATGGCCGAACTGGTAGCAGATATAGACCTGCAGCAGGCTCATTGCCAGAGGCCTGTGCCCTCAGGTGGATACAGACTTGACTGAGACCTGAGTTTTAATTCCAATATAACTATTTACTGACACTGGAAAATCTGCACGCTAGTAAGTTTGTTTCTGAAGTATGGTTTTTCTAGAGTCTAATATAATAATTAGCTTATTATATAATAGGCATCAAATTCTTGAATTATATCTCCATGGTTCAATACTTTTAAAAGGAGTTATTCTTAATTATGTATATGTCAGTATATCTATCTAAAGATGGGTGTGTACACCTGAGTGCAGAAGCCCATGGAGGTCAGAAGAAGACATTTGATTCCCTGGAACTAGAGTTACTTGGCGGTTGTGAACTACCCAACAGGTGCTAGAAATTAACACAGATCCTCTGTAAGAATAGTATATGCTCTTAACTACTAGACCATCTTTCCAGCCCTTAGATTCAGTACTTAAATAATAACTAGTACTTTATATAGAGTGTCTACCCTAACTTTGATAGTGTTATCGGCACTATTATTTAATTTGATTATTAAACTTTTCATTGCACAGATCTATATCATCTCCCCTAGTAGACTAGTTGCCTTGTGACAGGAGTTTATTGAAGCAATTTAACTTTATTTAAGGTAAACTATCATCTTATCTTGGTTTGCCTAGGGCAGAGGAAGACATAAACTACTGGACTTTTAGTGCTGAGTTCAATAATATATCAGGTAAGCCAGACATATTCTCTGCTCCATATCCACCTTGAGATTTAGCTAAATTCCTAAGAATTATAAAATTAATTTTTGTCTTTATCTCAATTTTAGCTGTTTCAGCTTACTTAAGCAGACCAACAAATCATAGAAAACCATAGTTAATATAAAGAATAATTTATGGCTATTTCCTATTTTAAAAAAAAAGAAACATTTTGGGTTTTATGACATGTTCACTTTATATTTACTAAAAAGGGTAATCTTTTTGATGGTGAATTGTTGATAAGAAGTAGTACTTTCAATCACATTGTTCAAATAACAGTTTGCTCTTGAAGTTCAAGGATTATGTTAATTGTTTGCAAACTATATAAGGCATACTTTAAAAACAAAGTCCCAAAGCAACCTAAGAATGAATTTTGAAAAAGAAGTATGAGTTATTGTGACTTTTTGCATAATGCCGATTTCAGAGTTCCTTGTCTCTTAAGTACCCTTTTTCCTCTTCCAAGAATACATTTCTTAAAATTTTCAAACTAGTTAGGCAATTTGGGATTCCTCTGGGATTTTCATGCCAAAGCTCCACTGACATTTTGAGGAGATAATGGGTATAATTACTTTGCCTGTAGCAATATCGTTGCCTTTAAAATAAAAGCCTCAGGACTTTTTAATGTATTAAGTTACATTCTATTCAAAGGGACAGGATTTATTATACAGAAAAATGAACGAAGAGAAAACTGATCTTTCTTCCCTAAGTCTTTATTTTTCAAACACAAATCTTAAAACTATTAGCACAGATTCATGGAAAAAATGTATTCCTCTAATCTTCCATTAAAGGAGTCAATTCCTTTAATCCTTCCCCTAATTCTTCCATAGAAGTCCCTGACCTCTGTCCCATGCTTTGTCTCAGTCAGTTGATGGTAGAGCCTCTTATAGGACAGTTATGCTAGGCTCCTGTCTGCAAGCATAACATAGCATCACTAATAGTATCAGGATTTGGTGCCTGGTCATGGGATGGGTCTCATGTTAGGCTGGTCAGTGGTTGGCCATTCCTTCAGCACATATGTAGCAGAGGGCTGACTTGTCTGGCCTCAGTGGGAGAGGATGTGCCTAAACCTGTAGAGACTTGATGCCCCAGGGAAGGGGATACCCAGGGGATTCTCTCAAGAGGAGAAAGGAAGGGGCAGGGAACAATTCTGAAAGGGGAGACGGGGGGGGGGCAGGATTTGGAATGTAAATAAATAAAATAATTAATTTAAAAAGAAGTCAAGTTCCTCTAGTATGTCAGCATTCAATTTTGATTTTCTTCCTTCAGTGAGTCACTAACCTTGCTCCTTTGGCAAGGTGATGAACAAAGCGCTCCTTTGGACTCTGAGTCACAGGTGATGAATAATAGCAGAAAGACCAGTGCTGTCTTGCTGTGACCAATATTTTAAGTGCTGCACAGAAAAAAAAGGCCAAAAAGAATGACAAGTAAGGCCCTTAAGATCAAACTTCCTGTACAGAACAAAGAAGCAAAATGGAGTGCCTACAAGGGAATCATCATGCAATCTTTTTAAATAGCATAGTCTATGTGCATTTGGGTACTGGAATATACAGGACTTGGTCTTGAGAATGAGTTGAATAGTGACTAACATACAGAAGGATATGAAATTCTACAGAATAATCCAGAAAAGAAATACAACAGATATGGGGCATTTTATATACTTATATGAGCTGATATTTATCTCATGTTCTAGACTTTCTCAAATCAAAAACATAAGAGCTCAGGTATCTATTCTAGACACTTTCCTACTACAAAATACTATCATGGGCATTTTTGTTATACAAGTTCCTGTTGGTAAAAATCCCCAAAAGTTTGCAACTTAAACTATTAGTTACTGTGAAAATTTCTATACAGAAACTTAAAAGATTTTTGTAAATTACATTATCCCTCTTTTCTTAATAATTAAACTGAGTAGTTTTGATGGTAGAGAAAGGAGGTCTGAGTATAAAGATAGAGCTTTTTTTTTGTTTGTGTGGTTGGTTAGTTGGCTGGCTGGCTGGCTGGTTAGTTGATTAGTCGGTTCTACAGTCATTGAAAGTGAATCAAGAGCTACCCACATTGTAGACAATATGTTTTCCACAGAGCCACACATCTGAGCCCTCAGTCAGAGAGCTGTAGATGCTATCCTTTCCAGACCTAGGAGGACAAGGCACATTAAGCACAATAACAGCATCACACTAACCAAGCCTTTCCTAATATTTCATCTAAAGCCAGCTGTTAGCCTTACTTAGCAGAAAATGGTTGGTAGATAAGTAATAGAAAAAAACAAAGATGGCAGGAACACAGGCCCAAGTGGTCTCTAATGTGAAAGGTTTTCACATCCATCTCTCCTGCAGTTCTGAGATTGGTATGTCTAATGCTCTGAGCTCATTCTTTCCTCTGTCTAATCACAGGCTTGATCCATACTCAATTTCTTTGCCTCTTTGTATGTTCGCTAGCACTTTATTTTTGTATTAGTAGACAAAGGCATGTACATTGTATGTATGTATTCGTGCACTAGAGAAAGAAGGAAAATAACCCAAGGAAACCTTCCCTGCTGCTGTATGAGTTGCAGGATGGACACACTGCTTTATCATCTCAGGGCTCAGAGATCAATACAGTAGAAAGCAATGACTACATGAAGAAATTGAGGCTCAGAGAAGTTAAGGGTTTTCCTCAGACTACAGGACTAATCATGGAAAGAGCTAGGCTATGCATTCAAGACTAACGCCAAAAACTGATTTTTTTCCATACCATATGCTTGAACACAATTAGAATCATTTCTTTTTTAAAAAACTGTCTCTTTTTGTCCCCCCCCATTTCTGTTAAGTAGTGTATCATTAACTTTCAATACATAGGTATAGGTCTTCAATTGACAATATCCACCACGTGCCAGAGATATGACATAATGTAATAGATAGGCTATTCTGAGACAATGACATTCAAAGCTGTTGTCTCAACTAGGAAACCTCACAAGCCATTTAAGCTCCCTGTAGCATTCACTAATTATCAGAGAAAGTAGAATAATAATATTGTAAAATAAGGGATAAAGGAATGTAAATCGCTCTGTAAACTGTGCACCATGGTGGAAAAGGAAAGTAATAGTAAAAGTGAAAATAAGCCAAATGTCCATCAGCTAGTGAGCAGATGAACAGGCTGTGTTGCAATCGTGCCATAAGATAATTTTACACAAATCAAAGAATAAGCTACTGATTTATGCAACAAGGATGGATCTCAGATGCAGTGAAAGAAACCAGACTCTGAAGGCTACATCCTATATGATTCCATTTATATGACATTCTGAAAAAGCAAAGCTCTCGAGACAGAAAACAGGTGAGCGGTTGCTAGGGACAGTTGGATAGCTGGAAGGGGCTGAAGAGAAAATGGCATGAGAGAACTTTTGTTCTCCATCTGAATTGTGGTGCCAGTTACATGAGTTTGTCAAGATACACAACACTGACCAGATTTTAAAGTGTAAATTGCATTTCAATAAGCCAAATTTAAAAAAAAGTAAAAATGGGTGCCAAAGTACTTAATTCTAACTTCTCCTAAAATTCTGGTTCAATTTCTTTGAAGAACCATTTGCATCCTAATGCCCAAAATGTTTTAGTTCCTTTGGAATAAATATTTGCTGTGGGTTGTATAGCATCTTCATGATCATGAATGATTAATACGGCCTCCTGCTCGAAGATCTCTGCAGATGCCTTGGTGAAAGCCACGTTCCAGGTCAGTTTCTTTTTAAAGAAATCTCCTTTTGGCAAGAAGCATGCCTTTACTTTAAGCTTCGAAAGTGTTCCGAGCTGAACTGCTTTCCAAATTCAGGAGTCAGCCAGCCAGGCAGCCAGCACCTCCTGGCTCCTTATAATATGGGAAGGCCCAACCTTGTTATCTCCCAAAGAGAATATCTAAGAGCTCAGCCATAATTACCGGACTAAGGAATTTGGCTTGCCCTTTCTTAATGCTAAGGAGGCTGCTGTTGAATCAGAAGAAAAGCCTATAGAGGCTTTTACTATTTGAAATGGCAAAAAAAAATTTTTTCCAGGGTAAGCATTCAACTGACATTAGCAGGGCTTCCCATCTCAAAATCAATTTGCAACATTTCAGTTTTGAAAGGTAAAGGCCAAAGGGATAAGAGCTCGATTTTTTTTTTTGACAACAGGACTACATTGCCTTTCTGATCTAAAAGAGATTTATAAAAAAGAACCAATGCACTCTGGCTGGGGATTTCCAGTTTTGTTTTACTTGAACTTGGAAAAACTATTTCAATTTTTTCTACTTTGTTTGCTTTTGAAAGTCTTGACAGTGGCAATAATTGAAGGTGCATGTTTAAAATACACAACACTCAGACTTATATGAAATACTTGGTATTTTCATTATAACTGTGATATGTACTTTTTTTTTCTGGTGGGGCAAGGAAATGAGGCAGTTGAAACTTATATTTACCCAGAAAGCTCCAATCTTGAGCAAACCTGTGAGCCCTCTGATTAGCAATTAGAACGATCTTGCAACGGAAGACAAACTTCCTTTTACTTTCTTAATCATTTTTTTAAATCTCTTAAAATATACAGGTTCTGCATTTGCCTACTTTTTTGCACATTAACTTCTAGTGGGAGGGAGCCCCATTTCTTTCAGTTGAGAGGATTTCCCTTTCATTCCTGTGGAATGCTTTTCAAATAATTTTGCTAATTCCCCTAGCCACATTCCATGCAACTGGCAATCTCTAAAATGCAAAGCTTCCATCAGAGCCTCTGCCAAGCACACAGGAAACTTTAAGATTCATCCAAGCATTGAGACAGTGTTCCCACTTTGGAGAAATGACTGATTGGATGGATTAAATGTGCTTCCAAAGTGATTTCCAAACAGCTATAAAAAAGGCACCTGGTTGGGGGTAGGGACTAGTTAAATATAGTCATCAAAGAGTAGTACTTAATTTGTCAAGCACCTGTATTATATATTCTTCTTAAAGAAGCTACATATTCTGGAATTTTCTATAAATGGGTGGAAATAAAAAAATCATAGGTGTCCACTGATAAGACACAATTAGCAAGCTACAAAACATCAACTAAAAGAGATGCTATGTGAACATTTAAAATAATCATTAGGAAAACTTTAGGAACATATAAAAATTTTATTATAATAAAAGTTGCTATTGTTAGGTGGTAGATGCAATTATAATTCTGTAAAATACATGGTTGTGAGCAATAAGAATCTAAAAATTATAATAGGGCTGTTTAAGTGGAGAATCTATGACTAACTCCTGTTTTTTGATTCAGCACTGCGATTACAGCCCCTTTCAATTTGAAGAATATTTTTAATCTGCACTGTTCTTATTGGAGATAGGAATATGAATCGTGAGTTTATGTGAGGCATTCTGATCACCATGAATTCAATTCAAGCTGCAGTGTTGCCTAGCAACAGGCTAACTTTTCTACAGTGAAATTCCCTAGTAGCAGCAACCTATGAAGTATCTCCTGAGGAATTCCCTACCTTAAATGCACCTCATACACTTATTTCATATACCACTGCTTTGAGAAGACTTCATAATCTAATCATGTGGGAATATTAAAATTTAGAGTGTTGCTTTTTAAAATCCACACTCTAGATGTTTACCTCTCTGCCTAGAAGGAAAATGAAATACAGACTACTCTGAATTTCTGCCAGCTTTTAATAGACATCAGATTAAAAATCACAAGAAACAAGCTTGTTAGAGCTTTGATTTATAAATTATGTTAGTTCCATACAACTCTAATCAAATGTGATGTTTCTTCCTAATTAATAATTTTCATTTAAAAATATTATATCATTAACATATAAGAATGATCCTTTTATGTTATACTATCCTATGATCTTTTAGTATATTTACAGTTGTGCTACCACCACCACAATCAACTTCACGACCTGTTCATAATCCCCCCAAAAATCCTTAATCTATTAACTAGTCACTCTCCATTTCTCCTACAACTTTCCCATCAAGCAGCTACTGATCATTAAGGAACTGCCTAATCTATAAACTTTATATTAATAGAATGATATAATATATGGTGCCTTACATCTAGCTTCTTTTACTTAACATAATATATGCAAAGTCCAGCCATGATGTAGCACAGATTAGTAACACATCAGTATCACATTTCTCTTATGCCCACATAGAATTCCGAGTGTGTGTGTGCATGTGTGTGTATGTATCACACTGTATTTTCCAGATATCCACTGATAGACATTTGGATTGTTTCCACATTTGGACATTTATGAATAATGATGTATGAACATTGATGTATAAATTTTTGTGTGAATAGATTTTATCATTTCTTTCAGAAATATGTCTTGAAGTGGGATTGTTGGTTTATCTTGGTAACTCTGATTAACATTGTGAGGAAATGTCAAACCATTTTTCCAAAGCAGCTTCACCATTTTGGATCTCTGCCAAAAGTGTATGAGGGTGCCAACTTCCCCACATTCTTAACAAACACTTGCTCTTGTCTGTCTTTCTGAGCACAGGCACCCCAGTTAAGTGTGAAGAATTTTTCTCATGGTCTGAATTCCCGTTTGCCTGATGACTAATGGCACTGAGCATTATGTCACATGTTTACTGGCTGTTCATATATCTTCTTTAGAGGAATATCTGATTCTTTGGCCATTTCTACACTTTGGTTATTTGTCTTCTGTTGAGATCCTTTTTCTTTCCCTTTTATTCCTGCGATACTGAAATTTACTGTAGAGATGTGTTGACATCAAGATCTTCACAGGCCCAAAAACCCTTGGCCCTAAACAGTTACCACTGGCTGGAGAGGAGAGGGAAGGGCAGTCACTATGCATCAGTGTCAGGGAAAGGAGACACAGCAGGCCCCAGGGAATGTTCCTGCTGAACAAGCTCAGATCTGTCTGCTATCCTCACATCACCCCTGACATCAGACTCCTACTGTTCTGATTCCATAGAGCATAATGCCTGCTCTTTCTCATAAACAGTACTTAGATTATACAGGGAAACTTTGTGCTATAAAATTTTTTTAAAAAAATAGCCATTACTAATACTCATTTTCACCACCATAGCTGGGGTTCATGGCTCTTCGCTACTAATTACTATCTGCCACAAGGAAGTCAGATGAATAAACATGAATGGTACATCTTAATTTAAGTTACAGAGGATTAGAACATGGATCCATAATTTCTGACCTTCTTTAGCCAGATTTTGTTCACACATTTAGCATCTACTGCTCTCAGTATTTCGTAAGTGTTCATTGATTTACTGCTCACAGTAGTTCTGTGAAATATACAACATTACTATATTAATTTCATAGATGAAGAAAACAAGGCATAGAAAGGGGAAATGACCTGTCTTAGGTAAGTGGCTAATAGATATTGAAGCTAGAATTTTGTTGTTGTTGTTGTTGTTGTTGTTGTTGTTGTTACTAAGCTGGACTATTCTGTGCTTTCAACTGCCATATGTATGTCCTTGCCAATTTTATTGTTAAAAATGGTAGAGGAAAGAAGGCATATTGAGTTCATTTCATATAAAAAGATTTCTTTACAATAGGTAGAGCTGAAGAAGGAGGAGGAAGGAAGGAAGGAAGGAAGGGAGGGAGGGAGGGAGGGAGGGAGGGAGGAAGGAAGGAAGGAAGGAAGGAAGGAAGGAAGGAAGGAAGGAAGGAAGGAAGAAAGGGAAGAAAACTCATTCCAAATACATGTTTCAGCAAATGAAATCATTAAACAGGCAATTTGGTCTAAAATACTAAAAGAATCCTGCCATGAATTCATTCCCTCAACAGAGAATACCGTAACAATGCAATATTAAATTGTTTTACCATATGTGAGCATCTATACCCTCAAGACAAGTCACCCACTTACTGCTGATAAAATAATAGTCCCTAATTCATTTTACACATGACTAGCTTTTTCGAAATGTTGAATGACATTGACTGGATCTATTGAAGTAATTAATGTGCAGTGAACAAGGCTGCGAACTGTTTGCCCAAAGTAGGCCTCTCACAGAGAAAGACCCGATCCAGGCATCAAGCTCCTAGGGACAAGCAATCCCTTTTCCCAACCCCACCCCAGGCAACCGCTATTTCCTTATATCTCTGTCATCTAAATGTGGTACAAAAAGCAAAGCATGTTTATACATTTGGAGCCAACGTTTCAAACCCTACTATGGGTGTTCCTTTCCCTACAGCCACCTACTACTCCCTCCCTAACCATACCTCTATCTTCTGTCTTCTGGCACCCTTTCTATGCTAAAGGAATTCTCCTCGTCCTCCATCTTTTTCTGTACTCCAATCTGGCTCCTTGTTTTTTGGAGACTGATCATATCTCTCATCAGTGTACTCCTACATGTTTCTACAAAACTAGCCAAAATCCTGAGGTACTTGTCCCAATGCACTCTTCTATGCCATGTGCCTGTGATACACTCTTAAGCATGTTAATTTCCAATTTAGAGTTGAAACTGAGAACAAGGACGTGAAGTGAATAGAGCAATGGCCAGAGGATGCAGTGGGGCAAGAGTAGGCATTGTGCTTGTCTCCAGTAGCTAAGGCCTGGGTGGATTTGTTTACACACACACAGGCAAACACACACACACACACACACACACACACACACACACACACACACACA
>NW_021604662.1:2190794-2204970 GCF_004785775.1 Grammomys surdaster | reverse complement strand
ACACACACACACACACACACACACACACACACACACACACACACACACAGCTTACTCCAGGAAAATATCTTGAAACCTTGTGTATCATACATTAAGATGAATAAGAGAATTTTCAATTTCCCCATTCTATCTCATTGATTCTCCTACCTACCTGTGTCCTTTGTCACCTCTGAGTCCAGGAGTTCACTTGCCAAATTTCCAGTCCTCCTAATTCCCATGTTTTCTTCACCAAATACCTTCTTCCCACTGACAGAACTGCCAATTAACTGTCATGGTCACACTGTACCCTAGGAATTGTTACCACCAGAAGCTCTGAAAAAATTCCCCTAACCTTTCTAGTCCCCTCTTCAATTACTCCAAGAACAATGACTTGTTCTGCCATTTAACCACCTCTTTTATTTTGTTCCAGTTCTTTTCCGCTCACATTCCTTCTTTGCTTATCAGTTCAGCCACTTGCCTGTCAACATCATTTGCTGGTTTTAATTCCATCTACTTACTGCAAAGTAAAGTCACCCCTCTTTCCTCTATCTTTTCAACAGAGTCCAAACCATCCCATCTAGTCATCTTCTCACCAACCCACTTATCAGAGTCAACTAGAATGACTTTGCTAAGGAACAAATCTAGACAAGGTGTTCCTCTAATCAATAGTAATCTCAACAGCTACATTACTCTCTGAATAAAATCTAAATTTTTCATGATTGTAAAGTCTCTCCTAATCTGGCACCTTCTTAGATTTCTAGGCTTCTTTTTCAACACAACAGTATTCCACAAGACCCACTCGTCAATAAGCTTCCAACTATCAGCAACGTTCCCAGGCAGATTGCTCCTTTTGCTCAGAGCATCTTAATCTTTCTTTCACTTCATCTCATCATCATATCCACCTGGATGACTCATGTCTCTCATTATTTCTTCCTCCAGAAAGCATTTCTTGACCATCTCCCACATTATTTGTTATTCTTTCCACAGTGTCTAATATAGTCTCTGGCATATAGCAGAGCCTCAAAAAATATATGAATGAATTGCTAAATGAAGAAAAAAATCTTAGTTTCAGAGAGTCTGTGATAGGAAACACTGCTTCCTGGTAATAGGATTCGCAGAAACTCCTCTGTTATCATTTTGGACCACTTCAAAAACTAGTATTGACTACTGCAGCTACAGAGATGCCATAGCATAGCAGATATCGACAGCCACAAATTCAAACTCAAAGTCTTTGCTTTAAGTACCTACTAAAAGGTTCTGTCTGAGTGTTTTTGGCTACAGAAACATGGGCACAGTTAGAGAGTTAACATC
This sequence comes from Grammomys surdaster, assembly GCF_004785775.1. NCBI lineage: Eukaryota > Metazoa > Chordata > Mammalia > Rodentia > Muridae > Grammomys > Grammomys surdaster. The sequence goes on along the minus strand of NW_021604662.1, from coordinate 2,203,680 downwards.
TCTCCATGGGAAAATTCTCAGCTAAGGAAAATGGAAGGTGGTGTATCGATAGTTCTTTCCCTTTACCTGAATGCAATAATTTTGAGACAAGATCTATGTAGTATCCCAGAACAACCTCACAGGGCTGAGCTCTACTTTCTCATGGCAGTAACTCATTTATAAATACATGTTCTATTGGCCTCCTTCTATGCCTATATAAATTACTGAACCAATATTCTTTGCAAGCTGTGCTTCTCACAAAGACTTTGACATAATTCTTTGATCTAGTCTTCACCTTTTAGCAACTCAAGCATAGAAACACACTGATCACCTGAAACTGATATAGCTGCTCTACCTAAAAATCTTCCTTTGTGGTTATAGACATCAGTTCTTCATGTTCTTATATTCATTAAAATGAAAATTGAATCTGTTTTTCTGTTATCACTTTTACTGGCTCCAGAAGTCCTACTTTGATGGAGGTGTTTGTTTCCTGAATTATTATAACCTCCTTCTGACTACATTCTCTTATCCAGACCTTTTTATCAAATCTAGCATTTTTGTGGCTAGATTTCTCCCATGTACCCTAGTACATTGCATTCTTGGATTTTAGGGTCCATGTGTTTCTGCTTTTCTTTAGGACCTTACCATATCACTCAGTCATTACTCATCAGCTGCATATGTGCATCAATACAGAGTGAAAATATATTCCTTTTAGCTCAGAACAACCATTGTTGTGTGTCATACATAGCGCTTGACATGGGAAGACTATATAAAAATTCCTCTCAACCCAGTTCTCAGGGAGCAGAGGTAAGCAGATCTCTGTGAGTTCAAGGACAGCCTGGTCTACATTGTAGGTTCTAGGGCAGCCAGGGCTATGTAAAAAGACCCTGTATCAAATATGAAACAAACAAATAAATCTCTTCCAGATGTTCTGTAAATTTATTTATTAGGGCTATCAAAAATGAAAAGAACAGTAAAATTTCTCAATATCAGAAACCTCAATTTAATGAGGCCTATTTGATAAAACCACAAAAAGGAATTTCTATCTTTTATGGAAAACAAAACCAGTGATTTCATAGCTTTTAAAACATTTATAACTTCTAAAACATCATATTCATCTTCTACTATCTCATCATGATACACTATTTTGCTTCCAAATCTCATGAATGGACTATTCATTAAATATATATATATATATATATATATATATATATATATATATATATATATATGCGTTGCCAAGAATGCATATTCTTTATATTTGTCAACCTTGTAGTCACTTGACCTACAGGGCAGTTCACCCATAGATAAACATTATCAAGAGTGGGGGGAAATAAATTAAATGCTGATTTTCACTTTTTAATAGATGTATTTATTTTTGTTTATATGAGTACACTGTAGCTGTGTTCAGACATACCAGAAGAGGGCATCGGATCCCATTACAGATGGTTGTAAGCCACCATGTGGTTGCTGGGAAGTGAACTCAGCACCTCTGGGATTGCAGTCAGTGCTCTTAACCACTGAGCCATCTCCCCAGCCCTGATTTTCACTTTTTTTAAACTAAATTTGTTCTTTGACAATTTTATACATGTCTATAATGAATTCTTCTTATTACCCCACCCCATCTTCTTATGACTTTTGGGTTGGTTTTGTGACCCATTTAGTTTAGCTGGATCCTCTGTGTACTCATTACATTGAGATTATCTAATGTAAACTAGTAGTCACTAGCAAATACACAACTGAATGCAACGACCCCCACCTTCCCTGAATCAACCCTTTGAAAACAGATGAGCAGTGAGAGGTATCACACCTTAAATTCCACCATCCCAAATTCCACCCCTGTGTCAGTGCTGATAGGTTCATGATTGTTCAGACCTAATGTAGTGAGCCATAGTTGCTGAGAATTTGTGATTGCAATGACTGAGTACTAGAAGAAAACATATTACAACCCATATCCCATTCCTCTGACTCTTATAACCTTTGCACCCTGTCTTCTGCAATGCTCTTGCATCTTGGAGTAGATGGAATAGCTGTCATGTTTAGGCTAGAACACTCAGCTGTCATTCACTCTCAAAATGTTGAATGTTTTTGTCTATATTTATATTAATGTTATATATAATTTTAAGATAAAGTCAGTACTACTATTCCTTTCCCCAAAATGCTATTTAACCAGTTTTAGGCATCTTGGACACAATGGAAATTCCTGCTCATTAAGAATTTTCAGGCCAGGGGAGGAAGATGGCTCAGCTGATCTTCCTGTGCAAGGCTGAAAAGCGTGAATTCAATCTCCAGAAACCACAGAAGGTGAAAAAAGAGAGCAAACACACAGAGCTATCCTTTGGCCTCCACATCTGCCCTGTGACATGCATGTGTTCATATGTGCACACATCCTATACGCACACATTTTTTTTTAAATGAGCTGAATTTGCAAGCCATAAAAAGAGAATTACAGACCCAATGACTGTTGCAAAGGGAACACCAAGTACATGAGCTGCTTCTTTTGTGACCCTATAGACTCTAGAGTGACTTTCATATAAGAGCAATTACTAGAGACAGTGTGACCTGCTCACTTATAACTGCCGTGGTCCACTGTATGACACCTTATAAGGCTCACATCCCAATTGTGAATTTTATCCCAAATATTGGAGTAGCTTACAGAATTGGATTCATACAGACAGTACCCAGTTTTGCCTGGGTCTTCTGTCATTTGAGTCAGGCTTTGAAAGCTCTCCCCAACACCAAAATATTCACCAAGGAATTCATAGGAAGTCATGACATAAAGCTCGATTTGGTTTTAGTGAGTCAATAGGCAAAATAATAACAGAAGAAAGGCAAAACAAGCCCACACAGAGCATGTTACTTGAAAACTTCAGTGTCTGTTGAGATTTATTACCCAAAGAGGAGCTTGTGGAAAGAGAAGGAAGCAATCTCTTCTTAGAAATAAATTTCAAGAACTATCGTCAAAGAAAATAAATCACAAATAGAAAAACCCTCTCCAGAGAAAGTCAAGAAAACGTCTCCTAGTAACATGATCACTTCATCAGTGACAATGCTTTACCTTCAAGGACGCTGAGAGAAGAAACCTTATGTCCACCCAAAATTAGAGGCTAGATTTAAATGTCAATAAAAATTGTTCCATGTGACAGTGAAATACTGCTCAAAATATATTGTGTGGATTTATTACTAACAAGAGAAGATATATGCGTAGCTTCAGAAGGCTTGGTGTTGCAACCCATGTTTAAGATGAGACTCTGAAAACTATTTCAGTACCAAGAGATTGTCATTTGAAATAAGAGATGTGTAGCAGATATTATTGATTGCCTACAAACATTTCCCACTTCATCTTTGCTACTAAAATCTTGATTAGATTCCCGTTGCGAGGTCCTGCTAAAAAATTAATATCTCAAATGTGAGAATAAAGCAAAACAGGAGCTACCCTTTCTTCTATGTATGTCAGGAGCCAACCAAGAGTATCTACTTACAGATTTTTTTAACCTACACTTTTCACTCTGTAAAGAGAGAAACTTGTAAAATGTTAATATATTGCAATAAATCTGTTTGTTATTTTAAAATGGGGTAACCTTCAGTTTTATACTTAAAGATGATCTTAATCCATTTCCCATTTAATTTGGTACCTGCTTTTCAGCATTCTTTTTTTCTGTTAACCATAGGTACCAACCTCCTTTAAACTAGTTTTACTGTTTAGCTGGCTCTCTCATTAAAGAATTTCCTTTGGCATGTGATCACTGTATGCTACTATGAAAGTCCTGTTTTCAACCATTTGTAAGTCTCAGGAAATAAATTCTGATCTCCAACATTTATGACATTTTCCATATCCCTCTGTCAGTAATTTTTATAAATGTGAGTGCTGATCAACAGAATATAAAACATCTGCTAAAAATTACTAAGGAAAAATAATTTTCTCTGAAAAATAATGAAATGAAAGCCTATTTCCCAACCATATCCTATGGTTTGTTTGTTTGTTTGTTTGTTTGTTTGTTAGAATGGTGTGTAAACCTGAAGCTCCCACTTAGATGCCATAAGAGGACATGTGGCTAACTGCACCAAGGGTGACATAGCTTTAAGGAAGACATCGTTTAAGTTCATGACATCACAGAGTACAACACTGAACTGAGATACCTACTTCTGAGCCTTGGGCTAAGTAAACAGTTTGAGTTTTATGATATTAGATACTACTAGCCAAATTTTCTGTTACTTGCAGCAAAAAAAAAAGTATTCCTTTAAAAAAGAAACCAAAAAAATGTGAAGTGCAAAGGTTATAAGGCAAACCTTTCATATCTTTGGAATTTATGTCCAAGGATTTCACCAAATGTGTCTTGATATATTTGAAAATTATTGTATCTTTAATGAGCATCTATAAACATCTTTCATGCCAGTTTTCTGTATACAACATACAGCCTATCGTTAGTAAGTTACATAGAGATGATTTAAACATACAGTAAGCTGTGATAGCCAACACACAAGAAGAAATAAAGAGAGAAAGAGAGAGAGAGAGAGAAAGAGAGAGAGGGAGAGAGAGAGAGAGAGAGAGAGAGAGAGAGAGAGAGAGAGAGACCACTTGAATTTCCACAAATTTTAGAATCTTTACAAGGCCGTGGAACTGATCTTCTGAAGTTACTGAGGGAAACTGCATGTTATTTGAGTTTTTGGTTGTTGCAATAAATGCACTTTTTAAAATCCTCATTTTTAAAATTTTTATTGTACCCCTCCAAAGTACAATGAAAATATGAAGGCATATCTGAATGTACCAGAGTGTACCACTAGGATAGAGAATGATGAGCATAGGAGTACAACGAAAAGAATGTGTCTATCCCTAGAAAATGTCCAGGGCTCACTTCAAGACAGATATTCCTGGACCATTTTCTGCATTCTGAACTTGGCTGGCTAGCTTCCCATCCCCAGACTTCTAACTCTACACTGTTGATGGCTGCTCTCTCAGCCTGACACGGCAGCCTCAGAAGCCCTTGTTTGTATTAGTGCTGTTTCAACAGAAGTGACTCCGCTGAGCACTTTATGAATGCTGCCACCCCGTTACTTTTGTTAGTTCAGAGTTCACAGATGTAAATTATATTGCACTCTCTGTAATAAACTTAATTACAGAAGTGTCTGATGACTGTGATTTACTTCTCAAGACTGACAGAATTCTTTGAAATTCCCAGCAATGGACATACATTCTGATTAAACAATGAATCTACTCTATATTTTGGGGAGTTGTGAACCTGAAAGTATCAAATAATTCTGATTCATGCCTTGGTGAAATATATACAGAAGTAAAAAGGGCCTTTCAAAACTCATTCAGGCCTACTGTTACTCACAGGTGAAGACATTGAAATCCAGGGGGATTTTGTGACTGATCATTTAAATACACAAGTGCTTCCAGGGTTTGTTTGGTTTTTTAACTAGTGAAAAAAAAAAGAAAGAAAGAGATTTTAGGAGCTTTGGTAATTGCTCAGTGGTTAGGACCACTTGCTGCTCTTTTAAAGGACCAGAGTTCAATTCCCAGCACCCATATGATTGATTGTTCACAACTGCCTGTAACTCCAGTTCCAGGGATGTAAGGCCCTCTCCTAGTCTCCTAGTCCCTATACACAATATACATGTAGGCAAAACACTTATAAACATAAAATAAATATTTTAAAACATCTTTAAGAGATGTTTAGGGACAGTTTCAATGATAAGAACACAGGCGGAGGCAAGAGAAATTCACAAGTTTAGACCTAGCTGGCTTCAACTCACAGTGAGTTCCAGGCCAGCCTGGGTTCCCTAGAAAGATCCTATCTCAATCCCCAACCCTGAATAACCCACCTCCTGTTTTAAAAAAATGCAAAATAAAGGATACCTCTAGAGATTTAACTCTCACTAAAACCCTTATTTACTCTGAATATTTCCAAAGACCTTTAGGATAAGTCTGAATTGCACTAAGAGGAACCAAGAATGCAGTCTGGGAACTACAATGGTGACACTAATCTATGGACTATCAAGTTATTTCATACATGCAGATATGGATGCTTAATCTGACTGACATGGCCTTCATTTAAGTCCTGCTAAGAAAGCATTAAAAACAGAGATGGATATGGCTTAATGGTTAAGAGCACTTGTTGCTCTTGGAGTGAGTTCAAGTCTAGTTCCTAGCACCTATATGGTGGCTCACAACTCTCAGTAACTCCAGTTTTGGAAAATAGGAAACCCTATGCTTTCTTCTGACTTCCTTGAGCATCAGACATGCATATAGTACACTTGCGTGCATGTAGGCAAATCACCCATATACGTAAATTAAAATAAATACTCTTTTAAAAAGAAAGATCTGCATTGGTAAAATGTAATCCAAATGCCATGTCATTTGCCAATAGCTAATGGATAAGTCTTATTTTCCTGGTAGCACGAATCTCAGAAACAGAAAAATATGAACATCACTTTCATTCTCATCCTTACATTGTTTACTTAGTGGTTAAGGTTCAGCCACTCACCTTCCTACCCAGTTAATCCCACCATTATAAATATGCCCTTTCCTTTGCACAGGATGATTACTATTATGAATGTATAGGAGTAATATATCTTCTTAATAGCCTTGTTTTATTCCATGAGAAATAAGCTGTCACTATAGAATATTAAAGCCACAGGCTGGATAAATGGCTCAGCAGTTAAAAACACTTTCTGGTCTTCCAGAGGACTGGGGTTCAATACCCAGCACCAACATAGTAGCTCATAATTATCTGAAATTCCAGTTCCAGGGCATCAAATGTTCTCTTCTGTCCTCCAAGGATACTGCATGCATGTGCTACACAAACATACATGCAGACAAAACACCCATACACAGAAAGAGAGAGAGAGAGAAAAGAGAGAGAGAGAGAGAGAGAGAGAGAGAGAGAGAGAGAGAGAGAAAAGAGAGAGAGGGGGGGGGGGAGAGGGGGGGAGGGAGAGAGAGAGAGAGAGAGAGAGAGAGAGAGAATGTGATTAATTTAGGGACTACAAACTAAAGTAGTGCCTTTATGTTGACTTAAGTTTTGGCTCAGATTAGATTTAATATATGCATATATAATATACATATATACATAATTTGTGAAACATCATATTCGAATCCAATTTGAGTAGTATACCATAAATTACCTAGAAATGAGAAGAGAACATTAGAAGCCAGCTAGGCCCTGTTTACAGTGTGGACCCTGAACCAATAGCGTGGGCACCGCCTGGGATCTTGTTGTCAAGCCTATTCCAGGAATGCCAATACTGGTATTCAATACTCTATTTAACATGATCCTTCAGATGATGCATCTAAAGTTTTGAGGAATGCCAGTCAGGTTGGCATTCTTTAGTTTATACATGAAATAATTGAAATTCAGCAGGAATAATTTTTCTTTTACCTCTTAGACTTCATTTTTAAATAAATCTCAGATAGAGGACTGACAAGATGGCTCTGAGGTGAAAGAAACTTATTACCCACCCCAGTGACTGCAGTTGAAATCTCTGAATACCCCTTGATTTAGTCAGGGTTTATATTCCTGCACAAACATTATGACCAAGAAGCAAGTTGGGGAGGAAAGGGTTTATTCAGAGTACAGTTCCACATTGCTGTTCATCACCAAAGGAAGTCAGGACTGGAACTCAAGCAGGTCAGGAAGCAGGAGCTGATGCAGAGGCCATGGATAGATGTTTCTTACTGGCTTGCTTCCCCTGGCTTGCTAGCTTACATTCTTATAGAACCCAGGACTACCAGCCCAGGGATGGCACCACTCACAGTTGGCCCTTCAACCTTGATTACTATTTGAGAAACTGCCTTACAGATGGATCTCATGGAGGCATTTCCTCAAGGGAGGCTCCTTTCTCTGTGATAACTCCAGCTTGTGTTAACACACAAAACCAACCAGTACACCCCCATAGTGAAAGGATAGGACCAACTCCCATAAATTGTCCTCAGACTTTCACATCCACTCTCATGTGCAGATACACATAGGCACAAGACATAAATAAAATATAACTAAATTTTTAAATAAAGAATTACAGAAAGAAAGTGGACTCCATTAAGATGAGCATAGCACAAAGATTCCTAGAAATTAAAATTTAAAATGGAACTTACAAAAATAGGTAAAGCTCTAGTATTAAATATGTTACTCTTTGTCAGTAGAGTTGTTCGATTTTATTTCTCATGTATTTATGTGTACAAGTATATGCCTGTGAATTTATGTGCGGTGTGTATCTTTGAATGCCTATGGAGGCCTAAATATAGCATAGAATCCCCGGAGCTGGAGCTACAGACAGCTGTGAGCTGTCAGCTGGGTGCTGGGAATGGAACCCAGGTCTTCTGCAATAGCTGTAAGTGCTTTTAACCCCCTGATCCATATCTCCAAACCAGTGAGATTGTTCTTTATTTCCTATTGTCAGTTGAAATATAGCCAACTGTAACCAGAATAGGGTTAAAATATTTCTTGCCTTTCAGTCCTATAGTGCATGTATCAATAATGTAGAAATTTAGGGATAATTAGATAACAAACTTTGGCATGCAATAAATGAAACTTCACGCTTCTATAATTGAAATTAACTTCTACTTTTGTCTCACTAAAACTTTAACGTTACGTAAATTGGCATTCCTGCACTTTCTCCTAGGTTATGTCAGTGTTTTTTAAAGATCTTCCACAATATCAATACATTTAGGGGCAGAAGAACTAACAATCTGCTTCTTGTTGGACCATCTGAAATATTCATCATTATTTGGTTCTTGGATGTGATCAGTTTGGATCATAACTTAATGTCAAAGTAAGTCCTTATTAGCCTATTAACCACTGGGATTATGTTTGGGGACATCATATTAATTTCAAAACTAAATTCTGCCTCACAAAACCTTTTGTAGTTACAAACTCCAGATAAGCATACAATGCATGAAGTAGGAAGTAGTAACCTAGGGGATTCAAATCCTGTATAAAAGACACAACCATTCCTTAGCTTCTCTAATTCATTTTATCCCCAGAATAGCAACATGTAGGGTTATTCACCAGTATTTGTCTATATATCCCCTTACTTCAAAAAAAACCGACATCACTCACCTTTATAACTCATATAGTTCCTAATATTCATTCATTTATGCATTTGATAAATATAAGCTGAGTGTTCACTATGTTCTATGCATAAAAAAGCAGCTTCTACCACAAAAGAACTTGCATTATTAAGTGACTTAAAATGGATATTAAATAAGTAACAAATAAAAAAATGGAGTAAGTATATCCATTATGTGAAATGAAGATGCATATTATAGGGCTAATATAAATGTAAAGTGAGCTTGTTTCAAGGAATTTTAAAATGGCTGCTCTGGCATGGGATCATATCCCAAAACCTTGTAGGTCTGTATGATCTGACCAGAATGCAGACATGCCCTGGATTACAGTATGCTCTGGCTGGAATACAGACATACCCTTTAACCACCTTTAATCCCTAATAATGAAGGTAAGGTTAGTTTGTAGAATGTTTGAAAGTGACAACTAATTGAAGGGCAGACAAAGTGACAAATCAGAGAAAGATTTGACAGAATGAGTCAGGGATATGATGTACTCAACTCTCAGGAGAACAGAACGGGAAAGAGAGGCTACTTAAGAGAGTGAGAGACAAATGTGTGTGGCGTGTGGTGTGTGGCGTGTGGTGTGTGGTGTGTGTGTTTTACTGGGGCAGTTTTACAGAAACAGGTTCCAGAGAGAACAAGCTAGACACAGGTGAAGACAGAACAAGCTAGAGAATGAGAAGGAGCTAGAAGATTAGAACATATTACCAAAGTTAGTAAGAGGCCAGGCAGAGCAATTCAGGCAGAAGCCATGAGAAGCTGGCTTGAATCAGTCATATTGGAAGATTAGATTTTACAGGGGCTAGAGGGCCTAGGCCTAGGGGTAGTTAGGACAGAGAAAGAAATGTTTTGGGTTCAGGTCAAGCCATGTATTTGCAGAGCTTGGGTACATCAAGAATAGCTCTCATCCCTCCATCAGAGGAAATAAAAGAGACATTTACAAGCTTGTGATACTGACATGCCAGAATTCCCAGTGATTCAAAGTGTATGATCTGACTACATCCAATTCTGATCATATACTGACATCCACTAATCTCATTGTAGACTTAATAGTTCATGAGGATAATTTTATTCTGTAAGTATACAGGACAGTGGGGTTTTTTTGAGCATTTTCTGTCCATTTGTCAGAAATTCTTGTCATCCCAATACACAAAAATGAGGTTAGTAGAAATTTCAACAACCACCTTATAGTTCCCCTAAACAGGGTAACCTGGTATTTCTCTAACAGCTCTCTTCTGTTTATAACATTTTCCATCCACCCTCGCTGTTAATAAGAATTTCAGCTTACTCCTAGAGAAAAACAAGGCTAGGAGGAGAACAAGTGACAGTCGCTAATCAAAATTCAATAATAATAGCTCGTCTTGGTATTGTGAAGTTATGGTATGCTATTCCCAGTAATTTTCAGTACTTCTCAGTACTCTAAGGTTTCCTCTTCACTCATAATCATTATCAGTAATATCCCCAAAGTACACTACAACCAAGTTAGAAGAAACAGTTCTTCTAGTATTCAATCTTGAAATAGAAGCTCTAAAGACCTTCGCAGGTTTTAAAGCCAAAGTGTTTCCAAATTGCAATCATGGTTCCTTGGAGTAAATTGGAAGAATCCCAGGTAGATTCTCTCACTCTGATTTAGTGCTTTAGTTTGTTTTCCTGATAATAAAACAGGGCATGGCTTCCTTTGCAAAAGTAACAGCAACAGCAAAGCTAAATTCTTATGCTTTGTTTTCAGACAGCTTTAAAAATGGTAGACTTGGCTTATCTTCAGGAATTGACATTGCATTTATATGTGTATGCAAAAATATAAGTAGATTTATGAAAGAAGGCAGGAAAAATAGGTTTTTCTTTCATATACAGTCCTAGTTTGAACAAGTATCCAGGGATAGCTGTAAATAAAATAATAAATTTTGTGAAGATGTTTTTTAGATATTTTCATATTTATTACAGGCTGTTTTGTTTTTCTTTTCTTCCTTTTATCCTGTTTTTGCTTTGTATTTCTCCAAAGACTGGGAGTTAAGCTATGAATCTCATTTCTAAAAATCACAACTAAAATGTACACCAATCATCAAGGAGGAGCTGAGTTGGCCACTTTAGAGGCAATAGCACTCAAAACAAAAAGAATCTCACAAAAGACTCAAAGTCTCAAAACGCTCAAAATCATTTATAGGATAGGAACCGGATCTGGTTAATCACACCTGTAATATCCACACTCCGGGAAAGAAAGAGACTGAAGAATCCGGATTAAAAAGTCATTTTCAGCTACATAATACGATTCAGTCTCTGAAACAAATCACAAAGAATAACAAAGACAATCCAGGCACAATAGCACATGTCTATAATCAGTACTTGTGATGTATAAACAGGAAGGTCAGGAATTCAAGGTCAGCTTCAACTATATAGTAAGTTTGAGATCAGACTGATCTACATGAGAGTCTGAGGAAGTGACTGAGAGAGGGGTGGTATTTGGATAAAAAGTGAATAAATAAATAAATGGAAAATGACAAAAATAAAGTATAATAAAATGGGACTGAGGAGATGGGTCAGTCAGTAAAGTGCTTAGAATGCAAGCATGAGGACTTGAATTTGTATTCTTATCCCTGAAGTAAAATGTTAAGTTTGATGGCACATGCCTATAGTCTTTTCAGTGAGAATGCAGACAGGAGTATTCCTGAAACTCACTGGCCAGCTACTCTTCTCGAATCAGTGAGCTCCAAGTTCAGCAAGAGACACTGTCTTAAAAAGTATGTTGTGGAACACTTGAAAAAGCTACCCAATGTGAATGTCTATCCTCCACAGATATAAACATGTGCTCACACACACCATATGTATACCACAAACCAATGTTTATAGCATTTAAAAATATTTATTGTCTACCTTGTATATGCCAAACACTGAACTATGATAAACCAAACAATTAACCCAAACGTGAATAATAAAGTGGACTGAAGATCACTATGAGAAATAGGAGCCAATTTACAGGACCCAAAGAAGACTGTCTTTGAGGAAAACAATAATTGATACAAGATGTGAAGAAAGCCAAATACAACTAAATATCTGAGATAAAGAGTATTCAGTCTAGAAATATCAATATATAAAATGTCCCAGAGCTAGAAAATGTCTAAGCAGGTATCAACAAGAAAATGATGACCAGATGGAAATAATGGATAGAAAAAAAACTTTGATAGGAAAGATCAGAAGTATAGTCTGAAACTAAATGACATGGGGCTATCTGGACCATGACAAGGATTTTGGATTTACTTTAAAATATGATAAGAAGCCAATGTAGGACATTTATTAATAGAGTGATAGGATCTAATATCAGGAAAGATTCTTTAGGCTCCTGCATAGAGAATAGACTCTAGTAAACTATGTATGTACCATTTTACCATTTAGAAGTCCACTGAAGCAGAGAGGACATGATGGTAGCTTGGATCAAAAAGGTTAATGTTGTCTTGTTTTAATGCAATCACAGATGACATTTACTGAGTAATCACTGGCTATTGGTTTGCAAATATTATCCTCATAATAACCTGGCAGGGTAGTCATCATTAGCTCCTTAATCAGAAATATATCACTGTGACAGATAGCTTAGAAATGGAATTTAAAAGAAAGGAAAATTTCTTTTCACTCATAGTTTCAAAGTTATCTCTATGAGCATCTGGTCCTGAAGCAAGACAGAGTAATAGTGGAAAGAGGTCATCAGAACAAAGCAGCTCACTTCATGGCACACAGGCAACAAGAGCCAATATCTTAGTTACTTGTCTGTTACTGTGATAAAATGTACCGATAAAGCAACTTCATGGAGAAAGGATTTATTTTGGCTTCCAGTTTCAGAGGAATAGA
>NW_021604662.1:2183045-2190394 GCF_004785775.1 Grammomys surdaster | reverse complement strand
GGAGGGGGAGAAGACAAGAGAAGACAAGAGAAACTGAAAGGAAGGCCAGCTATAAGCTTCAAGGTCCACATACCCTGTGACATGCTTCCTCCAGCAAGGCTCCACCTCTTAAAAGTTCCATAACCTCCCAAAATAGTGACCACCAGCTCTAGACCAAGTGCTCAAACATATGATCCAACATTTCACATTTAAACTTCATAGGAAGGAGCCAGAATAAGAAGATGGTCACAGTGACCTATTTCCTCTAAATTGGCCCTACCTTAAAGAGTGAGAAACAATCTTTTAATTAATATATGAGCCTTTGCTAGAGTACCCTTTATATCCAAATATAACATATATGTCTACTAAAGAATCGGAAATTTAAAGAAGGAAAAGTATCATATACAGGGACACATAGGTAATCAATGACTATTAACTCATAACAATTTATCTTGCTCAAGACTTAGAACTATTTTCCCTTTCAGGAAAATATAGTTCATAATTATTAGTGTTAGGCTAATATTTGAAGCAAAGGTACTCTATTCAGGGTAATTAAAGAGTATCATTGTTTATTAAACATAGACAAGAAAATTTAAAAAAAACTAAAGTTAGAGTTATAGTTACAAGCAGGCAATTTTATGGTTAGGATGTTTTAGGATGAATTTTTCAATTGTGGAAGCCTCTAGAATGAGAGATTCTTAGATACACGTATAAGATTTTGGTGGACATGCATTTAAGAGAATATAACCATTATACTGTACACTTGACCTTTTGCTCATAAAGGAGGCTTTTACACATTATTTTGTTTGGATTCTAAATGTATTGGTATTTGAAGTACAAGTCTTTATAAGAAAAGGTAAAGGTAGAACAGACTGGCACATGAAATCCTGTGTGAGAATTGACTTCAGGGGAACCAGCAGCTGACATGGCTGTTTCCCACCAAGTGAGAGTTTAATAAACAAAATCACAATTGGCCCCAGCTTGGTTTTAGTGTTTTTGAGAATGACATCCAAGATGGCATAATCACTGCAGAGAAAATCACAGCCTGGTTTGCAGTTGGAAATTGCTAGGTTGGTGGCAGCTGTTGTTCACTCATGGTTGAACTGCTCTGTCATTAGATTTCAGAATAGGGTAACACAAAGGGAGAGGATGGTGCCATCAGCTTCCTAGGCTATTGAGCAAATAAGAGATCAGGGAAATCTTATTTACAGTCAATCAAGTACTTCTTACATGTGGTCAGCACTATGTTAAATGCCTTATAAACCACAGTAGGGTGACAGGGAGGGAAAGTGTGTCATTCTTGTTGCCCTCAAGGGGCTTACAATACTGGTAACATTCAAGAGAAATTACAGATACAAAGGTATGCCAATGATCAATATCTTACCTTTCGGTTCCAAATCCATATTTTCACCTTGGTTTGTTCTAATAGAGCTGGACTCTGTGTAAACAGTCCTTTACCAACCCTTTGAGCGTTAAAATTTGTCAGTTGAAGGAATAGCAATAGATGACAGGGCAAAGGGCTTATCTCCCTAACATGTTTTCTATTGTTTCCTCAGTTCTGAAGTAAAGAATAGCCAATGATATAAAGAACCACCATAGAGGTTCACTCATTAATGAGGCAGCACCCCTGCAATGGGATTCTCCAGCCAGTTTCAATAATATCCCCATAAGCAGCTTTCTACAGAGGGCAGGTTCTCAGAGTGGCTCAGTAGTACTCATGGTCAATTTCTTGATGAATCTCACCAACAATCCAGTGGGAAACTTTTCAGCAAGCTTAGTTGATATCTGAGCTGATCACTACTTGTTGGCTAGGCCTGACTGCAACACTTACAAAAAATTGTCCACCCTCAAATGGATCAGGATCACACACTTTCCACCAAATCTCAGCCTTGGTGGGAGCTGATGGCTCCAGAGCCAACACTTACCCATTTTTTCACAGGGGGATTGGTTTCACTAGATAGCCATGGAACCTATTATATAGACCATGCTGATCCTGAACTCATACAGAGCTGCCTCCCAGATTCTGGGATTAAAGATGTATATCATCATACCTGAACATACTTTTATTCTTCAGAATCAGCCTTTATGGTCCTTTGTAGTTAACTCTGAGTTATTAGTAACATTTTACATTTAACTATGCCTATTCTAATTTATTGTATAGCTTCTGGGGAGGTGGATAGTGATTTTAAAATGCCTTAGAAATTCAGAATAAATGTAAAGTTTAATATGAATCATTGAGTTCAGAAAGGACTTTATGAAGAATTATAAACTGAAGTGGATCCAGTCTATGGGGAAAGAAAATTCTAAATTCTGAGTGGGTATTTGCAGACAGACAGAAACAAAGATGAGAGATAGACACAGATACAGGAAAACACAGGGACATGGAGAACATGACAGAAAGAAAATGAGACAACAATGTGGACAAGGGCCAGATTAATTCATTTTTAAAATTATGAGAAATAATTTTAGTGGGAAAACTATACTAAAATTACCCAAGTACTTAACTCAAGAAATAGCCACCAAGTCCCTCCCCTATTCCAGGTTTGAGGTATAAATTTCCAGTGAAGCAGGAGACATGCAATGTCATCTCGAAGGACTTTCATCCTAATGGAAATCAGGAGGCAAGGCAGGAAAAAGAAAAAGAAACAGGAAACATAAACATGATGAACACATTTCTAGAGCTTAGTAAAGAAAATTAAATAAAGTAGAGTGAATGTGTCTTAGTTTCCTTTTGTCTGAAATAAATTACGATACAGGGTAGCTTAAAACAACACAAATTTATTACCTTGGAGTTTGGAGGCCAGTATTCCTATAGTTAAGATGTCAGTCCGACTGCATTTCTGCCACAGGCTCCAAGGAACAGCCATTTCCTTGAGCTAGAGAACACTTTCATCTCTTCCCTTATGGTCCTTTCTCCATCTTCAAAAACTACCAAAGTAGCATCTTCAACGTCCCCTCTCCTCTGATCCCTGTCACATGTTCTTTTACTCGGAGCCTCCTACTATTGTTTCAAGCCCATATACAGAGTCTCATAGAATTGTCCATATTAAAGAAGCTTGATCACACCTCAAAGTCACTTTCATAATGTAAGGAAATTTATTAACTGGTTCTTCAGATTACAAATGTAGACTTGTTTGGGTGGTCATGACACTGCCTGCCACAGGATTGCTGTAATCATGTTAAGTCTCACTTTAGAAGGTAAAATTTGAACTAAATTTTAATTTTAAATTTAGACCTATTAACATACACTTACAGAGAGTGTTTTGGAAATAACAGCTAGTGTAAAGGTCCTGAAGCCAATAGGTTCCTATTGTGTTTAAATAATAAGGAAGTTACCACAGCTAACATGGTAAAGGGGAAGGGTACCAACAGATAAAGTCAAAATTCAGGGAATCCAGATCGATTGGAGTCAAAGATTGAAATGGAGACATTGATCCATTTTAAATGTTAAAGGCTTACTTTGCCTGTCATGATGAGCATAAAATATAAGGAGTAATTGACTTAAAACCTGGTCAGAATGTTTTCTTGAGAACATTGAGATGAAATCCACACTCAACAATAAAGAAAGCCACCATCTTTTCATTGTAGACATGGAAGGGATGAACACACAGCTGGAAGCTCTTGAACACAGTACTTCCCACCCCTATAATGGTTTTCTGCAGTGTTAAATGGAAAGAGTATAGTTCATATATTTTATGAAGAATCATAAAATAAACGACTTTGAGCAGGGCAGAGATACGTTAATGTGTCTAAAGCTGGCATTTCAGCAGCAATAAGGAAGGCTGCCGCCCTACACTAAAATTAAGGTGTATGCATGTCTCCCATTCTCAATACCTCTTGCTATGCACTAGCACTTGGTAGAAACTTGAAATGTCTAACACGTGCAGGCCTTGTGATAATGATTTCTCGGCTGTTGCAGTTTTATTTTTAATTGCTAACACCTGACAGTTCAGATGGTTCCCTTTCCTCAATCAACCTGATGCTATTTAAAAACAGGAGGATGGCACGTGTGGGTAGGAAACAGGCTTTTCATCTGCTTTCAAGCTGATTCCCACAATGCCCCTGCCTCTTGTGCCTCTCAAGGATTAATCTCTCCCCCCCCCATGGCTTTGAAAACCTGAGAACAGAATTTATCAAGCACCCAGGTTATCCAAGCCTGAAAAAGCAAGATCAGGCTAGTCCACCTAAGGGATAATTAAATGAAGTGTGGGGTTGGTGACAGTTTTCTATAGAGCAAACTTACTCCTGACACTAACTACCTGAGAGGTTAGATAGCAGTTCCTATGCAATGGTATTAATAGAAATTTAAAATTTCTACGATTTCAGCAAAACAGACACTGTTATAACATTACAAATTTTGATTAGTTTATTCAACAAATAATTATGAAGCACTGGCTTTAGGCCTAACATTGCCTTTGGTACTTGGAAAATATCAAAAAGAAAGTTTCCTTCATCATGTACTTGGAAGGTATAAGGCAATGCATTTGCTGATGGCTTGGAAAGGAATCACGAATCCTTAGGAAGGAAAGGGAGTCAGTGAAGAAGAAATTCTCCATGAAGAGGATGATCCAATGCTACATGCTCCTGTGGTTGTCTCCAAGCTCTCTAGTAAAGTCTGTTACATGCAGCAGCCTTGTGTTGTCTGTTACATGCAGCAGCCTTGTGTTGATGATGCAAGGATTGCAGGGATGTCAAATGAAAGTGCATAGGCCAATGTGACTGTTGCCTAGTACACAAGGATTAAGAATCTGGATGAAGGAGGAATTAAGAAATAAACATGCTTAGGAAACAAAGTATCCCTACTTCAGCAATCCTTATGAACATTGTGACAAACTACAGGGATCCTACAAAATTGAGATGGGATCTTGCTAAAAACAACAAAGAGGCACTCAAAAAGCTACAAGTTCTTGGTCCCAGTGGATAGATATATAAAAACAACTTCTACTCCTAAGGCTAGGAGAGCATTGTAAAAGAGATGGCAGAAAGACTGAAAGAGCTTCAGGATCAGGGAGTTTGCCACAAGGCTGTGTCTCCTAGGAATGGCAGAAGCTCCATCCATAGTCTCATCAACAATCATGAGCAGAGCAAGGGCAACACCGATGGACATGGCAAAGTGGATAGGGGAAAGCCCGTGAGGCCTCCTCAATCAATCACAAAGGACTACAAGCAACTAGGAGATGCTGAGAGCAGGAAAACTAGTCTTCCCCAGGAAGAGAACACCAATTGGTTATTCAATATCAAGTGGTCAGCCCTGAGTACAAACATAACAGTAACATTATACAGACAAAGCAGGTTATACTTAGGTATACACACACACACACACACACACACACACACACACACACACACACACACACACATATATATATACTTATACGTATAATCATGTAACAACAATTAATGGAACTTGTCTTGGGATCCACTGGCAGATCCCTAGCAGAGGCTATAGACATGTCTGGCTTTTCATGAGTGTGGGCGATCTACACTGAGGTCCTCACGTTTGCACAAGGAACAATTCAATTGCTGAGCCATCTCTCCAGCCCTGCTTAATGACTTTTTATAAAACTTAAGTGAGTACTTTAAACAATTTTTAAATAAAACATTTTAACAGAATACAATAAAAATATACTAATTTGATCATTACATGATGAGAAATGATGGCACAAAAAATGTTGTCTGTAGAGAAACTTACTACATTTCTATAAGAGCATAATTCTATATATACAATAAAAAATGGGTGAGGAGATGGCTCAGTTAATAAAGTACTTGTCACAAAAGTAAGAGGACCTGAGTTTGGATCCCCAACACCAAAATAAAAAGCTGTGTGTGGCAGTGAATGTCTGTAAAGCCAGTAAGTACAGAAAGCCTGTAAAGCTCGGTAAACACAGGCAGGAGAATTCCTGGGACTTCCTGGTTATCCAGTCCAGCTGAATTTATGAGCTCCAGGTTCAGTGAGTGATCCTGTCCAAAAGTTATGATGGAGAACAATTGAATAAAATACCCAACATGGCTACTACATGAACCAAAAAAAAAAATCACACATACACACACACACACACACACACACACACACACACACACACACACACGGAGACAGAGAGAGAGAGAGAGAGAGAGAGAGAGAGAGAGAGAGAGAGAGAGAACCTGTGATGCTGAATGTTAAATACTCTAAATCCTGAGCCAAAGTGCTTCAGGAAACATTCGCTGGCATTGTGTGACATGGAGGAATCTTGAAGAGCATATGTTAGTTCAGAACCAAAGCTAATATGAACTTACATGGTTTAACACACGTGAATACCACCAGAAGCACCTTGGATTCATTAAGTGTTTGAGTTTGAATTACATTTGGGCTACCACTGATTCAGAAACCCTATACAGTTTCCATTGTTTGTGGTGCTTACATTCATTTATGCATCTCCATATGAGAAAATTTCCACCCCTGCTTTGTTGTTTGCTTCTACCTACCCTAATTCTTGCTGACGTCCTTTAGGGAAAGTTTGTGGTCCATACCTGCTTGGCTCTTGGATTGACTTTCTATTTAATTCCCTTTGAATTCCATCACCACAATTCACTATCCCTCTTGCTACCATTCCTATCTCCTCTCAGCCCTTCCTGAAATTTCCTCTGAGCACTCTGGCTACTGGTATGACTTTTAATGTATCCTGTCTCTATTTCAAAAACATTACCTTACCCTGGCCTTTGCCATGGCTTTACCTTCTGAATGCCTGGTTCCACCCAGATGACCTTCACAAACTACACTTTTTAAGGAGGAGGCATTTTGTATGTATTTGCTTGTTTTCATGTTTCAACACATAGAGTAGCATGTATTAACGATGAGCTCATGAAAGAATCATTTGTTTCAAAACTGAGCACATCACTTTTACCCAGACCACCAAAGTGCATCTCGGTCTTTTTTCCATTACTATCCCCAAGGATCACTAGCATGCCTCCCCCTGCCCCCCACAACACACATTTACTTTACTCCTAGTAATTAGCATTGTCAGGCAAGACAATTTGTATGGAAAGATTTTTAAGTTTCTCCTCTGAAACTTCTACTTTAAAAACTCTGATTAAAAGGGTAGCTCTTTCTCTTCTATTCTGTGAAATGGGTTCAAAAGCAAGTGGCAATGATTAGCATTTATTGGTTTAACTATTGTTTATCTTCATCATCATTATTTATGAAAAAATATAATTTAAAATGACAGCAGCAACCGGGCATCATGGCATATTTGCCTACATTCCCAGCACTCGTGACGCTGAGGCAAGAGCATCACAACTTTGAGATCAGCCTACAGATATACAGTGGCCCCATGTCTAAAACAAAAAGGAAAGGAAAGGAAAGGAAAGGAAAGGAAAGGAAAGGAAAGGAA
>NW_021604662.1:2181496-2183035 GCF_004785775.1 Grammomys surdaster | reverse complement strand
AAAGGAAAGGAAAGGAAAGGAAAGGAAAGGAAAGGAAAGGAAAGGAAAGGAAAGGAAAGGAAAGGAAAAAGGAAGGGAAGGGAAGGGAAAGGAAATGGAATGGAAGGAAAAGGGAAGGAAAGGAAAGAAGAAAGATGGGATAGCAGCTCCATCTACTGCAATGTCAAATGGATAGGTCAGATAAGAAATGTAATGGCAGACAGATGTAAGGATTTCTGAGATTACCTTTGAGAGAATTTTATTTGGCTATGAGTACTGAGAGCTTCTGGGAAGTTTTATGCCAGGGAGAGTTAATTAAATACAGTGAATCCTGGGGCTCAAAGCTGAAAGCCTAATGAGAGCCAATGTTTCATAAGAGACTATTTAAATTGAAACAGTGGCAGAATTATCTAGAAACTCAAGTTGAAACTTCAAGCTTTGTGTGTTTCTCATTTTTTCTTTTATTTCCTTCTTCTTCTTCTTCTTCTTCTTCTTCTTCTTCTTCTTCTTCTTCTTCTTCTTCTTCTTCTTCCCCTTCCCCTTCCCCTTCTCCTTCTCCTTCTCCTTCTCCTTCTTCTTCTTCCTCCTCCTCTGTTTTTTTGTATGATACAACACACAGTCAATTTCAGTATACCATCCAACATTTATGGATGCCAGTCTCTCCTCAATTCACTTCAGCAAGGCAATTTAAGACAAGATTTATTTCAATGGATTTTTAGATGTTGTGTCTAATAATGATAATGACAGTATATAGAAGCTGGCATTATAGAAGTATGTAAGCTGCTGGGAGAAAGATTAATAATAATAAATTGTTATTATTAACAAATTTAATAATAAAATGTTCATTATCTTTCACCAACAGTAGATAAAGTTGAAATTTATTCCTATTGTTGGCTTGGAGCCTAAAGCATTCGACCATTTCTAAGGCTCTCACATTAACTTGGAAATTACCCAATTCAGAAAGACACAACCATATTTTTGTTTTCTAGTTAGAAAGCCTGAATTCTGTATCTGTCTCAACATTTCCTATTGTATCAGTCTCTCTGAGACTGCTGGAGGGAAAGTCCGGGGAGGGTCAGCATATGAGCTTTCTGGGAGAAGGCCAAAGAGATGTTATTTGGCAACGAATAGGGGTTACACCACTCCCATAAGTTCTTATCATTTACATACACCACATATGGCCCCTGATCCTCTTGGAGAAGAATGAAATAGCCTTCCTTATTTGGGATGAGGATAGAATAAGAAAGGAGGCAAAGTCAAAATCAAGCACCTAGGTGTCTCTGGGAAACTATCTAAGAAGCCCTGACCCTTGACTACTCCCATCTGAGTTCTGCTAGAAACAGTTTTCAGTATCCTAGTCTAGTCCAATTTACTTAATATGGAAATGCATTTAATTAAACAGACATATCCTTCTCTTCTTACAGTGTTTAGCTTTACTCTAACTTCCTTTTCAGTCTCAGCCTGTGGAACTCAGCTAAATATGTAGATTAGAGTAACCATATTTAGATTTATGGAGAGAGAGAGAGAGAGAGAGAGAGAGAGAGAGAGAGAGAGAGAGAG
>NW_021604662.1:2180587-2181486 GCF_004785775.1 Grammomys surdaster | reverse complement strand
AGAGAGAGAGAGAGAGAGAGAGAGAGAGAGAGAGAGAGAGAGAGAGAAGGGGATAATTACAGAATGTCATCAGTGGATAGCAAGTGTCACTCTTCTCTGCAAATTACCAAGATTGCAGAATATACCTTGGTACCTGTTCAAAGCATTTATAATCTTCATTCTTAACTTTTAAATTACAAATGTAACACAAATCATTAACCAAAGCATTGATTTAATAAAAAGATTACATCTCATAGAATGAGATCATTTGCAATTCTATAAATAAGCTTAATGGCATATAAATTACTTAATGGAAGGGGAAATAGCTTCTCATTGATTAAAATGCTTCCTTCAGTTACCTTTAGCCTATTAATAGCCCCATTGATGGATTAAAATGTGGCCCACATACCATGTATATCAGGGACAGAGAGAACACACTAGTACTTCTCAAATTTTATCTTACCTATACAACACTCAGGGATTTTGCTAAAATTCTGATTAAGGATCATCAAGCCAGAGGTAGAGCCTGAGATATTACTTTTCTAACAAGCTCAAAATCATGCTACTGTTCTGAGGACCCAGTACAGAGAACTCTGAGTGCTTTAAGAAGGATCCATTTGTGCCTGAGTTTTCTATTGCAAGCCAATCTTTTGACTCATGTACAACGTTTTGATTGTTGTGATGTACTCTTGTAATTCTCTTCAGTCACATGAAACACACTTTATGTATTTGAAATGTCAACTGAAAGGTTTTTTAGACATTAGTTCTCCTTTTCTTCCTTCTCCTTCAAATAACAACTGTCACTGAGTTCCTTGGAACATACAAAGGAGTCACAAAGAAAGGAGAAAGAGAGAGAGAGTGAGTGAGAGAGAGAGAAAGAGAGAGGGAGGAAGGGAGGGAGGGAGGGAGGGAGAGAGAGA
>NW_021604662.1:2116277-2180487 GCF_004785775.1 Grammomys surdaster | reverse complement strand
AAAAAAAAAAGCCATGTACACCTGTTGTCAAATTCCCTTTAGAACACAGAGAACACATACAGAAGCGTTGTTATACAATAGTAGGGTATTTATAATGCACCATCAGGGTTCTAAGTAGTTAAATGTGTTCACAAATCTAATTCCAAGTACAACCCTGAAAAGGAGATAATATAATTTATCCTACAGATGGATTCAAAAATTTGAAACTGAGACGATGAGTATCATACCCATACTCACGAAGCAACTAGGCAAAAGCAGCTAAGACTCACATCCAGGCATCATCATTACTGAACCCTTACTCATAACCAACAAACATTCTGGGTAAGGCAACGTTTAGTAAACTTCAAGAAAAGCACTTCAATAGGATTCCTTTTCAATGGGAATAAAGTCAATATAACTGCTGCAAAACAGAATTACATCGTAATTTAATCACAAGGCACCAAGTCATAACTATTTAGGAATTTTATATAAGAAATAAAGAACATGTGCTAACCCATGTCTTCTCTTGCCTCTAATCAGTGTAGTTACCTTAAGCTTTCCCATGTCAGTCTCAAGTTATATAGGAGGAAGGATGGACAAGTGAGATAACTCTCCTTTCCCAGCCTATAGATCACTCAGCTATCCTCTCTCTTCCTCCTCCTGCTAGTGGCATGAGTACAGCTGGTGCTGTGTCAACATAAAGGGAGAAAGCATTCCAGGACTGCAATATGATGGCTCAAAAAGTTCAAGAAAAGACATAGTTGACTGATGCATTATCTTCGCATGATAAAACCCTGCATGGTAAACTGCAGACCACCAGAAAATTATTTATTTACCTGTTTCTGCATTCTCTAAGCAGGACTTTCCTTGTATGTGCGTTCATCAAGAAAATGAAGTAGTAATATCTGGAAAACTCATGGACAATGAGATGTATTGCTTAATATGTTTTCGTATTCTGATGTCAGTTTGGCATATATTCTTTTCCAGTCCACTTAGTGCACCCAGTATGTGCATGGATGTAGGGACATCCACTGGAGCTACCTATAGGCAACCTATCAGGTGTCACATCCCCAAAGAAAACATATACCCTCTATTCCCAGTCAGCCATGATTGCCAGTAATTCCTAGGCTAAGAATGTAGCATTGCTGGCCCCTCCTCCATCCATGCTGGGATTTTGGCTGGCTGAGTCTCATGCAGATCTTTAACTGATGATTTGAGTTCATACTATCCAAAGAAAAAGTCCCATGTCAACCTACCAGCAAAAATTGGATACAGGCTTGATTATAATGACTTTTTAGTATTTCTCATCAACACTCTAGCAAATAGGGTGATTTGTTTTATGCATTAATCACTCAAGGCGGAATCTCTGGAAGTTTAATTTGTGGAAAAAGAATAACTTTATCTACTGTCTCTCGTTAAAAGAAGGGAAACCCATGGCTAAATTGACATTCCCCAAAGTGCAAAACTGAATCCCAAATTCCAAGTACTCTTTGATGGCCTGAAACTTTTTAAAAATGAGCTGGCATTTGTCAGTTCAGCCTCCTTTGCTACTGTCAATGGTGTGAATTGTGAGCTCCAAAGGGAAGCTATTGAACTGCAAAGAAACATAATAAGAAAAGTAAGATAATGACAGTTATTTATAAAAAAAAAAAAGTACTTCACAACAATCTTTTCCATAGTCAAAAAGAGCTGTCAATTTGTGAAGAGCTTTTTTTTCTGTTATGAAGCTAAAACTAAATTAAATATCAAAATCAGTTCAAAGATTCAAAGCTGAATTCTTCCCCATATCTTGCTAAATGAAATATAAGACCTGACATTTCACATTTCTGCAGAAGCTAAGCTATCTATTTTTTTGGTTTGAAATCAAAATAAACATAAAAGAAAGCAATTAATAATTAACTACAAGTATTTTAAATTTGCATTTCCTCATGTATAGGGTAAAATATAATTCTTACCAATGTAAATGTCTACCATGTTATCAATTTACAGTTTTATTTCAGCAAAAACAAAGAAAACTTAACTGCACATTCTTGCTCTACTTCCTTAACTTATTTGCCTGGTCTATAGTGGCCCTTGACTAAAGGATCCAACAAGCAGTGATTGAATGAAATGTATTAAAAACATGCCTGATGCTATGATATGTGCACTATTCTATTGATTGCTATAGCACCTCATTCCGGAAACAGAACAATAGCAAAATATTAAGCTTGAAACAACCTGGGGAATGGATAAATGACTCCGTAGTCAAGAGTAGTGACTGGTCTTCCAAAGGACCCTAGTTCAGTTTTGTATACCCACATGTCAACTCACAACTACTTGTAACTCCAGTCCTAGGAATTCTAATAGCTTCTGACTTCAAACACCAGGAATATACATGGTGCCTAGACGTACTTCAAACAAAGCAACCCTACACACTTTTTAAATGGCACTCAACAAAGACTTACACAACAGAATGCCAAATGTTGATAGTCAAGAAAATAATTC
This sequence comes from Grammomys surdaster, assembly GCF_004785775.1. NCBI lineage: Eukaryota > Metazoa > Chordata > Mammalia > Rodentia > Muridae > Grammomys > Grammomys surdaster. Next base: position 2,178,024 of record NW_021604662.1, on the reverse strand, counting down.
ACCTCTTGAAACTTAATTTTGTCTTCCTCCAATTTGCTAATTTTATCCTCTTGTGTCTTCTGCCTCAAATCGTTCTTTCTAAAATGAAATAAAATGTAAATTTTCTTAGATTCTTAAGGTAAGAAAAAGCACGTGCTATATCACAACCTTAACCAACTTTACCAAAATCTAACAGTCACATGCAAGGCATTTTTGTAAGATTTTATTTTTGTAAGTACATTCCTAAAGGAAATTTTCAATCACCTCGGTTTTTTTTGCTTCGGTACAAAGAAAACATGAAGCTATTGTCTAGTCTGAGTTTACTTAAATAAGCGCAAACAAAACCAAACAGAAACACAAACCAAAAAGCAAAGAAAAGAAGAGAATTGTAGTCTGCAACTCAAACCTACTGTGTATACAAAAGTTAAATGGATGCATTAAGTATCTTTCAAAATGAAATCTCTGACAATTTAGAAAGAGCCACTAGAGGTAAAAAGAGTTATTCTGAAGAAAAAGAAAAGAAAAATCTATTTGGTACTCAGAATAAAATGAAAAAGAAAGATTATATGATAGAATGGGAGTGTGCCTGTGAATTTAACCATTCACTTACCAATACAACTGTGTTGTTCAAGGTGCCAAAGATATGGGAACAGATTAGTGCAAGTCCTTGTCCTCATAGAGTATGTATACTAATGAGCAAGGCTCTAGTAGACAATTCAAAATAAGCAAGCATGCTGCAAGGTTGAGGGAGTCTGTAATCACAATGCTCTCAACAGAGTCTAAAATAATCTAGTAGCTGTGCAAGAAACTGAAAGAAAAGCAGTTAAGGAAACTGGCACAGCAAAAGCAAAGACCTTGAGGCATGAGAGAGTTGGGAATATTGCTGAGCAGCTCAAGAAGGCTTAACCAGGCAGAGGGAAGCTAGACAAATTGTCAAGAGCACTACAGCTACAGTGGGGTTTTTGTCTTAATGGATACCTGAGGTCTAAATTCTTTCTCCTTTGTTCTGGTGAGCTTCTGATTGTTTTGATCAATAGATCACTGAGATTTGCTTTACTTTCTATGTCATTGAAAGCCCATGCAGCTTCCATCACAGTTTGGGAGTGCTCAGTCTGAGGGAAGATGGAAACCATGTAAGTTCAAATCTCAAAACTGTCATGTTGCAGTTCTGGTCAAGAGTCCGAGGTGAGCGCATCCTTTCATTCACCATGACAAAGACCCAGAGACATTGATAGAACTTTGTTGACCCTTCAGAACAGCCCTGTTAGTCCAGCTGTGACCATAGTTGACTCTGTGATGAAGAGAGACAAAGAGTCATGATCTGTCAGAATTTCTTACAATGTTTGCTATTCTAAACCACTAGGTTCTGAAATGAGTCCTATAAAAGCATCAATAACTGGGAGTTGAGCTTTGGAGTAACAGTGAGAATCTGTTTGCCAGTCCACAAGAGCAAGCCATTTGAGGAATTTTTGAGCAAGAAAAGAATGTGATTTGATTTATAATTTTGAAAAACCATTCTTGTCGATGTATAAAACAAATGAAAAACCAATGACAAGAAACAATTAGAATGTTTTAAGTATGGGTGTAGAAGCCTCATTTTGCAAGAGAGGATGGGAGCTAGAACTGGAAAGGGAGAAGTGGAGTGATACATGGTTAAATAGGGATTGCAGTAGAGAAGTTGAACCCACAGGATTGCTGATGAATTGCATGTGGAATGTGAGAGGAGTAAAGAATAGCATGTAAGTCTAGGACTTAAGAGCTAGGGAGAATGGTACTTTAATTTCATACATAAAGAAAAAGGCAACCCAGTATTAATGACACATGTCTGTAATTTCTTGGGAAGCTGAAGTGAGTTAGGTTATAAATTTGAAGCCAGTCTCATGTAGCATGAAAAGCATAAGCAACAGAAAAGAAAAAGAGATAAAGTGTGTTAAAGTATTTGAAAACTTCAGAGGAAACTGCCCCATAGAAGTTCTTGATAAAAAATAAAAGGCTGAGCACATTGGAAATGAAATAAAACATTGAAATACCTAAAAGGAATTGTGAACTAAGCCTTCCAATTAGGGATAGGATTCAACCCTTTCAACATTTCACATGAAACTGCCATGTTGCAAACTTGAAAATCTCCCAGAGAAGATTACAAATCTTAGAAGTTTTGATAAAGAATCAAAAGGAGAAATGAAGAGAAGAAAAATAGATATTTGACTATAGAGTATTTTCAAAGAGAATTTCTATAAATTGCGAGTTTTGTTTTGTTTTAGAGACAGGATCTCACTATGTATGTAGGCCTGGTTAACCTGAAACCCACTATCTAGACTAGGCTAGCACTGAAGTTACAGAGATTCTCCTGTCTCTACCTTCTGAGTGCTGAAATTAAATGCGTCCTCCACCACGTCTGGCATAAATTCTTCATAATAAGCTCAGTAAAATAATAAAATTTTACTCACTCAGCAAAAACAGCTGGATAGAGCTCATGATTGACAAAACAAAGCACATTGCAGCATGAAATTTGGAACACGGAAACCGGTCTCTGGCTGCAGAATGTCTTTTGGTTTTGCTTGAAAAACAAGCCCATTTCCATTTAATATTGACCTGGAATATCTGGTTAATGCAATACAACACCATATCAAAATAAGATGATTGATAAGCAGAAGAAAGGATTTTTATTATTTGCACACATTATGATAACATATCTAGTTAAGGCAAAAAATCAATATGAAAACAAATATAACTAATAAGCACATTTTTTAAAGTAGCCAAATGCAGGACACTTGCTGAAATTAATAATTTAGGTAATAAGAAACTCAAATTATTAAAGAAAATATAATATCATGCCCTAGAAATACCCTAGAAATAATTGTAGTGAAAACTGGTTATTACATCAATTCCTTTATTAAAGAAGACTTGAATACCATGTTTGTGTTTGGGCAGACGTAATCTCATTATGGTATTCATTCTTCCCAAATAAAAGGTAATGCAATTCCCATCATAATCTCATGAGAATGGTTCTTAATCTAATGATATATTTGTGAAGCTCATAAAAAAAAAACCAGTAAACAGGCAGAAAATATAACCATGGAAATTATTGAAGAGAAATTAGTGGACTTCCTCCTCCAGATATTAAAATGATTTATAAATTTCAAATATCTGAAATAAGGAAACATACATCAAAGATTTATAGACACAGTAGCACAACAGAATAAATGATGTGGGAAAACTCTATAATGCACATATATTTGCCATATGATTAGTAGATAGAGGAAAGAGTTGAGAAAGGATGGATTTTTTCCATAAGGAGTTAGAGTAGAATTGACAGTTATATTAAAAAATGTATTAAATTACATTATAAGCCAAAATAAATTCTAACAGATCAAAAGTAAACATAGTCAAAGCGTATAAAAATCAAAAGCAGGCATCTGATTTGTAATTGAAGAAAGGTGTTAGCAATCCTCACTCTCTTTTCTATCCTCTAATTTCAAATCCTGTCATAGCCCCACCTTTATAGCAGATCACCTCTCAGTAAACAGGCAGAGTATAGTCACTGTATTTCCTGTACTCAAATTCCAATTCCCTATTCTCATCTCCAGCCTTGTAGGGCCCTGTCTTCCCTTTCTTCCTCCATTCCCTTAAGAGTCCACATATTCTCATGACAACTTGTGTACTCTCTCAGTGCTCCTCATCCTCACCATTCTAGCCTATCCCTATTCCTAAGTGTCAGCTCCCAGTACCCAGAAGCAAGTTCTACCAAGGATCTCCAGGAGTCATATCTTGCAGGATCTCAGAAGCACTCCTGACCTGACCAGGCAAAGCACAGCCACCGTAAGCTCCTAAGATCTAGAGATAGCAACAGAAACAAGGAATGAAAAATCCTCCCAACAAAGACAAGTCCAGATATCAACAATTAGAATTACACTCATCCCAAGCCAGGCAGAGTATGTTCACTCTGCCTAGATAATATACCCTGTTGAGATCTCAGCTTGAAAACAAAATCAATAATATCCAAGATAATATTGTCTCCACTAGAGCCCAGAAAACCTACTGACGTGTGCCCTGAGAAATGCAATGTAGCTGAAGCACAAGACAAGGACTTCAGAATATGCATAATGAATATTTTCAATGACCTTAAAGAGTATATGAATAATCTATCAATGGTATATGAAAACACAATCAAATTTAATGAAAACTGTTCAAGACATGAAGTGGAAATAGAATCAAGAAAGTAAACCCAAACTGGGGTAAAACTGGAAATGAAAAATTTAGGAATTCAAACAGGAACCTTAGAGGCAAAGCTCAGCAACAGAATAGAAGAATCTTAGACATTCAAGATAAGATAAAAGAAATGGACTCTTCAGTCAAGGAAAATGTCAAATCTTTAAAAATCCAGGTGTAAAACATCCAGAAAATCTGGGACACTTTGAGAAGATCAATTCTACAAATAATAAGAATAGAAGAAGAAGAAGAAACTCAGGTACAAAAATATTTTCAACAAAATCGTAGAAGAAAATTTCCTTAACCTAAAATATAAAGTGTCTATCAAGGTACAAAAAGCATACAGAACATCAACTAGAATAGATCAGGAAAGAAATTCACCACAACATATTAATCAAAACATTACACATACAGAACAAAGAAAGAATATTAAAAGTTGCAAGGAAAAAGACTAAGTAACATATAAAGATAGGCATACTAAATAACATTTGACTTCTCAATGGAGAGGCTAGAAGGTCCTAGACAGATGTTTTACAAACTCTAAGAGTCCACAAATGCCAGCCCATACTACTATATCCACCTATAATCCATATTATCATAGAGGTTAGGTATCTAGTAAGAGATTTGATGGGGGTGAGGGCTGTGTTGGATATCTATAGGAAAGATACATAGAATCTCAGTTATAGATACACAGGGAAGGGGATGATATTGGAACAAGTAGAATCAAATGAGGAGAGGGAGGGAAGTGGAGGCATAAAGATAGGGACAGCTAAATATAAGGGCTATTTGACAGTCATATGGAAACCTAATACAGCAGAAATGTCTTAAAATATATACATATATAAAAGTAATCTAAATAAAATTAACAAATAACAAGGAGATGGAGTCCTTGGACATCTCTTGTCACTAAATGAAGCCTCCAGTTCCAGAAATATGTTACATATAATTGAGTTATTGGCTAAAGGGGCCCCATGGGAACCTCCAAACAATCCAAGCTATTGCCAAGGAGATTGGTTGCTCTCCACAAACTGATGGTAAGTTCAATTGCTGAATACAATACCTATACACCTCATTAAACTTGGAGACGTTGAGCTGGTGTCTACCTAGAGCCTTCAACCCTATTGACTACTGTTTATAATACTGGAAGGTACTCTACATACTGCAAAATGGGAGAAAGGTAATCACTAACCCAGATAGAAACCTGTTGATCTACAAGGATGAACTGCATGTAAGATGAGCTAGTGCAACAGTGGCACAAAGCTTGGGGAGTAACCATCACTATCTGATTGGCTTTAAAGTCCACTCTATAAGATGGGACCCATCCCCAACACTGCTGGGGTGGCTAAGAACCTGAGATAAGCCAGAGATGTAGGGTAAAACCAAATATTATGGTTCTGCTTAAAGAATATGACAGTAAAATTACTTCTAAGGACAATCTGCTATGCTCGTAAGTCGGCCATCATCAGAGAAGCTTCCCCATATGTTATATGGGAACAAATACAGGAACTCAAAGCTGGACAATGTACAGAGAGTGGGAGACCTTGGGACATTCAGTTCTAATGGGATGGCTCCACCAAATCCCTCCTGTCAAGGCTCAAAGAACCCTGTGGAAGAGGAGGCAAAACAAGTGAAAGAGCCAGAGGGATTGGAGGACACCAAGGAAACAAAATCCTTTTAAACACAGCAGGACCAATACACAGCGTGTACAGGACCTGCACTTCTCTGGGCCAGATAGGGTTCCAATGCTGAGAGAGGAAGTGAACACAAGTCCCCATAGCTAATTTAGAAATGATCTAAGCAGTTGATGATAACTGCTTGCAAATGAAAAAAAAATAGTTTTCTCCAATAGAGTCTCACTGGTTATATAAACCACTCTTAAGGGCAGGCTCTATGCCTAGCAGTAGATGGATAACACAAAACAAACTCAGTTGCAATTTTTGAAGTTCTTTGTGTCATAATGTTTTGTACTGGATTTTATGTTTTGTTTTGTTTTTTGCTTTTGTTTCCCTTACAACTCTTTTGTATATGTAGTATGGTTTCCAGTTTTGTGTTTCTATGGAATTTCTGTGTGTGTGCCAATATGTGTGTCTCTGGGTGGTTTTTGAGCTTTTTTTGGCTCTTTTTCTTCTGTTTTTTTTTCCTATTCTAGTTTGTTTATATTTTTTCTTATTTTACTTTCCTGTGATTATCATTATTATTCTAGATGCCTGATTATATTCTAATGAGAAAGAGAGAAAGAGTGTAAGTTTGAGAAGATGAGAAAGTGGGGAGGATCTGAAAGGAGTTGAGGGAGGGAAGCCATAATCAGAATTTATTATATAAAATAATCTATTTCCAATAAGAATAAATAAAACAAATATATAAATAAATAAAAACAATCATTAAGAATTGGGCATGGTGCCACATGACTTCCTTCAGAATTCTGCAGAGACAGATGCAGGTGGATCTCTGTGCGTTCAACTACATAATATAGAAATTGTTTCAAAAAAAGAAAGGAAGGAAGAAAGGAAAGAAGAAAGAAAGAAAGAAAGAAAGAAAGAAAGAAAGAAAGAAAGAAAGAGAAAAGCCAACCTGCATATATATGGCAGATGTACAGCTCAGTCTTCATATGGGTCCTGCAACAACTGAAGCATGGGCTGTCCCTAAAGTTGTTGCCTGTTGGAATCCATTCCCTTAACTGGGCCACCTTCTGTGGCCTTAGTGGGAGAAGATGCACCTAGACCTGCAGAGACTTGATGTGCCAGGGTGGGGGGGATACCCAAGTGGTCGTCCCCCTTCTGAGAGGAGGAGAGGAGAATGGGTGGGAGAGATTGTGTGAGGGAGGCGGGAGGAGGTGGGGTCAGTGATTGGGATATTAAATAAATAAATAAATAAATAAATAAATAAATAAATAAATAAATAAATGGAGAAAAAAGCAATCATTAAAATAACAAAGAAAAACATCATAACATATAAAGCAAATTGATCAAATGACTGAGAAAATATCTTCATTAAATATGATAGAATAAAGTGAATACCTACAATATATAGTGACCTCTTAAAAAGTTAACAAATATCATAAGTGGTAATAATTATGGTTCTAATGAAAAAGACAGAGCAATATGGCAGCTGAGTAGGATCTCCAACTTTTCCCCCAACAGATACCATAAAGAGCGGCTATTCAATACACAAAACTATCAGAACAAAGAGACATGGAAGCTGACCATGGTGGTACATATCTGTAATCCTAGCTACATGGGAGGCTGAGTTAGGAGGATCATGTGCTCAAGGACTTTGTGAGCTTCAGTCAGTTTAAGGCTAGCCTTGCAAATTAATGTGACCATCTAAAAACAAGAGTAAAAACAGAATTTATTGTTGATTCTCACAAACATTTAAAAGTAGAAAATACCAATTCTCTTTACATTTTAAGAGATAGAGGGGAATGGAAGGAGAGAGGGAGGGACAGACAGACAGACAGACAGACAGACAGACAGACAGACATATTCTAGACCCTTTCCATAAGGTCAGCATTGTCCTGATATCACTACCATGTAAAGCACAGCAAAAGAGAAAATTGCAGGTCAGTATTCTTGTTATAGACAGACACCAAGATTTCCAAGAAAATACTTTCAAACCAAATCCAATATCATATTAAAAAGATTACTCACATGATCAAGTGGAGTTTGTCCTGTAGATCCAAGGATAGTTTACTATACACAAATCAATAAACATTATCCACAATATCAATACAATGAAAGACAAATCCCAATAATATTATGCTTTATAAGTATTCTGGTCCAACCTTCCTCAATTCATCCTTTTTCCATATTAAAGGGAATAACCTCTAGGATTTCTCAGAGGACAGAGCTGTGTGTTGAGTAAAACCATCTGCAGAAGATAGATACAATTAGATGTTTTCATCTCCTTAAGTCTTTGAGTTCTTTGTTTAACATCATACCAAGAAATTTTTGGCAATTCAACTTCAATTCATATAAGACAAATAAAATCAGTTGCTTAAACCCAAAATATGTGGTAAGGCCAGGCTTCTTAATTACTTTAATGTTTGTATTTTGTTTCTCCTTTTAATTGTTGTTGCTATTTATTAGGGGGAACAATTGTGCTAATGATATTCTGACTTCAATCATCTTAGTAAAAGCTTTAGGGAATCCAAAAAGAATATCAGGGAGGCTATCTTCCACCATCCCTTAGTTCTTCTTAGACACCAAGTATTTTTTAAACTCTATGACTTCTAATAAATTAGATAACTTAGATAAAACAAACAAATTCATTGAAAGATACAAACCATAAGAGATGACTCGAAGGGAAATACAATATCTGAATAGACACAACCTACAGAGAGATTGAATTGAAGCTGGACATAATAGCTCACTCCTGTAACACCAACAGGAAGAAACTTTAAACACGGAGATCACACAAGTTTGAGAACAGCCTTGGCTACGTAGTGGGACCAAAGCTAACATGAGCTATAGGTTAAGACCCTAACTTGAAATATCAATGAAATAAAAAAGAGAAACTGAATCAGTGACTAAATTTCTACATGTACTACACACAGAAACTTGAACATAACTTTTATAGCAGTATTATTTGCAGTAAAAAAAGGATAGAAACAACTTATAGTTCCATGAGATCATAAAGTATAATGTAGCTAGACAATGTGAGATGATTTAGCCTCAATAGGAATGGGATGTTGATATATTCTATAACATAGATTAACCTGAAAACATTACCTTAAATTAAAGAAACTACTCTTGTAATGCTATTTATTATCAAGTTCTATTTCTATGAAATATTCAAGAAAGTCAAATCTATAGAGTGGTGACCTAGGGCTGGAAAGATCTGGAAAGAATGACGGTTGTCTGCTAAATATGTGACGATTTTATCTGCAGTAAGGAAAATGTTCTAAAATTGATTATAGAGATGGTTTTACAACTATGTGCACGTATATTACACACATATATTATTATACATATATACTATTACAAAATTATATATACTGATGAAATTTACAACTAAACTAATGTTAAATTTGTATCAAACATAACTCTTTGATATATGTCTTGTATTGAAGATTAAATCATCCAGGTTTCAGAGACCATTAATTTGAGAAGTATCAGAAACCTTTCGATATCAGTTATATAAAACTTAGCAATTTTAACATACAGCTTTAACTGGTTATTCAAGTTACTATTATTATTCAAGTTATATAACTTCATTGTATATTAAATATAGAGTAGTGAAAAATGGTTTAAATCACACATAACACTACCCAAAAGTAGCATGATGTTATTTTATCACTTTTCTATGCTGGGGTAAATATGCAAGCACATGAGATCACAGAATATTTAGTAGTTACTAAGTTAGGTCTTCTTGTCACAATTGCATGAAGAAAACTTTCATATCAATAAACATACTATTTTAATATCATTTCTTGTATTCATATTGGATTCATGTCTTAAACATTTAAAATATTTTCATTTGCATAAAGAGTATGAAATAAACATTATTCATAAGTATCATCTGTGTATAGAATTGATACTGAATTGAGATAATAATTAGAACTAGAAATTTTTAGATAAATAATATGTATAGATTTGCTGTATATTGCTGCTATTGTTCTCACTGGAATTATCTGTAACAATTAGCAGTATATTAGAAAGTATCTGTTTTCCTATATCTTATGCAAAAACATGTGTTGGCAAGCTTCTTAATCTTTGCTAGGAAAAGATGCTTCACAATTCTTTTAACATGCATGTAGTTGACATTTTTAATGTTTTATATATCTCTATTAGTAAGTTTACTACTCACAACCTTAATCTATTTCTATTAGTTTTTTTCTTTTTTGATTTATAACAAGTCTTTAAATGTTAAGGATGTAAAACCTTTACTCTGTTGTGAGTGTTCCAAATATATTTTTTCCATTTTCACAGATGCTGTATTTTGCATATGGAAATTCCTATCTTTTTCATTATGATTTTGAGAACAGGTCTTGTTATGTGGCTCAAGTTAGTCTCAAACTCAAGATTTTCCTCAATTTCCCCAGCACTAGGATTACAGATGTATTTCACTACAACTATTTTAAAACTGGCATCTTTATGGTCAAATGTCTCTGTTTTAAACAGCCGATAAAAACAGGCAAAAATGTTCAACAGCATTAGCCATCAGTGAAAAACAAATTAAAACTATACTGAGATTCTGTCTCACCCCAGTTAGAAAGACTACTACCAAGAAAAACAAAAGCAATGAATGCTGGCAAGTATATTAGGAAAAACAAGCCCTTCTATGCTGCTGGTGGGACTATAAACTATATAAAGCCGCTATGGAAATCAGCCATAGAGATTCCTCAGACAACTATGGAATGCTGTGAGTGGGAGAGGTGAACTTCTCCGACAAAGAGCACATCAATTGGTTATCCAATACCAAATGGTCAGTACGGAAAACATACATAAAAGTAACATTATACAGCTTAGGCATGTTGTACTTATGAATTTAGGATTATGTACGTACGTATGTATGTATGTATGTATGTATGTATGTATGTATGTATGTATCATGTAACAATATTCAAGAATAAGGCAATTAATTTGAAAGAAAAATAGAAATGGTATATGGGAATTTTTGGAGGCAGGAAAAAGAATGAAGAACGGATGTAATTATAATTTCAAAAAATAAAAGAAATAATTTAAAATTTAAAAAAATTGAAAATATAACTACTAAAAAATGACTGTGTCTTTGCCATTCCTTAGTATGATACAGGCAAAGGAACCAAAATCAGTGTACAATAAAGATACCTGTTCATCACTCATATCCAGTGTGATACTATTCACAACACATAAGCTATAGAATCAGCCTAAGGATACATCAACAGCTGAATGGATACGTAAAATGCAGTGGGAGTATTATTCATACAGTAAGAAGATTTTAAAGTGTTGATTGCAAGAAAATATATGGACTAGAGATCACCATGGCAAGGGAAATAAGCTGGATACACAATGACAAGTATTGAATGTTTTCTCTCATATGTAGAATCTATGTGAGGATGGAAAAGACATAGCAAAACAGTGGACTAATTGAGAAGAGGATCAACAGGAGAAGATACTTTAATGGAAAAGGCTTTTAAAGCATTATCTCAATACCAAATTCAGAAGGAAAAGACAGGAAAGAGGTTTTTATGAGAGGATGATTTTATACTCTATACTAATTTCATAATATGCATACTGATGATATTGTATAGGGAACAAGATCCCTGTAAATGTCAACCATAGACTAGCTTAAGCTAATTTTAATCAACTTTACTTCCATGATGTGGTTCAACAAAGGACTTACATAAGTTTCATGCCAGCATCACAGCAGCATTCTTGTATACATTAAGTATGAACAAATTTGTTTCATTATATTTTCATACACATACGTGAAACATAATTTGATCCTTTTGACCAATGTCTCTCTCCTGACCATCTCTCCTCGATACTCCTATTGGTCATCTTTGCTGAACAATCTCATAATGCCTGCAATCTCCACTGTTGCTTCCAGTCTTTCTTGAGAGGAAACAAGGATTGGCTACTCCTCCCTCTGCTTTGTCTGTGCTTTGTTACATTGGTACCCACAAACAGGTGGCTCAGGCCCTGTCTTACTTAAGATTTCTATTGCTATGATAACACTAGGATTAAAAGCAACGTAAGGAAGGGTTTGTTTCATCTTCCATCTCTCAGGTCACCCAATCCATCACTGAGAGAAGCCAAGGCTGAAGCCAGGAACTGACTCAGTTATGAAGGACTGCTATTTAGTGACTTCCTCCCTGTGGTTTGCTCACCCTGATTTCTTACACCAGCCAAGACCATTTGCCTAGAGGTAACTCTGCCCACAATAGGACTGACACTCTCACATCAATGATCAATCAAGAAAATGTGCTATAGGCTTGCCTGTCAGCCAATCTTTTATGTTTTTTTTTAGATATTTTATTTATTTACATTTCAAATGTTATCCCCTTTCCTGGTTTTCCCTCCAAAAACTCCCTATCCAATCTCCCCTCACCCTGCTTCTCTGAGGGTGCTCCCCCACCCACCCACCCACTCCCAACTCACTGCCCTACCATTCCCCTACACTGAGGCACTGAGCCTTCACAGGAGCAAGGGCCTCTCCTCCCATTGATGCCAGATAAGACCATCCTCTGCTACCTATGCAGCTGGATCCCTCCATGTGTACTCTTTGGTTGGTGGTTTACTCCCTGGGAGCTCTGGGAGGTCTTATGGTCCACTATGTTCATAGCAGCCTTATTTATAATAGCCAGAATCTGGAAAGAACCCAGATGTCCCTCAACAGAGGAATGGATACAGAAAATGTGGTACATTTACGCAATGGAGTACTACTCAGCTATTAAAAACAATGACTTCATGAAATTTGCAGGCAAATGAATAGAACTTGAAACTATCATCCTGAGTGAGGTAGCCCAATCACAAAAGAATGCACATGGTATACACTCACTGATAAGTGGATATTAGACAAAAAGTTTGGAATACCCATGATAAAACTCACAGACCATATGAAGCTCAAGAACAAGGAAGACCAAAGAGTGGATGCATCAGAACTTCTTAGAAGGGGGAACAAAATACTCATAGGAGGTAGAGGTTGGGAGGGACTTGGGAGGAAGAGAGGAGGGGTAGGGGAAAGGGGGGAAAGATCAGGTATGGGAAGACACCAGGATGATATACAGAGAGTCAGAAAATTGAACAGAGGTATGCAGCGATGGGGGATGAGGAACTGAGAGTAGCCACCAGAAAGTCCCAGATACCAGGAAAACAGGAGGCTCCCAGGATGCAAAGGTTAGCTGAAATGTCCAACAAAGGAGAAAGAGAACCTGTAGAGACCATATCCAGAAATACAGCAAGGTTCCCTGTTGAGGGATGGGGCCACCCACTCATCTCCAAATTTTTAACCCAGAATTTCTCCTGTCTGAAGGAAATATGGAGACAAAGTGTGCATCAAAGAATGAAGGAAACTCCATTTAAAGGCTGCCCGATCTGGAGATCCATCCCATATACAGACATCAAACCCAGACACTATTGCAGATGACAAGAAGTGCTTGCTGACAGGAGCCTGATACAGCTGTCTCCAGAGAGGCTTTGCCAGAGTCTGACAAGTACAGATGTGGATGCTCACAGCCAACCATTGAACTAAACACAGGGACCCCAGTGAAGGAGTTAGAGAAAATACTGAAGGAGCTGAAGGGGATTGCAACCCAATAAGAAGAACAACAATATCATCCTATAAGCCAATCTTATGGTAGCATTTTATATTTGAGAACTTCTAAGTCCTCCAGGTTCTCAGACCAAGTTCAGATTCTGACGGGATAAGATTGTTGCTGCCAAAATCTTTTGGTCATCTTGTTCACAGAATCCAGCCTGTGCTGTCAATTAATACACTTGTGAGTTTGAACTCAAAGTGTCAGCCATCTTCCATAACTTTTGGCTACTTGGGAGCATGGCTTACCAAAATCTGCTGAAACAACTGATTATACAGGACACTGTTATGAAAACAAGAATATAACCTATGAATAAACAAGGTATCCCATTGCTGCATGCTTGTCTAGCCCTATTGTATATGGAACTGGGCTAACAACCATCTCCTTGGGATTGCCAGGCAACCATTATAATCTTACTGCCTATCACAATCTCTCCTATCTTACTGCCCCTCAATCCTACCCCACTTCCTTAGAGTTTCTACCAAAGTGATCAAATACCATAACTAAAAGCCACTAGGGTAAAAGAAAACATATTTCATCTTACAGTTTCTAGTGCGTCATCCTGGGAAGTCAGGACAGGAACTCAAGGCAAGGACTAAAGGCAGGAACTGGTGTAGAGTCTGTGAACAAGTGCTGCACACTGGCTATCACCTCATGGCTTGCTCAGTCTATTTTCTTATATATCCCACAAAGAACCGCCCAAGAGTACACCACCCATAGTGACTGAGTCCTCACACATTAATAATTAATGAAAAATATTCTCCTACAGGCCAATCTGGTAAGGATATTTTCTCAACTGAGTTTCCCTCTTCTCAGATAACTCTATCTAGTGTCAAGTTGACAAAAAATAATAATCAAGGCAGCCCCCCTAAACAAATCACAGTATTCAAAGTGTTGTGCTTGCTGTTATTTTAACCATTAATCATTTTCTTATTATTATACATTTCATCCATCAGGCCATAGGTACCTGGATCAAGACTCTTCCTTCTCAAACCTTTGCTGAGCCTTTCACTTTTCATGTCTCCCACTATAAAAAGCAAAGATGTTCCACTCTAGAGCACCTGGTCTGAGCTGACCCAGTCCTCAATCTTCATCCTTACAACACTCTTACTGACAATGTCAGCCACACTAACATTGTCCCTGCTTCTTGAACACTTTGGTTTGCATGCAGGTTTCTCCTCAGGCCATTTTTACTGGTTGTTCCCTCTTCATGGAACTTTCTACAAATATCCACATTGATAATTTCCTAAATTTCTTTTTTTTCTGAAATGACTTTATGAAGGATGTCTTTCCAAACTAGTTATCATAGATTGGATTGTTGAATAATTTCCTCTTCCTACAAGGAGATAAAAACATATGAATGTTTTTATGAGAAGAGAAAGGGCAGCACTCTCCACTAGGATACACCAGAGGTTGAAGTGAAGGCAACATGAGTTAGAAGAGAAGCTAGTGTTTCATTAGAGGGCACATGGAATGGGCAGCCATCTACAAACCAGCAAGATAGACACCCCATACACCAGAAACTGGAACTTCGACTGAAGGATTTTAGCCTCCACAACAGTGAATATATCATTGAATCTGTGGTTATTTTCTAAGTTATAAATTTCTATGGCAACCTACACAAACTAACACAACCCACCACAGTCATAAGTTATCACCATTCCCCTTTCTGTCTGTGCTACTAAACACCCTTGCCTTCTTCTACCCTTGCCCTTAATAACATGTAAAAATGTGGGGCTGTGTCTCCAGCATGAGCATGGGTCCTGTTGGGCTAAGTTGTGGGTCCCATGTGTATGTCCCCCAGTGGCTCAGTGGGGCAGAAGCGTGGGATTTTGACTGAGTTCACTCCATGCAGTGCTGGGCAGACACCAGGCTATGAGAAGTCATGAGAAGTCACAGAATTCTGCACAGAGTGTGGTGAGATCCCAATCTAAGGTTCCACGGGGGGTGGGGGGGGCAGAGCTCTTGGGTCAGGGGTCTCAGGGACAAGGCAGGTGGCAGGAGACTGATGGTCTCAGCCCTTGGGCACCCAGGTGCCTCTGGGAGACTGCAGAAGGACTGAGATGAGGTCATATTGGTTGGACCAGCCTGCAGCTGAGAGGGACAAGGGATAAAAGCTCTGGCAGCACCCATAGGGTAGAGACTCTTGGTTGAGGTGAGTCACTTGGCTGGATCATGGCTGACTCAGCTAGCCTGCTTGAGTTGGCAGGGCTCTGTGGCTGGAATGCAGAGAGGTCCTCTGGCAGGAGATTAGGCGGTGGCTCATTGGTTGAAGGACCCCTCTACAGTTCTCCATGGTGGGTCCCAAAGACAAGAGAAAGTCCATGGTTTTAAAAGGTTTATTGTGACGGCATAAAGTGGATAAAGCAGTACCCCGTGTCCTCAGGGCGGGACTGAGGTGAAATATCTTTTGCAAGGAGGAGGGTCTGGGAAGGGATGCTTAATTGGCTACTCCTTCTGGCCTTTAGATATCTTGTTAATATGGAGATCTCTTGAGGCTCTGCAACCTGTAGTCATGCCCTCTACCTGTACTACCTGTGCTACATGACCGAAGGCCACAAACCTTTCTTTGGGAGGGGCTGTGGATGACTGAAGCTAAGTGAAAGGAACCAGGGCCCAGGAGCAAGGCCAAACTCCTTCGGTCCCATTAGGGTCATCAGTGTTCAAAGCAGACTCAACTAGGTACCCCACTGCTTCTCATAGCCCACTGCCCCACATAAAAATGTCAAATTTACTTTTTTATTATTTTATTTTGTCTGTTGGAATATGAACTGGTAAGTGCAATACTTTCTGTTGTTTTCATTCACCAGTGTGCCAACAACATAGCAAACTGTACCTGGATCCTCAATAAATAACCATGTGATAAATTAATAAGCTATATAGCCTTTCTCCCTTTATATAATAAGTTATTTATAATAAGTTATAGCTCCTCCTCCCTTTAAGTTAGTTGTCTCTTGGTAGCTATATCCCCTACTCCAACTCACGTGATGATATTTTGGTAAGTCCTTAGGGTCCCTATTTGCTCCTGGAACTATCAGTGTATTACAAAAGATATCAATGTAGGCATGAGTCACTTCTCTCCTGGGAATGTTAATTTCAAGTCCTTACGTATCCAGGATATGTGGAGTTTGTATGGTTTAAATCTGAAGTTTCTGCTACAGCGTCATGGTTGGAATGCTGGGCCCCTAGACAGTAGTGCTATTTTTGGAAGCTAGAACACTTTTAAGTGTTGAAGTGTCAGTGAAAGTAGATCACTAGAAAAGACCCTTTGAGGGTTATAGTTGGTTGGCCATTAGTCCATGCCCCTTGAACTCTCTGCTTTTATGGTTTTCAATGATGTGAACAGTGTCTGCCACATACTTTCACCACCACGAACAGAGCTGCTCCACTATCCTTTCCCCACCATGATGGACAGGCATTGTCTGAAACCATGAGCCAAAGCCAACTGTAAGTTATTTCATTCAGGTATTGTGATCACAGCAATCCAAAAGAACTAATAGAGTGGTTCATTTGGAGTTCTTTCAAAGCAGAACATGAAACAATGTTGTGGATTCTGGTGATGGCAGGGGTCAGATGTGAAATGGTAGCCAAAATAAGGCAGGGAAAAGAGAAGACCCAAGGTATGTGTTGAACTGATTGAGGGCATCCGGAGAGCACTTTTACTAGGGACCACTAAAAAATGGTGATGACTGTACCCTAGAATTATTCCTTCATGGAAGAGGAAGTATCTATGGGCCCACCCTTGTTCTCTTTTGTTGAATAGTTGTACCTATATGTGCTAACTCTCATACCACACTTCCAGGCTATGGTATATGCAGGCTGAGAAAGATGCAGAATTGACTTGAAAATCTCTTGAGTATGTGCAGGAAATGGCCAGTACAGCTACAGAAAAAGGCACAGGAAGGTGAAAAGAATGGAAGACAAAAAGCATCAGCTGTATTTTGTTATCAAAGATGGCATTTTAAGAACCACTTTAGAATCTCATGATCAAAATATTTTCATCTTCTATTTCTAAGCTTTCATCTTCCTTTTTTCATACTCAAATGAACTTTATCTTGCTGAGCCCTTCAAGTAAAAATCCTTCCAAAAAAGAAAAACAAACCGAGTACTCCATAGACAGATGATGGCTTGCAGGTCTTAATTCACCTTTATTTTCAAGAACAATGTCACCTGTTAGATTGTGAACATTCTCCCTTACCTGCTGTAGCCTTTCTTTTCCAATAAATTTCAATGTGTAGGTAAAAGTATTACCTATTATCACTGCTTCTCTTGGGGTAAGATAAGGATGATATTTCAGTAGGAACTGCTGCCTGTCATGTCAGACTCCCCTGGGAATCTCCTCAGGCAACTTACCCTTCTCAGTGATTAATTAAAACTGTCACACCAAGTCAGCTAAATGGTACAGTATCCAGGAACAATGATGGTTTGCTCAGAGACAAAATATCTCCAAAGGAGGGTTTTATCTAAGACACAGTGTTCATTCCCCTGCCCCCCAAGGAAATCACAACTCAATCTCACATTTTAAGTATCCAACTGTAAGTTTAATGAATACATATCTGTCTGACTGTTTGTTTAGTTGCCTTGAATTCTTTGACATTTCTTCTACGGAGAAGGAGCTATTCTTTGATGCCTTTTCTTAAATCCAGTTAAGTGCCTAGCTTCTGTGACCTCCGAAGAAAGGTGAAAGTGGCGCTAAGGCATCCCTTTTCTTTCCCTCTTATTTGTTGCTTTATTTGTTTGAGATAAGATCTGACTGTGTAGCTGAAGGTGGCCTTAAACTCATAATCCTCCTGCCTCCGTCTTCTGAGGGTTAAGATTATAGACCTGTGTGTTCATTCTTTATATGTTTGCCTGATGGGTTTACTGGTTAAAATTTGATACTTCCACTCTTCACTCTTTGCTCACCAGTATTGGAAAACTGGAAGGCAAAAAAAAAAAAGTAACTCTAGATTCATTTCCTTCCAGTCCCTAGGCCAGATCACCAACGTTGTTTTTTGTTTGTTTGTTTGTTTTTCAGAATTTTCAGGAGAACTTACTATTTTTTACAGATATCTAAACTCAGCCACCCTAGAGATCTGTTTCATTTTCTTAACACTAAGCACAAATCCCAGGGAGGCAGTCTCCCTTCTCTCCTCATCAGTGAGAGCTAATGTGCCACATCAAAGGCTTGTCTGGGCAAAAACAGGAAAGCATTTGAAATAAAAACTGGTTTTATATAAATTTGATTTTCTTATGCCCTTACCTTAAATGCATGTTATTACTTTAAAAATGGGGCATGCATGGATTATATTACAATGTCAATTTGAGAAAAGCAATTAACTGAGTAGAGAACCTACAATTCAAGATAACTATTCTAGCAACTCATTAAAATAAAAACAGGAATTATAGAACATATTTCTGTTGTGGAGGCTCTAATTAGGATCATGGCATCCCAAAGCAAAGGCAAGCAGAGCTAGAACACATGTAGAGCACAAAAATCCCACACAGTAGTCTCTTATTTAAGTAGGATTCAAGTTATACCCAGAAGAGACACAAACGTTCATACTTAGAGCTGGACTACAATAGAAAATCCTTATCCTAGAGACAAACATTAAACATACAATATCTAAAGATTAAATTCTATGTAAGGTTTATCCCAAGGTCTTGTTTGTTTACCTATATGAAACTAAGATTTTATTTATAACTCAGTGATAGGATCAGGTTTTGATAAGTACACACTAATATCTACTTTTATTTTTCTTTCTGATTGTAAAACCTCAGTTCAGGATATGGGAAAAGCAAAGTACCCATATTTCATTTCATCTAAAGGTGGTCATATAACATAGGTTAACCTAGGATAAACACATATGAGAAAAACCAGTGCAATGGGATGCTTAGAAAACTCAGTAAATGGTACCTATTTCTAACGGCAATGGTGAAGCTGGAGAGATGAGTCAGGGGTTAAAAGCACTTTCTGCCCTTGCTGAGGACCTTCTTTCAGTTCCCAGCACCCACACAAAGACTCATAACCAACTGTAAATCCAGCTCCAGGGACTCTAAGTCCCTCTTCTCACCTCTGTAGACATTAGGCACATATATATTACACATACATAAGTGTAGGCAAAATATACACTTAAAATAAAAGCAATGTTATGTCTCCTCATAGTCTTCCTTTGTGGAAGATGAACACAATTTGTGAAGGAACAAGAGTCATATTTCAAACCCAAGGTCAAGATCTATGGCATGCCAGGGACCGAAGGCGACTAATTTCTCACAAAGCTTCTATGCTAACACGTTACAGAAGCGTGACAAACACCCTGTTGAGTTAAGCCAAACCCTCTAACCCAGGTTCTGGCTTGGGGAAGTCCAAAGAAATCCCAGAGAGATACAAAAGTATATTAAATATATGTGACGCTGGAAAATCATACATAGGTAAGTTTTGGGATGAGCAAGAGGAAACAGAGGAGTTATGGGCTGTAAGAATTGAAGAAAAGATTCTCTGAAAGAGAAAATCACAAAAGTGGGACACCTGAACACCAACTAACTATAAGGGCTTTTTCTTGGATTTTACCCTGCATCTAAACCAAATAAATAGAAAAGTACTGTCATGACCCCTTCTAAGTGGGAGAAAAGAAAATATTTCTTTACAGTGACTTTATTAAATAATAACTTAAGTGTTAAACATGCTGAAGCATAAGGATGATTATTTTTTTCTGGGACACATCTAGATGAGTCACAATTCTAGTTACAAAGCTTTCACAAACAACAAAGAAGGCCAAAGGTTTGCCTGAATGATGGCTCCACAGGAACTAGTGTGGGGCATGAGTTCACTGATTAAAATGAACACTGAATTGCTGTTTTTATTCTCCTGAAATACACTTGTTATTGGCTGGACATCAGCAGTGCATGCATTGGTAAAAACATTACCTAAGACCACTTGAATTTTTTTACAAAAAGCTTTTTTAATCTAAGAGCTGAGATGTCACATCACTTGGAACAGAAAAATATGGTCCGATTTTAACCTTTAATCTAAAATATTCATATGTCTTTGTTTCTTTCATGAAGCATGCATAACATCAAGGGTAAGCCAGAATTTAAAATGATAAGAGTTCCCTCTAAAATGGAATGATACTATACTGTTTGCCATTTCTCTTAGGAGAATCCTACATAAGCCATAAGTCTGTTCTTATGAAATTTCACCAACAAATAATTTGGTAAGAATTTCATAAGATATGATGTTTTTACCTAAACCCCACAAAAAATATTCATCCATTTTATGTCACTAGGACATCATAGCCCTCCTCAAACTTTAATGTGCAATAAGAATTATCTGGGGGTTTTATTAAACTACAAGCACTGGCATAGCAGATGCCACCTGAAATCCTGCATTTCTAATAAGCTCCCTAGTGGTGACAACGAAGGTGGTCCATGAATCACACTTAGACTAGCCAGAGAGGAAAGAATGGGCTAACCGCACTGCCCATCAGGAGCATTTAAGGCTCTTAAAAAAAGTCTTGGGCTGCATCCCAGGCCTACAGAATCAGAATCTCCAGGACTAAGGTACAGGAGTTTGTATTATTAACCATCTCCCCAGGCAATTCCTATTCAGCCATGAGATGCACCTGTCTGCAATGATCAGAGCAGCAGGGCTCAGAGAATAGCTGTTCACCCCCTAACTCAGAATCGCCTGAGGAGCCTGATAACCACACAGATACCTCCCTTCTGCTGTCTGGGCAGTAGGCAGAGGGATGGAGGAAGTAGGAAAAAATAAGGTGACTGTATAAAATGAGAAATTTACGTCACTTCAACTCCCACCTGGCAGGAATAGAGAAGGCCAGTTCTCCTAGAAGTGACAGCATGGAGCTTGCCTCCCACTGCCTGACCACCTGCACCTCCTTCCTTCTCTTCCTTCCCCTGGCAACCATGACAGCCAAGGCTGCCCCTCCAAGACTGCTGGGGGCCCTGGTTAAAGAAATAAATAAAAACCAAAAATTGGAGGGGGAAATAAAAGAAATTATGTGAATTATAAACAGTCCTTGGTGTCTGTTTATGTTCTGCTCAATGCAATGGAAATAAATGCCTATTAAATTTCTGTACTTGCTGAAATAACAACAGATTTTGATTGAAAGTGTGCAAGTATATTGGATAAAATAGCATCTATGGGCAGAACAGGGCATGAAAAGCTGTAAGTCATCTTAATCCCTAAGTGACAAAGGATAGGGTTGTGTTTTCCTTTGTTGCAATATTCCATGTTATTGGGAGCTTCCCATCAATAAGCACTATGCTTTAAAATCAGAAATAAGTATTAAAACCACTTGCATTTGGAAAAGCCCAAACAAAAATGTTACAAGTCTTAAAACTACAAGAGACAGATTAATGAGGATTTAGTCCTTTCATTCCAAGAGATCAGGAACTCAGAAGTAGCTGAGAAAACACACAGTTTGTCTTTCTGGATCTGTGTTCTTTCACTCAGAATAATTGTTTCTAGTTCCATCTTGTGAGGAGTGGGCTGTAAGAGGCAGCTGGGTACCTGGTCGAGCACAGGCCTCGAATCCCGTATAATACCCTAATGGGACAGTAGGTGTTGGGCCTCTCTCCTGGGCTCTGGCTCCTTTCACTTATCCACAGCCCCTTCCAGGGAAAGGTTTGTGGCCTTCAGTCATATAGCACAGGCAGTACAGGTAGAGGACATAAATACAGGCCGCAGAGCCTCAAGAGATCTCTATATTCATAAGTTACCTAAAGGCCAGAGGATGTAACCAATTAAGTATTCCTTCCTAGACCCTCCTCCTTGCAAAAGATATTTAACCTCAGGCCTGCCCTAAGAACACGAGGTACAGCTTCATCTACTTTCCGCCGTGACAATAAACCAAAAGATCATGGGCTTCCTCTTGTCTTTGAGGCCTGCCATGGAGAACCATAGAGGGGGCCTTCAACTAATCTCCCACCAGAGAACCTCTCTGCATTTCAGCCACAGAGCCCACCAACGCAAGCAAGCTAACAGAGCCAGCCATGACCCAGCCAAGAGAGTCCCCTTGACCAAGCATCTCATTTTCCTGCAGGGCACCGCCAGAGCTTTTCCCTCTTACCCCTTTTGGCTGTGGGCCAGTCCAGCTTGTATGCCCCCCATCTCAGTCCTTCTGCAGTCTCTCCGGGGCACCTGGGAGCCCAAGGGCTGAGACCACCAGACTCCCGCCAGCCGCCTCAGCCCAGAGACCCCTGAACCAAGAGCTCTGCCCCTGTGGGACCTCAGACTGGGGTCTCCCCATGCCTAGAGCAGAGTTCTGCGACTTCTCACAGCCCGATGTCCACCTCATGCTTCATGAGCCACAGACCCACACATCTAGTTTACCTATATATTTCATAATGTCATTTTTTTCTTAACAGGTAAGTAATATTCCATTTTGTAAACATACTACATCTTCATTATCCATTCATTACTTGATGAACATCAAGGCTGTTTCCAATAGAGCAACAATGAACACTGATGGACAAATATCTATGTAGTAGGATGCAGAGTCTTTTGTATATGCACTTAAGAGTAGTATAGTTGGATTTATGGAAAATAGAATCCCAGATTCCTGAGGAAATGCCATGTTAATTTCCATAGTGGCTGTCCAATTATGCACTCCCACCAGCAATGGATGAGTGCTCCTTTTATCTCACATCCTTGCCAGCATGCGATATCATTCGTTTTATTAATATTGGCCATTGTGACTGGTGTAAGATGAAATCACAAAGTAGTTTTGATTTGTATTTCCTTGATGGTTAAGGATATTGATTATTTCTCAGTCATTTGTGTTTCATCTTTGGAGAACTCTCTATTTCTATGCCCCATTTTAAGTTAGGTCATTTGTGCATGGTATATGTAGAATATTCACAGGCATTAATTAGCTAGCTAATAGAGTGGGGTGGGAGGAGGAGTGTCTCCCAAGGAAGGGGCAATAGAATGCAGTGTTATAATGGTAAAGTGTTATAATGATGAGGGGACAGCCATATCACACAAAACCCTCTACTGGCAAAGTTTTCTAAAATATAAGCCTATATAACAGGAGTTTAAATTGAGTTATCATATAGTAGAGGGAAAATACCCCCCAACTAAACATCATATGCTACCAAATAAAACCTCCAGTGCCTGGAATACATTATATCTTTTTTGTGTTGTTGACTAAAGGGTTTCTATAGACACCCCTAAACATGACAGGCTGTTGCTAATCTTATTGGTTACCCTACACAACTTGATGGTAAAATCCTATTGCCAAAGACACCACATACTTTTGCCACTGAACATGGATAAATCAAGCTGGTGCTCAGCTGGACACTTCACCCCTACTGACTAGTGTTTATAGCACTGGAAGGTGTCATGTATGCTAAAAAAGAGAAAATTAATAAACAATCTCATGAAGCTCTGAACTCTATAAGCTATATTAGAAATCTGCCTATAAGACATGCCCACTACTGTCTATAATGGTGGCACAAATTTTATTGAGGGGTAATTAACCACTTGTTGCTTGGATTCAAGGCTCACTCCATGAGATGGAAACAATACCTGACACTGTTAATGAAGCCAATGTCCTGAGACTAGATTTGTCATAGACCCTAGAGAAAAGCTTACTACTATTATTCTGCTAAATGAACATAGCAACAAAACAATTCCTATTGATGAATTACTACACTTATAGATCAATGCATCACTGAGCTCTCATCAGAAGAGCTTCTTCTTGTAGGAAATAGCAATTAATACAGAAGCCCACAACTAATCAACATGCTGAGAAAACAAGATTTTGAAGCACTCAGCCCTAAATGGGATGTCTATATGACATGCCTACCCCTACTTTCAAGGCTTAAGGATCTGTGGAAGAGAAATGGAAAGACTAAGAATAAAATGTGGTGTGTGACACCAAGAAAACAGTCTTTTCTAGACACAACAGGGATGATGCACAAAATCTGCTGAATTTCAAGCCAGATAAAATCTCAGCTTGGAGAAGGGAAAGAAGGCACAAAGCAACACACCTAATCAAGAAGCTATTTGCTTAGTGTTTACTGTGTTGAAGGAGGGAAACCTATATAGTGTAATGCATGCGTCAAAGATATTTGGAACCAATGATTATAATGCTTTAGAAACATGGTATTCTTTCAGGAATAGCAGTAATATGAGCCTATAGTATGACAGCAAGCTGGGCAAGTAAAGCTAAAGCTTCATGAAAGGCCCTAATCCTAGGTACTCTGGGTTTTGTTCCTTGTGATAACTGCTGATAACTGCGACTAAAACAAAATAACTACATGTAAATAAATGAAATGGAAAGTACACATGGCATGGCTATCTCTGTAGACAATTTGGAGTGTTCTATTTATCAAATAAAAGATGAGCCTAGGAGGAAAAAAATCTGGGGTAAACAATCTGCTTACCTAGAGGTGTCTTAGGTTTTGTAGACCTGTGGTATCTCCTGTTGACTTCAAGTGTAGTCATGAAAAATAGCAAACTAAATGTTTGCAGGTCAGCCTCAGTCTCCTGTATAAAATGTGCAATGTCAAGAAAAACCAATAAAGCCATCTTGTGAGAAGTAGAGAAATTAATGAAGGTTAATAACTCCCTGAATTGTGAATGCCAAGTCAGCAAAATTTGCCTAGAGTTTCAAGCTTCAGAACTTGTACTTCACTTCCAACAACCAAGAGAGTTTGTTTTTATTTCTAGTATCTAACCCTATCTATAGCTCAAGCTTAAGCAAGGATCACTAGCTCATGAGATGACAAATTTGAGCTTGAATACTAAAATAAAATTCTCAAACTTATGAGGACATTTCTTAACAGTAATAGAGAAAAGATGGGCAGGAATGAAAAACAAGGATTTTGAACTTTGGAAAACAGAGGTACTCTTTGACCTAAGGCAATCTCAAGTATTGTCATCAAAGACAAGGGAGAAAAACCCTATTCTCCATCATACTTCTAATGAGTTCTGTTTCAGCCATTGTGCTGTCTTCTGAGAAATAGGAAAATAAAAAGACTCAAGTGACTGAGAGATGAGAATGGGACTGAAAAAGAGAAAGGAGTGTGATGGAGAGATTTAATAGAGACAAGTGTTTATGACATGTTACACGTGTGGGCCCCATGCCAGCTCTGAGCCATATACTTCTATTGCCTTCACCAGGATATTTAGCAGATAGAGTTTCCAAAAAGCAATTTCCATGCCTAAGGCCATTTTTGCTACTAGAAATACAGGGTTTACTAGGTTCTTTGCAATGACATTGAAAGTATGTGTGATAAAGCATCAAGAGTTGAAATCAAAAGAGACATCTCAAGGGAAGGGATGAGTGATCAAAACTAGGAGATGAAAAATAGCCACAGCCTTATTTGTCACCATTGTTAATTACAGTTGAATATCATTTTAGCATGAAAGGATGCTACCTCTAGGAGGCTTGTCAAGGTATGATTAATCTGTGCCTCTCAGGATCCCAGTCTTAAATACTTGAACAAGACCCCCAAGGAAGCCACTAGTTCAGCACTAATTCTAAAGGCACTGTCAACCTGAATATTGCTGTGGGGAAAGATCATTCTAGAGTAGTGGTTCTCAACCTCCCTAATGCTGTGACCCTTTATTACAATTCCTCATGTTGTGGTGACTCCCCAAAACATTAAGTTATTTCATTGACACTTCATAACTGTAATTTTGCTATGTTTATGAATGGCAATGTTAATAACTGATATTCAAAATATCTGAAATGCAACTCCCAAGAGGGTCACAGCCCACAAGTTGAGAACCACTATTCTAGCTCAAGATTTTGATCTTTCTATCTCATTTTTAAACAAATCATATAAAAATCTCAGAAAAGATGCACAAGAGAGCTGGTAGGTTTGCTTCTACCTATCTTCTATGAGATAAAGATTTACCAAATTCTTTCCAAAATGCAGTGCATACACTATACACATTCATAGAAAATGGTAGGTCTTAAACTTAACTTTATTACTCATTATTATTGTTCAAGAATTGTAGTCCAAACTTCTAGCATCAAAAGGCGTTGACACCCTGGCCACCCAAAGCATCGAGGGGCTTGATAGAAAAGCACAAGTCTTGTGCTTTAGCCAAGACCTGCTGAACCAGAATATGATTTGAACAAGAAACCTGGGTAATAGTAGTGCCCTTCCAGGTTTGAGAAGGCTGCTCCAGATCCTCTCTCAAGGAGGGTCACTCTCGTCACGTTCTATTCTTAGTAGGAAGCAGTTTGGGAAGGAAAAACTCAACAGGGTTGCAATTACTAATCCAGAAAATGTGATGTGGTTTATAAATATCGAAAACAGTCAGCTAAACAACTGCTCATAAAAGCTAATATAGCCTGTTCTAAGGTCCAATGGTTGTTGATAAAAGAAAGAAATTTAAACAATGAACTTGAAATTTTGACACAACCAGCCACAGAACAACATATCCTTTCCCTTCATGCTTTCAGTCTCTATAAAACGACACATGGTTCTTTTGGCAGAATTGGCTTCCAGATTCGCAGTGGGAATTAGACAAGAACAACTTCTTTTCCTTCACAATGCAATGATGGGCGCTAAAGCAAACAGGAGGGTGCACTTCTGAGGTCATAAGTTAGCAAAACAACTCACAGAAGGGATGCCAAAATCTGCATGCCAGAGAGAACATAAGGGCACAAAGTTTCGGGAGGTGGGAAGGGGCAATATGCTTCCAGGTACCTGGTATTGGAGAGGAACATGGCAGTAAGATCTTATTTAAATTTAATTTTAATTGACAAAGAATAATTGCACATATTCATTGTATAGAATACAATGTTTTGGACTAGGTATACATTGTGGCTAAATCAAGCTGATTAATAAACCTATCACTTCACATTCTTATTGTTTGTATGGTGAGAATATTTAAAATCAACTCTGCTATTTTCAAATATACAATATATTGACTATTAACTATAGTTGTGTACACTTCTCGAGCTTATTTTCTCTGACTAAAATTGTGTGCACTTTGCCCAGCATCATCCCAATCTTTACACAACCCCTGGGATCACCACTCTATTCAGTGTTTCTATAAATGCATTGCACATGCAAGTGAGAGTATGGAGAATTTGCCTTGTTTATGCCTGGTTTCCATTACTTAGCAATGTTTTATGTTCTCCCAGTTATCTTTGTTGCTGCACATTACAGGATTTCCCTTTTTTTGGAGGGTTTTTTTGGTACAGGATTTCTCTGTGTAGCCCTGGCTGTCCTGGAACTCACTCTGTAGACCAGGCTGGCCTCGAACTCAGAAATCCGCCTGCCTCTGCCTCCTAAGTGCTGGGATTAAAGGTGTGTGCCACCACTGCCCAGTGGATTGCCCTCTTTTTAAAAGGCTGAATCATATGCTAGATTATTGTGTTCATAGTTATGTGTGTGTAGTATTGCAGTTTCTTTGTTCTTTTGTCGATGTATATTTAGGTTGCTTCTACATCTTGGCTATTGTGAATAGTCCTGAAAATAGCATACAACACAGCTATATTTCTGACATGCTCGCTTCATCACCTTTCTACACATTCCCTGGAGTGGGAATGCTGGGTCACATGTCAATTCTAGTTTTCATTTTTGTAGATATGCCATACATTTTGCTTTGTTTGGTTTTTTAAAATGTATATGTAGCTGTATTCATTTTGTGCCTTCATTTTTTTGCCTTTCTTTCATTTTACTTTTTACTTATTCACTTTACACCTCCCTTACTGTGCCCCTATCCAGTCACCCCTCCCACAACCCTTTTCCCCTTTCCCCAGCCCCTTCTCCTCTGAGAGGTTGGGGGACCCTCTGGGTATTCCCCCAACCTTGGCACATCAAGTCTCTGTGGGGCTAGGCACATCCTAACCATACATTTTGCTTTTTTTTTAAATAACGGATATCCTGGCAATGATTCTTGATAAAGAACTAAAGGTTAGCCTAGGAAATTACCTTGTATCCCAGTAAATGGCTATTTCTAGATTAAAATAACAATCTCTATACTTATGTAGCAAGGTTTCAGAACCGGAGAAAGATCCAGAAGATTCAATAAGGGAGTAAAACAATGAAAATATTTTTTTAAGTATGGAGATAAATTAGCTTGACATCTCTGAATAACCTGGCAGCATCTGAAAGCTAAAGAGGGATGCCACCTTAATCAGCACAACCCTTAGCTCTCCATTCTGCCTTTCCTTCTTCCTTGTTCCCCTACCCACATTCAAATCCCTAGTTTAGTATTGTTCAATGACTTCTTTACATCTACAGGCAGCAATGAGTTTGTTACCTTCTTCTAGACCTACAGCAGTGATGGTTCCAAAACATTCATACCCGTGTTACCTGCTCTATCTACATTCAAAGCCAGATTTGTATACCTGACAATCCATGGGTATAAGAAAAAGGACTTGAGTAAGTAGTTAAAGGACTTAAAAATTAGAGTATCTCAAATATTTGAACTTCAGTGATCAAGATATTATTAGTAAGTTACCTAACACTAATATTCTATGAACAAGAAAGAGAATGGACTGTTAGCTAAATGCAAGGTTAGCATAATAAAATTTGTTAATGGGGTTATAATTTGCTTGGGCTGATCAAATTTCTCTATAGTAGGTTTTCATACTTATAATTCCCCAGATAATTATCCTACCTCATTTTGTTCCCCTTGGATTTTATGCCACTCAAATACCTACCAACTATCTCTAGCTGCTTTTTCTTTATTGCCTACTTTATTTACATTTCAAATGTTACCCCCCCTTTCCGGGTTTCCCCCTTCTCAAACCCTCTATCCCATCTCCCCTCCCCACTGCCACTATTAAGGTGCTCCCCTACCCACCCACCTACTCCTGCCTTCCCGCCCTAGCATTCCTCTACACTGGGTCATCAAGCCTTCACAGGACCAAGGGCCTCCCCTCCCAATGATACCATTAAGATGCTTGGTTAGAAATAATAGTGCACTACTTGAATGCAGAGGTGTAAATGGGCTTGTATCAATAATAAATGTTGGTTTTCATTGTGGATGGTGAAGTCTAACTACTGGTGTTGAACCATAAGTTTGGAGAGAAGAAAAGGAGGAAGAAATGCTCTCTCACTACTTTCCTAGTATCCAACATCTTCATAAGGTTTGTTTGGAACATACAGATGATCCTGGTGACAGTGCAAAGCTGAGCTCTGCAGCATACATTGCCAAATGTTACAGCTCCCGCTTAATGTTCGCCCTCTACATCACTTGTCAAATTAGACATGCTAGTAATATCGGTAATTACATGTTGCAAGCAGGGGAGCTACAGTGTGATAATAATAATAATCAGACTTCAGGGAAATCCCTTTGAACAATCCAAGCCTCCTCTCACCTCCAGCTTGGAGGCTGGGCACATGTTCTTTTGTCGTGCCAACACTTTACCCACAATTTCTAGATGTCCCTGATGATCAAGAGTGTTTCTTAAAAGGAAAAAAAAAACATAGCAAAAAGATAATCACAGGGGACCTGGAAAACTATTTTCCAATTTTTACCAAGCTTACATTATATTGGCATTATCTTTGAGGATTACATCAAATAAGAAAGCATAAGAAAGAAAGTTGAGGCATGGAAGGAGCCTCAGAGGTTTTCATGGCCTGATTTCCCATTCAGCCTTCCGAGACTGTTATATCCGTTCTCTAGGCAAGCCTCTACTATTCTCATTTCTGCTCCCACCAACTTCCTCCCTTACACATTTAACTACTTCATATTTATTGAGCACCTAATTGTGAATCTCTTACTGAAATGAAAAAAAAATGAATAAATACAGAGTCCTCTCTTCAAGGTTCCAGACAATATGGTAACTTCAATGATGCTTCAAGGACTCCAGAAAAGTACATACACATATGCATGCACATGTCCCCACACACGTGTATGTGTGTTTTCAGAAGCAGGCAGATGGCAAGCAGAGTTAGTGACCTATTTTAATCTTTTGGAATCCCTTTGTACTTTGATGGCACATCAACTTCAGATTGTCTTCACTCCCAGCATCTAGTCCCAGGTCTCTTTTCTGAAGAACAGCTCTCAGACTGCAGAGAGCCTACTTTGTGCACTTCCTTCATAGGGCTGAAGTGTCTAAGAGTTTGCTTCCCCAAAAATATCTCTCATGACACTCAGGTCTCTGAACAACACAGCTGTGATGTGTAATCTATTCTGTTTCCAGAAGTCTCCTATGCAATGCAGCTGAGATAGTTCTCCAAGGTGAAATCTGCCTGTGCTTGGCCTTTTTCCCCTACTGTCCATCTTTCCCTATACTCCTATTGATTTTACATGAGAAGACCTACAGATAAGTTACTTGTACATGAATCCTCATTGATCATCATCATCATTTATTTTATTTATATCCATGTTGCCTCCTCCCAGTCCCCCTTTGCAGAGTTCTTCTCCTCATTCCCCCTCCCCTTCACTTCTGATAAGGTGCTCCCCCCAGGTATCCCCTCTCGCTGGGGCATCAAGCCTCTACAAAATTAGGTGCAGCCTCTCCCACTGAGGCCAGATAAGGCCTGTACTACATATGTGCCAGGGAGCCTTGGACCAGCCCATGTAAGCTCTTTGGTTGGTGACTTACCCTCTAGGAGCTCCCAAGGGGTTCATGTTAGTTGACGCTATTAATCTTCCTATGGGGTTGCAATGCCCTTCGGCCCCTTCAATCCTTCCTCTAACTTTTCCACAGGGTTCCCGACCTCAGTCCCATGCTTGATGTGAGTATCTGTATCTATCTCAGTCAGCTGCTGGCAGAGCTTCTCAGAGGACAGCCATGCTAGGCTCCCTCCTGCAAGCACAACATAGCATCAGTAATATTGTCAGGGTTGGGTGACCACCCTTGGATCTCAAGTTGGGCCAGTCACAGTCACTGGTCGGCCTTTTCTTCAGTCTCTGATCCATTTTTATTCCTGCATTTCTTTTAGACAGGAACAATTTGGGGTTGAAAATTTTGAAGGTGGGTTGGTTTCACCATCACTCCACTGGGGTGCCTGTCTAATTACTGGAGGTGATCTCTTCAGGTTCCATCTCCCCACAGTTGGGCATTTCAGCTAAGGTCATCCCTACTGAGTCTGGGGAGCCTCCCTCATCCAAGTGGGGGGGCACGGCAGCTGCATATTTCCATTCATTCTCTTGGCTCTCTGGGTTTCTCTTCTGTCTCACAACCAGATCTAATCCTGCCCCCTTTCCCCTACCCTATCCTACCTAGCTCCCTTCCTCCCTCTGCCTCCCACGATTATTATGTTCCCCCTTCTAAGTGGGATTGAAGCATTCTCACTTGGGCCTTCCTTCTTGTTTAACTTCTTAGGGTCTGTAGGGTGTATCATGGGCATTCTGTACTTTACATGACTAAACAGAGAATTCTCAACAGAGGAATCGTGAATGTCTTAGAAGCACTTAAAGAAATGTTCGACATCCTTAGTTATCAGGAAAATTCAAAGGAAAACGACTTTGAGATTCCACCTCACACCAGTCAGAATGGTTAAGATAACAAACTCAGGTAACAGCTCATGTTGGGAAGGATGTGGAGAAAGAGAAACACTCCTATATAGCTGGTGGGATTGCAAACTGGTACAACCACTCTGGAAATCAATCTGGTGGTTCCTCAAAAAATTGGAAATAGTTCTACCTGAAAACCCAGCTATACTGCTCCTGGGCATATACCCAAAAGCTTCTCTACCATACTATAGTAGACTTATTCATAATATCCAGAAACTGGAAGCAACCCAGATGTCCCTCAACAGAAGAATGGATACAGAAAATGTGGTTCATTTACACAATGGAATACTACTCAGCATTTAAAAACAAAACTATCATGAATTTTGCAGACAAATGGATGGAACTAGAAAATATCATCCTGAGTGAGGTAACCCAGACCCAAAAGGACATGCATGGTATGTACTCACTGATAAGTGGATACTAGCTGTATAATACAGAATACCCCTGAATTCTCATTTTATGGTCAGCTTCTGAGCTGGCCAAATGAAGGCAAAGAAAGCAAAGGAGAGAAGTCTTTTTTGAGGTCTCATCTATGCTAGGTCCTGAGAGTGAGAAAATATAGCAAGATGAAGGAACCAAAAGTCTTCTCTCAGTGCTGGTAGGGGGCATAAAAAGGAGAAGAGGAGGATGGTGAGAGGGGAGATGTTGTGGGAGGGGATGACTAGGAGTGGGGGCAGCAATCAGGATGAAAAGTGAATAATTTAAATAAAATATAATGAATAAAAAGGGAGTGCTCTGGACTGATATTTCAGACAGCATGAACAAAGGCATACACATGTCTAGCATCCTGGAATACTTCAAGTACATCTCAGATCATAAATGTTGGGGAAAGCAATGCATAATGATAAATCATGTCAGCATAAACAGCTCTTCAAGAGTTTGGGACACTTGTGCTAGTACCAGTTGGAAACTATTGTTTATGTGTGATATGATTGATTGATCAACTGTGGTTGTTTGGAACTTGCTATGGTGTATGCATTCACACCATGGAAACTTTACATTTGAGAGGCTTTGGGGGTTGTATGTAGAACCTGTTTATCAACAAACCTCTTTGTTTTGCAAAGAAGTTTGCTTCTTTTCAGATAGGCAACAAGGGAAGACTGTTGACTGTTCATCAAATTGGATTTATAAAGCTTGATATGTATTTTATATCCAACAGTCTGGTAGTGACTTGAAGAAAGATAAGCACCTGAACCACGGTAGGTGGATCAGACACATAGAAAGTTGCTGAGTTCATCTGATTAGAAATGAGGATTGGTGGACAGACTGACCAGATAGCCAGGTGTTCAAACCACCATCACAGCTGAAAATACAGAAGGAAATATCAGTTTGAATGGCAAGTGTATCTCGGTAAGTGTTAGACTTCAGAATTCTGAGTTCCTGAGCCGTTGCATATAAGGATGATAACTGTCACAGGCCTGAATTCTTAAGACACAGGGTTAAGTCCTAGCCAGATACTGTGTGGAAAATCCATTCTCTCTCCCATGCTGTGATGTTTATCATCCATGTTAGCCATTCTGCCAGTTTCTACTTGTACTCATAGGTCTTTAGGCCTCAAGTAGGATATTATCTCTGAAGGGAGGGCTGCTCTGGCCAGCCTTGGCTGTCTCTGGCCATACATAATTCTACTTTTGAATTTTTAATTCTTTCAATGGCATTTAAGCCAAGGGTCACAGAATGTCACTAATAATGCTTTTCATGGGTTCATGCCTTGTGTCCTTTGTTAATGGCCCTCCTTCCCCAAGATTGACATTATGTCACAAAGTCAAGTGTGCTTGGTTTTCAACAATACCTCCTCTCTAATGGCCTCCCAGATTTCCAGAATGACAACATCAATAGACTAGTAGCCTCTCTTTAGGGAGGAAGATGATGATCCCAGTGTATGAAGAATTAATCTTAGGATCCCAAACACCACTTCTATCCCCTTCGTGAGACCTGGGAGAGCTAAGAAAAGTGAAGTTGTTGAAGGAGGACCTAGCCTCTCAGTTTCATGAAGAATCTCTGACTTTCCATACATCCCTTCACCTCACATTGCAAATTATGAACTTTTGATTTGTAGATGCACATTTTAACTGAATTATATGTGTTTTCCAGTAATGTTTAATGCTTAATTCCTGAAACTTTACCATCCCCAAGTCCCCACCTCAACAGAGTTGTGAACTGTAAACCATACCCAGACATTTTGAGAGTTTTTAAGGCAAACTCTAATGCCCACTTACCAAAAATGTGATTATCAAACAATGCCTGGAACCTGCCAGAAGTGCATGTTGTTATATTTAAGTATAGAGTAGATCAAATTTTCTAAGTAGTAGATCAAATTTCCTAAAGTAATACAGTCTCTGCATGTTATCATTTGTTAGACATAATTTTAAAATGCATTTGTAAATGTTTATAGGTAGCCAAGCAAAGAATTTCAGCAATAACAGAGTCAAACTTGATCAAAGTAGCATTGGTATCTAGTTACTTTAAAACATTCTTTGTAATCCAGAAAGGCTTTCATTCAAAACCCCCAAATCTCTACACTAATCAAATTTATGTAGAGACCTTTTCCATTTGAATTTCTAGATTGTCTTTGAACATCTTAGGAAACTGTTAAGGGGTGGACATTGAACAGCTAGCTAGCTTTCACAAAGCAGATATCCTTGACTTTCATCTCTATACTCGGGAATTTTTATCAACATTTCTTAATATCCTTACATACAAGCTAAGATAAATCACAGAATATTTAATCTTAAAAGGTTTTTGGGAGTTTAGAAGTATAGAAGAGATGGATTTATGAACCATTAACAATATAAATGAAGACTGCTGAAGGGACATAATTATGCAGTCTAAATAAATAGAATATGGTGACATGGCAGTTAAAAACAAGATTCACTTAAACACAAAAACGTCAATATATTTGACATTTTCTACTTTAGCATTATGTTAATTTCTAGAATTTTCAAAGGGCTTTTAGCTAATTTATGTGTGTATTTGTGGGGTGCCTGAAGAGGCCAGAGGAGAGCACTGGATGCCCTGCAACTGGAATTCCAGGCAGCATGTGGATATTGAGACAATAACTTGAGTCTTCTGAAAGAATATGAAATACTCTCAATTACAAAGATGTCTCTCCAGCTCCATAGACTATTTTAATGTAAGAAGACAACTTAGAGTAGAATGATTCTCAAAAATAATAGGTGACTATTTGAATGTGAGTTAAAAGAACTTATTGATCAGAGGCAAGTTCATTTAACCATCAATTTAACAATGCTTGCATGAAATGCAATAAGTTATTTCATGACAACATTGTATATACTAGCTTAATAAAGAAATAAGATTTTTCTTATTAAAAAATAAAATGAAAAATACTAACTAATCAAAACAAATCCAATACCTACAATGAATCATGTCATGTGAGGTATTATATCTTAATTCTTCATATATGAAAAATATTTGAAAAACAGTAGTAGCTATAATGTGATTAAAATACCATAATCTTCTGAGAAAACACAGATGGATTTAAGAGCTAGCACATTTATCCCCCACCCAAATTTTAATTTATTTATTTTATGTATACTAATGTTTTGCTTGTGAGTGTGTGTGTGTGTGTGTGTGTGTGTGTGTGTGTGTGATGTGTGTGTGTCATGTGTGTGCCTGGTGCCCACGGAGGCCATAATAGGGTATTAGATTTCCTGAAACTGGAGTTACAGATGATCATGAGCTACCATGAGGGTTCTGGGAACTAAACCCAGGTCCTGTGAAGGAATAACAAATAATCTTAAGCACTGACTCACCTCTCCATCCTAAAGTCATTTTACAAATAAATGGAAATATACTATTATTTTAATTTTGAACTACTCTCCTAAATTCTTTCAAATTATTTTGTTACACATAAAATGATAAAAATAATGCCATGCAATTTGATAATTATGTCAATATATTTAAAGTCCTTTGTATGGCCACTGAAAGATAATAGATCAGGAAATAATAGCTATAACTTCCATATCCTTCAGTTACTTTCAATATTTTCATATCATAGCATGCTCTAAACCAGTGGCCTTCAAAGTGAGGTTCAGGGACACCAGAAGTAGGAGAAACAGACCATGTTGTGACCTCATGGTTTTCA
Source organism: Grammomys surdaster (assembly GCF_004785775.1). Lineage (NCBI taxonomy): Eukaryota > Metazoa > Chordata > Mammalia > Rodentia > Muridae > Grammomys > Grammomys surdaster. The sequence goes on along the minus strand of NW_021604662.1, from coordinate 2,142,051 downwards.
TATGCACTAACCAGTTTTAAGTGACAGCTCATTCACTTCCTTAGGCCTTTCTACAAATTGCATTAAGGTCATGTAACCTGTCCATGCAGAAAGCTATAAATGTTGGCATTCGTTACTTCCTGGTAAAATTCTAAAACCAATGATGAGGGAGCTGTTTAATACCTCAAATTCCTTAACTCTCAGCAATATATCGGAGATTTCTGTCAGTGACAGTGGGCACAATGAAATATTTATTGTATCATAACTGTAAGCTAGCAGGTGAGGCTGCCATGTTTTCACAGATGCTGGCAGAAGACATGCCTGAGCCAGAAGAGAAAGGACTTTATTGCTCACACTATAAAAGATAGCATGTGCTTCATGGGGTCCTAGGTTGTCTTTGGCAGTCAAATCCCACAGTGATGATATAAAGCAGTCCCAGTGAGAGCTGTGCACACAGTGGGACTGAAAGACTCCAGTCGTAGTAATCTTCCATCTTATAAAGGCTACTAGAAAAGCTGCCCAAACTTTGTCCCAGAGAAAAACATTTTCATCATAAGAAAATAGATCTGTTATCTGTGCTTGTGTGGAAGGAGACATCATTTCTACATTCCAAGACTATGTGTAACTCGGTGTTCTTTTAAACATCTTCATAGTCTGTGATTTTAAGGATAGGAACACCAAGCGTGTGCATCATCCCACTTCCCCAGCAGGACTGCTTCCAGTAGCACACAGTGTCAAGTCCCTTGATGGTGTATCTTTAATTGTCTTCTTTGGCTTTTGCTTCATTTCTCCACTCCCAAGCAAGTGACTTTCATTCTTTTAAGTTTTTATGTCTATAGTATTTTGGCATATGCACCACGTGCATGCCTGGTGCCAGTGGAAGCCAGAAGAGAAAGTTGCATCACCTGGAACTGAAGTTACATGTGGCTGTGAGCCTACATATGGGTGCTTAAGTTTGAACCTGGATCCTCTGTAAGACCAGCTCTTGGAGAGTGAGCCCTCTCTCCAGCCCCAACAAATGACATTTAAGATACTGAAAACAATCAGGATGCTATCAAAAAGGAAGAAACAAGAAACTAAAAATCAAGTGTCAGAGGCCAATCTGGGTCACATAGCAAGTTCCAGGGCAGCCTGGGCTATGTAGTAAGGCTCTGTCTCAAAAGAAAGAAGAGGACAAAGAAGAGAAGGAGGAGAGGAGGGAGAGGGAAGGAAGAGGAAGTAGCAGGAGGCATGAGAAAATAGATGGTGAATCAGTCATAAGCAGAGTCCATTATAACTCTGGCAGGAGTTGCAAGCATTTTGCTTTAGGCATTGCCGTTAAGCCAACCTAAGGAAATAAATAGAGGTATTTATCTTACATTAATTCAGGGAATACTTTTAACTGGAATGCATCTCCTGAACAACTGATTGGATTATCTTATTGTAAAATAGCTTCTTAAAACTCATTTGTTCTAAGGGTTATCTAATAAGATGGGCATTTTGTTGAGGAAAAAATGTAATTTCTGACACCTTCTGATAGATCTCTGGTATATAAAGGGCCCAGATTTGCCTCCAACATCTGGTCCCCCATTTCTTGTTTCTTCCTTTTCAATAGTATTCTAATTGTTTTCAGATATTTAAAGGCTCAGCACTATATATATATGACAGAATTTAGTAATCGTGTTATTACACATAAGATATAAGAAAACAAGAATTCTTTATTCATAATTTGTTTTTTATTCACATAACATCCCAATCACAGCCCCCACCCTGTCCTTCCTCTCTTCCCAGTCCCACCTTTAAAAATTCCTCCCTGGGTTACTCCCTCCCCTTCTCCCCAGAGAAGAGGAAGTTCCTACTTGGGTACCACCTCACCATGGGACATCAAGTCCCAGCAGGACTAAGCACTTTCTCTCCCACTGAGGCTGAACCAGGCAGTCCAGGTAGGGGAAGGAGATCCAATGACAATCAACAGAGTCAGAGACAGCCACTGTTCCAATTGTTAGGGGACCCACATGAAGACCAAGGTACATATCTGCTATGAATGGAGGGGAATAGATCAAACCCCATGCATGTTCTTTGGTTGGTGGTTCAGTCTTTGTGAGCCCCCATGGGCCCAGGTTATTTGACTCTCTAGATCTTCTTAAGGTGTCCTTGACCCCTCTGAGTAGCTCAATTCTATCACCCACTCTTCAACAAGACTTCTTGATCTCTGCCTGATGTTTGGTTATTAGTTTCTGCATCTGTTTCCATCTGCTGCTAGATGAAGCCTCTCTGATGACAGTCCTGCTAGGCTCCTGTCTGCAAGAATAGTAGAGTATCATTAATTGGCTCTCTCCCATGAGATGGGTCTCAAGTTGGACTAGTCATAGGTTAGCAGTTCCCTCTGTCTCTGCTCTATCTGGCACATCTACACAATGGAATACTATTCAGCTATTAAAAACAAAGACTTCATAAAAATTGCAGGTAAATGGATGGAAGTAGAAAATACAATCCTGAGTAACATACCACAGACCCAGGAAGACATGTGTGGTATGTACTTGCTTATAATTAGATATTAGCCATAAACTGCAGGATAACCATGCTACAATCAACAAATAAAAAAAAAACCTGGGTAATAAGGAGGGCCCAAGTGAAGATGTGTGAGTCTGACTCAGAATGGGAAACAAAATAGTCATCAGAGGTGGATGGAGAGAGGGAACATGGTGGGAGAGGAGCTGAGAAGGGGTATGGAGTTGGCTATCAGGTATGGGGGAGGGGAGACAGAAGAGGGATGGGTGTGAGAATCAGTGAATCTGTGGGGGACATCTTTGGGACTAGCTGGAGACCTGGAATAGGAGAGGATGTGGGGGCTCTATGGGGGTAACCCTAGCTGAGATCCCTACTAATAGGAGGTATAGAGACTGAAGTGGCCATCTCCTGTAGCCAGGCAGGATTTTCAGTGGAAGGAGAGGCACATCAACCTACCCACAGAACTTTCAACCCAAAATTTGCTCTTCCTAAAAGGTACACAGGGATAAAGATGGAGCAGAGAACAAGAATTCTTAATTGCAAATAATAGATTGCTGCTTTCTCCATTACTCACCCAGGGACAGGTTCATATGGCAATGTTCTTGTTTCCTATCGTAACTTAAAGGGAAACTTAGATAATGTACAAAGTCCTTGATGTCCTGCAGATGAAGAGGGAGAATGTCCTCAAATTCCTTGCTGCAGGAACCCATTTAGGTGGTACTAACCTTGACTTTCAGATGGAGGAGTACATCTATAAAAGGAAAAGTGACTGTATCTACATCATAAATCTGAAGAGGATCTGGGAGAAGCTGTTGCTCGCAGCTTGAGCTATTGTTGCCATTGGGAACTCTGCTGATGTCAGTGTCTTCTCTTTCAGGAACACTGGCCAGCGAGCTGTGCTGAAGTATGCTGCTGCCACAGGAAGCATCCAATTGCTGGCTGCTTCACACCTGGGGCCTTCACTAACCAGATTCAAGCAGCCTTCAGGGCAACAGGCCCTCATAGAGGCCTCTTATGTCAACCTGCCCACCATTGCTCTGTTTAACACAGATTCTCCCCTGCGCTATGTGGGCATTGCTATCCCATGCAACAACTAGGGAGCTCCCTCAGTGGGTCTGTTGTGGTGGATGCTGGTTCAGGGAGTACTCCACATGGGAGGTACTAGCTCCAATGAGCACCCATGGGAGGTTATGTCTGATCTTTACTTCTACAGGGACCCAGAGAAGATTGAGAAGGAGGAGCAGGCTGCTGCTGAAAAGGCTGTGACCAAGGAGGAATTTCAGGGCAAATGGACCGCATCAGCTCCTGAGTTCACTGCTGCTCAGCCTGAGGTGCATGATTGGTCTGAGGGTGTGCAGGTACCCTCTGTGCCCATCCAGGAGTTCCCCATGGATGACTGGAGTGTGCAGCCAGCCACTGAGGACAAGTCAGCAGCTCCCACAGCACAGGCCACCAAGTGGGTTGGAACCACCACTGAGTGGTCCTGAGCTGATCTGCAAACACCTGAGCAAAGGGAACAAGGTCAAAGTTCCTAAAAGCTGAAAACAAAGCAAAACAAAACAAAAAGCGTAGATTGCTATTTGTTTCTAAATAACAATGATGGGGATTCACTGTAATAACACGTAGACAAAACTTTTCAAAAGGATAATTTTTAGTGGGTAGCTATATAGTTCTAGCCACAAAGAAAAATAAGGTAAGTTTCTTTTTCCAGGTAGCTCCTATTTTTCGCAGCTTCCTACAATCATCTTTTTCCTAATGCTCTTCAATTTGGCTATTAATATGCTAAATAACAAGTGTTCTCAGAATACTCTGAGAGTAGTTTCATTACTCTGTTTATAAAACTGCTCAAGGATGGTGCTCTAGAGCAGTGGTTCTCAACAGATGGGTCTTGACCACTTTGAGGGTTGACTGACCCTTTGACAAGGGTTGCTTAAGACCAAACTGTATATCAACTGTTTATATTACAACTCATAACAGTAGCAAAATTATAGATATGAAGTAGCAAAGAAAATAATTTTATGATTGTGGGTCACCACAACATAAGGAACTATATTAAAGGGTCGCAGCATTAGGAAGGTTGAGAACCACTATTCTGGGGTCTTTTGGACCATTCATTCTCAATGTGTGATCTCTGTATCAGCAGTAGCAGTAGCACTATGTTCAGAACTTACCTATAGTCAGGATTCTCAAGTCCAACTAGAACTGCTAAATCAGGAACTCAGAAAGTGGGGATCCTCACCACTCTTTAACAAGTCTTCAAGGTGAGTCTTTCATGTGCTCAAATATGAGAATCACTGCTCAAGAATCTAACTCAAAGTCATGATTCAAGTAAAAATTTCCTAGTGGTTTCTAAGTCAAAGAAACCAGTTACCAACCAGAAAGCTGGGTGAAAATTAAAATAGGTCCAAAACCAGGTTTCAGTTGTTCTTGTGGCAGATAACTTCATAGAGTTCATCCTAAAATCTGTGAGCAAGAACACAAACCATTGTATCATCATGCCCCACACCAATGTCCCATTGTTGTTGTTGTCATCATCATCATCATCATAGTTTTTGTTGTTGTTTTCTTTAATGTCCACTTTGAGTAGTTTCCGTGCTTGGCTATTTTGCCCCTTAGGTGACATTATCTTCATTTCCTGAACTGGCATTAACATCCTCAAAAAGGTTTACTGATTAACCCTATCTTCCTCTGATGTGGCATTTTACTCTGTGACTTGGTGTCTTAACATTTGCAAATTCATTTTGCATGACATTAATCTGCATTCAAGCCACATGCTTTGCAAATACTCTGAGTAGGTTACATCCATCTGTCAGACTGGAGGCTCAGCATTACCATAATTTTGTCCTCCCCTTGTATCTTCTTGGCTTCTATGCCTATGTAGGTCAATACTATATCAACCAATGATAGCATATATATAAATGCATGCATGAATGAGGAAGGTTGCCTTGGCATTATGAATCTTGAGAGGGGGAACCAGATTTTGCAAAATTATTCACCATCTTCACAATACCTAGCACTCATCTTCGTCAAATTAAATAAGAAATCAATGAGACACCCCTCCCAACCAGCCAGAAAAATAAGAATGCTCCTCTGGGATAGCTATACACTAAACTCCAGGTCAATGCTACATACAATAGGATAGGGTAGGGTAGGGTAGGGTAGGGTAGGGTAGGGTAGGGTAGGGGTAGGGTAGAGGAGACAAGGCTTGAGTCCCCACAATGCCAGGCTTCCAGTGCTAAAACTGAGAAGGTCTGACAAATTGAAGCTGTTGGTCACTTTCACTGAAGTATCTACTCAGACAAAACTGAAACAGAGCAGACTCAGCTTTCATATGCACCTGACCCATTACTCCAGCCACCGAGCCAATGAGATAATACCGTAAGTGGATTGTCCCAATTTTCTGACTAGATATTATTGTCCATGGCAGTCCTAGGCAAGATTTTACAGTATACAAAAAATTTTGCTTGTCCACTTGTGCCATTTTACAGCTCTCATTTGATCTCTGCCTTTCCCCCATGATCCTTTAGTTCAAAGACATCCATTTTTTACCTCCTCCATCCTCTCATCAAATGGTACTCATAGGTGATTTTGTCCACATTACTTTAGACTGCTGGTCACACAGCAAGAACATTAAATGAGTAACCAATTGTTTTCTGACTGAGTTTGTCCACAGAAAGGAACTCATACCTGGTACTACAAGCATGGCAAAAAAAATGGTGGCTGGAGAGTTTTTTGTTAAAGAGGTACAGTATCAAGCTGACTCCTAAATAAATGCTTATTTTATACCCAACTCTTACCCCTCACCACAGATGCTCCTTTTTAGGGAAGATGGTAAGAGGCCAAAATGCAGAGAATAAATAACTATAAAGTTCAGAGACCTAAATGAGACATGTATATCATAACCACTCTGGTCAGGGCTTAGAAATATTATGGAAAAGAGGAAAGAATGATCTCAACATTCCATCATGGACAGAGAAGAAGTGCACAGGATTCGACATCTAAATGAGGAGCTATTGGCAGTTGATGGACACTGGAGGAAGGACAGTCAATTTTCTTCAATGGTGTGGCCCATGGTAGGTTGCCCATGCTCCAGTGGATGGCATCCTACATCCATGAACATTTGGCAGCACTGATTAGATTCCATGGGCTATACAATGAGGGGAGATGGAGGAATAGGAAGACATGAAGCATCAAGTTGAGAGAGAGAGACAGAGAGACAGAGAGACAGAGAGAGAGAGACAGAGAGAGAGAGACAGAGAGAGAGAGAGAGAGAGAGAGAGAGAGAGAGAGAGAGGTGGGGTGTCCAGGAAGAGTGGGAAGGGAGAGCTTGGAGTAACTGACCTAAATACATTGCATTCATGCATGAAGTTACCAAAATTAATTTTAAAAATTCTTTAAGTTCTCTTGGTGGTTGTAAGCAGTAGTTTATAGACAGGAGCCATGGTTTTGGAGCACTTGTTCTCAAGTGTTGCCACACACCAGGATCACCTAAGAAGCAGCTAAAAAGAACTTAAATGTGAGTCCTATCTCAGAAAATCACAATTAATTAATGTTGAACATACTCTGTCCTCTCAATTAGTAGAAAAAACAATCAAAAATCGCCCCATAAAATTGTTAATCAGTAGCTATTCTTAAAACCACTAAAAAGGAGCATCTGTGATGAGGGGTAAGAGTTGGGTATAAAATAAGCATTTATTTAGGAGTCAGCTCTAGCCTTGCTCTCAATGCATATTTTTCCTACCAGCTACTTCAGCCCCACCTGCAAACTTGTTCAAGGTGCAGACTCTTGGTCTATATCCTAGACTGCATGACACAAAATTTGTACTTTAACAAAATGTTTCTGCCCCATGCTACATAGGAAAATCAAACTTTAAGGCCCTCTGCTTTATAGTATGTCTGCTCCTAGTGCAAGGATCGAGGACCAGAATCTAATCTGAAGGAGAGCAGAATGTTCTTTCAGAGAGTTTTAGGCATCAGACAGCATTTGGAAAAAGAAGGGTTTCCCCAGCCTTCTGAGTCATGTCCCATAAGTAGTCACCTACTCCTCCTACTCCTAAGAACATTCTGGTGTTATTAAATGTCAGCTGCGGATATACATCTGGCTGTGAATCAGCCAAGGAGAAAACAGACACTGTTGCTGGTGTTTGTGCTTCCTGGAAATGGCTGGCAGAGCTCAGGAAGTGGAACGGCTCTCAATGTAACCTGGGAGTGTTTTGGCAAGGTTTCTGAATAGACGGATCACCTGGGCAGTCATCAATTACTGTGAATCTAGACACTATGTACATTCGAACAGTACAGTCCAAATTTTATGAGTTTATTAGTACTGCAGGTTCTATGTACCCCCAGACTTGCTGAGTCAGGGGCTACATTATAATAAAGTACACAGATAATCCATATGTTAGTAGAAGTTTAAGAATAAAGACTTAAAACATTAACCGCTAATCTTGTTTATTTGAGCTATATAGAGAGGTTTTTCAAAATTTCAACGTCCCACTCCAATAATTAAGCCAGTCTTTGGGTTGGGACCATAGTATTTGTGAACAGACACATGGGTGAACTGTGGACCATTACCCCTGAAGGCTCAACAGAGTCAAAATATTATCTCCTACTGGCTCCTCCAAAAACAGTCTGTGTGATCTTGAATAAGGTACCTACTGAGTTTTGATTTTTCTCTCCTCTCCAACATACTCCTATGTACACTTTGTGCCTCTCAACATGGTTGTATGACAAAAGAAATAAGGTACCAAATATTCTGGTTTTATCCCTCAAAATGCCACATCCCACAACATATTTCATTCACAAGTAAAACATTATGGTTGATAACCCTTGGAATCTGTATCATTAAGACATTGCTAAAGGGCTTTTTTTTTGGTAATACAGTATTACTGGGCAGCCCAAGCTGGCCTGGAACTCACTGTGTAGCTCAGGCTGACCTCAAACTTCTAGCCCTACTACTTTGATCTCCATAGCTCTACAATCACAGGTTCTAATCACCTAGTCTGGCCCTGAAAAATGCTTTTCTAATGTTTTATTGGTCGTAGCTCTGAAGGTCAGCCTTTCTAAGGGAAGTTCCAAATGGCCAAGCAAATGTGAGACACAAAGAATATAAATGGAGAATCTCACAGTTATTCCTGGAGCAGGAGATACCTCTGAAAAGAATAAACTGTTTAAAGACATTTGTAGCCGGGCGGTGGTGGCACACGCCTTTAATCCCAGCACTCGGGAGGCAGAGGCAGGCGGATTTCTGAGTTCGAGAGTTCGAGGCCAGCCTGGTCTACAGAGTGAGTTCCAGGACAGCCAGGGCTACACAGAGAAACCCTGTCTCGAAAAACCAAACCAAAAATAAAAAATAAAAATAAAGACATTTGTAGAAATCTGATGATTTTTATAGATTCAGATACAACCTAGAAGGCAATACCAGGTTTTCAAAGATAGATGCTCTGAGTAGGCAAATGTGTTAATGTGATCCATAGATAGGAAATTGTAGAACATACAGAGTCCTGTAAATAAAATGTCCAGTTTAATAGGAAAAAGCTGTAAGCTCCCCAATTTTAAAGCATGTCTCCTAGTTGCATGAAAACTATGATGTGACAGGGACTGCTTACTTGTGGGACTCTTAAGGAAGAATGGAGTGTCTGTATAGAAAGGATATGATCCTTTCGACTGGAGAGAAAATATCTTTAAGTAAATCATTAGCCCCATTTGTAATCTTTCCTGCCTGTTCTTTTTTGTTCTTCATTTCTCACCATCTCTAGGTTGCAACTGATCTGCTTTCTGGAAAAAAAAAAAGCTTAAGGAAAGGCTTATTTTTGATTAAGAGTTTGAAGATGCAATCTGTCAAGGAAAGCGTGGAATGGAATTTGAAAGTGCTAGCACATTGTATCCACAGTTAGGAAGCTGAGAGCTATAAATGGTATTGTATACTTTCACCTTTTATTCAATCCAGGACCTCAGTCATAGGATTGTGCTGCTGATATCCAGAGTGGGTCTTGCCGTCTCAGTTAAACCTCTCTAGAAACACCTTGCCATTCATGCTCAGAAGTGTGTTTCCTAAATGATCCTAAATCCTCTATCACAATATACAACAATGTGTGTTCACAAATAACCTCTTTCAGAGGAGAAAAGTTCCAAGATTTACCAATATGATTGTAATCTCTCAAAAGTGCATTTATTTTTATTGCTGAATAGCATTCCATGTATACCACAGTTTGTTTTATCCATTCACTTGTTGTTGAACACTTTTGTTGCCTCCAGTCCCTGGGTACTACAAGTAAAATGTCTGAAAAATTCACACAAAAAATATTTACATGAAGAAAGTATTTTTCTTGATAAATACTGAAGGATAGAATGACTGGATTACATGGCACATATAATTTAATACTTTACGTAGCAAACTACTAACAAAGTAGTTGTACAATATTACATTCCCATCAGCAGTATTCTGTCTTTCCATATTCTTGTGAACACTTAACATGGTTCAGTACCTTTAGTCTTAGCCAACCTACCTGGGCAGTGGTATTGTCTTTTCTTTTAAATTTAGCTTTCCTGCATCTTTTCCATGTTCTTGCTTTATATTCACTTGTGTTCTTCTTATAAAATTTATTTTTATTATATTTAATTATATGTAGGTATGACTGTGTCTGCATATAGTTATTTACATGTCAGTGCAGTGCCCACGAAGACCAGGGAGCATCAGATCCCCTGGAACTAGAGTTATACACTGTTAGAAGCCACCTGACATAGGTGATGGAAACTGAACTTGGGTCCTCTAAAAAAGCAGAAGTGTTGTTGACCACTGATCCCACTTCTCCAGCCCCTCACTTAAATTTTGTATTTGCTCAAAGATTTACCCATTTTTGTGGATTTATCTTTTTTTTTTTTTTTGGTTTTTCGAGACAGGGTTTCTCTGTGTAGCCCTGGCTGTCCTGGAACTCACTCTATAGACCAGGCTGGCCTCGAACTCTCGAACTCAGAAATCCACCTGCCTCTGCCTCCCAAGTGCTGGGATTAAAGGTGTGCACCACCACTGCCCAGCAGGATTTATCTTATTTCTGACTTTATTCTATCTTCTAGATACAAAATCCTTTATCAGATAAAAGATATGCAAATATTTTCCCATCTGCATCTTTTCATTCTCTAATAGTATCATTCAAAGGAACAAGAGTTTTAATTTTTATGAAATCCAAGACTTCCTACCACACAGTCATCAAGACAACATGAAATTGGTTTCAAGATAGGCAAACAGATCAATAGAACAAAACAGGGAATCTAGAAATAAACCACATGAACAACTGATTTTGACAAATGTTCAAAAATTATTCTTTTTCTGGAATGATTACATATACAAAGGCAAAAGAAATGAATTTTAATCCATAATATATCCCATATGCAAAACCTATCTCAAGATAGAGCATAGATCTAAATGTAAAACATAACATTCTTAAACTTTTAAAAGAAAAAGATCAGGCTGGCCTCAAACTCATGATCCTCCTGCCTCTGCCTCCTTCAGCAAATCCTACCAGTCCTTCTTAGAAGGAGCAACAAAATACTCAAGGGAGCAAATATGGAGACAAAATGAGGGACAGAAACTGAAGGAGGGGCCGTCTGTAGACCATTCCACCTGAGTATCCATCCTATGTGCAGTCACCAAAGGTAGATGCTGATGTGGAAGTCAGGAAGTGCATGCTGATAAGAGCCTGATATGGATGTCTCCTCAGAGGTCTTCAAGAGTCTGACATATTCAGAGGCAGATGCTCACAACTAGCCATTGAACTGATCATGGGGTTCCCGATGGAGGAGTTAGAGTGAAGGCCATTGGAGCTGAAAGGGTTTGTGGCCCCATGAGGAGAGCAACAATACCAACCAACCACAGCTCCCAGGGTCTAAACAACCAGCCTGGGAGCACTTAGGGAGGGACCCATGGCTTCAGCTGTATATGTAAGGGTGGAGGGCCCTGCTGGGCATAGGTGGGAGAAGAGATCCTTGGCCTCATGAAGGCTGGAAACCCCAGGGGATGGGAATTGGAGGGTGGAGAGGTGAGAGTGGGGGGGTTTGTAAGGGTACATCTTCAGAGAAGCAGGAGGAGGGGTGAGGGGATAGGGGGTTCCTGGGTGGATGTAGGATGGGGTAAGGGGACAACATATGAAATGTAAATAAAACATCCAATAAAAAAATCTCTGGAATAAAAAAGAAAAGAAAAAGATCAGGAAATTCTTTCTGACCTTGAGTTAAGCAGATATCTTAGATGTAACACCAAACATATGCTCCAGAATAGAAAAAAAATTCTTTCCAAATTTTAATGCTTAAAAAGAAAGCTGCAGTGCATGACCCCAAACATATGTCATTCTGCACATGTACAATAGGTAAAAGCTGAACTGCCAGAATTGCAACCAATACTTAAGTAAGTACTCAGTGATAGCAAGCCTAAAAACTTCTTCCAGATGAATCTATGTTAGCAGAGCTCCTATGCTGCTAGCTGAGTGTAAGGCAATGTACCTGAACAATCAGCTAAATGAATGATAGAAATCTGGAACCAGTTATAAACCTGAGGAATTCTCAACAAAATACTTGCAAATAGAATCCAAGAACACATTAAAAAGATCATCTACCATGATCAAGTACGCTTAATTACAAAAAGGCAGGGATGGCTTAACGTATGTAAATCAATGTAATATAATTCATCATATAAACAAACTGAGAGACAAAAACCACACGATCGATCATTGGGTCATTAGAAATGTATATAGAAAAGGCCTTTGACAAAATCTGGCACCCTTTCAAAATAAAAGTACTGTAGAGATCAGAGATACTAGAAACACATTTAAACATAACAAAGGAAGATTACAGTGAGCTTATAGCCAACATCAACTTGAAATGAAGAGAGACTCAAAGCAATTTTTCTAAAATCGGGAACAAGATAAGGTTACCTGCTCTCTCCGTACCTATTAATATAGTACTTGAAGTCTTAGCTAGAGCAGTAAGACAACTGAAGGATATCAAGAGGATACAAATTGTAAAGGAAGACGTCATTATCTACATATGATATGATATTATACATAAGTGACCCTGAAAATTCCACAGAAAAAAACTCCCACCACAGTTAGACATTGTCAGCGATGTACCTGAGTACAAAATACACTCACAAAAAAATCCATAACCCTCCTATAAACAAAAGACAAATGTACTTAGAAGGAGATCAGGGAAAGAACATCTTTCACAAAAGTCTCAAAAATAAAAAATATATACCTTGGAGTAATTGCAACCAAGCAAGCGAAAGACTCATATAATGAAAATTTTAAGATACTCAGGAAAGAAATTAAAGATACAAAAATATGGAAAGATCTCCTAAGCTCATGGATCAGTAGGATTAACATAGTAAAAATGGCCATCCTACCAAAAGCAATCTACTGATTCAATACAATCCCCATTAAAATTCCAAAATACATTTTCACAAAACTTGAAAGAGTAACTTTCCACTTTGTAAGGAAACACAAAAATACTTAGGATAGCTTAAAAACAAAAACCTCCAGAATGAGAAAAGTACTGCTGAAGATATCACCATCCTTGACCTCAAATTATACTACAGAGCTATGGTAATAAAAACATCATGGTATTGGCACAACAACAGACACTATCAATGGGATAGAATTGAAGACTGAGACATAAACCCACACACCTATGAACACCTGATTTTTGATAAGGAAGCCATAAATACACACTAGAAAAAGACAGCATCTTCACCAAATGGTGCTTGTCAAACTGGATGTCTTCATGTAGAAGACAGCAAATAGACCCATATTTATCACCCTGAATAAAACTCAAGTCCAATGGGATCAAAGACTTCAACATAAAACCAGATATACTGAATCTGATCAAAGAGAAAGTGGAGACTAGCCTTGAACTCATTAGCACAGGAGAAAACTTTCTAAACAGAACACTAATAACACAGGCACTAAGATCAATAATCAGTAAGTGAAACCTCACTGTAGTGGGAAATTCCTGCAAGTTGGGAGGAGCTAAGGTGGGAGGAGTAAGGAGAGGAAGAGGAGAAGGAAGAGCTGGATCTAGGGAGGAGCAGAGATGGAGGAGGACAGAGAACCATGCTTGGATCGCAAGCAGTCCTGGGTAACAATTTATATCTAGGTTAGTTAGTAGGTTAACACTTCTAATTATGCGAGCATCTTGTTAATTGCACATTGCCAAACATATAAAGCCTTTGGTTAATCATTAAGCATTAGAGTCTAATTCCTCCCAGCTACCACGTGTATGGCTAGATGGTCTGGGCTCAGCCCAGCTATGTGGAGACAGTGTGGAAGATTGGCAGAGCCATCTCCCATGCTGGCATCTCGTGGGTGGCAGGGCCGGTGTCTCTGGTCACCTGAGTGAATGGCTTGAACTAAGCAGAGGCAGTGTCTCACTGCCTGTGGTGGCAGGCCTAGGCTAGTCAGGAACATGGTGGTTGATTAAGAAAAGCCAGATTGGATGCCACCGTTTTAAATAATTACTGCAACACCTCAGGAAAATGAACTTTCTGCATAGCAAAGGACAAAGTCGCAGCCTACAGAATGGGAAAAGTTTTTTTAGCAACTACACAACTGATTTACAGTGTGCTAGCTAGTTTTATGTCAACTTGACACATGCTAGAGTCATCTGAGAGGAAATAGCCTCAATTGAGAAAATGCCTCCATAAGATTCTACTGTAGGACATTTTCTTAATTAATAACTGATAGGAGTGTCCATGCCACCCTAGGGTTCTATAAGAAAGCAGGCTGAGCAAGCAATGAAGAGCAAGCCAGTAAGCAGCACCCCTCCATGGCCTCTGCATCAGCTCCTAACTTCAGGTTCCTACCTTGATTGAGTTCCTTCGCTTACTACATTTGATGATGAAATCACAGAACTCCATCTGCCGGCCTCTGCCTCCCAACTGCTAGAATTAAAGGTATGTATCAAAATGCTTGGGTCATCTTGATTTTTTTAAAATCTTCAAAATAGATTCTAATGCATAATTGAGATTTAAGCAAATTTGTTCAAATATAAAGAAAGAAAATATTAGATGTTAAATTATGTTCCCCACCCATAATTCCTATTTGGAAACCCTAACTCCCAGTATCACTCGGGGTGACCTTATTTATAAATAGGATTATGAAGACAGAATTAATAAGAATAAGGACATACTGGAATTATTAGGTAGGCCCCTAATTCCATGAGTGATGTCCTTTTACTAAATTTATAAGTATATATTTATTTTATTTTGTGCATATGAGTATTTTGTCTCATGTATAACATGGTCTTGTTTAGTGCCTATAGAGGTCAAAAGACAGTACCAGATCATCTACACATGAAGATGAATGTGGATGCTTGTGAGCTACAAGTGGGTCCTGAAAACTAAACAGAGGTTTTTCACAAGGGCAGCAAGAACTCACCTTAACTGCTGAGTCAGCTCTTCAGCTCTGGGAATGATGTCCTTTTTAAAGTTTTATTTTTATGTTCTATAATTTCACATATGAAATTCTCACCTCCCACCAATGCCCACCTTCCTCACAAATCTCTCTCAGAGGTCACATATGTTCCTTCTGTTTTGTGACCCAGAAAGATTAACCGGAGCTATCTGTATGACTGTAGAGACTGGAAGGCTCATCAGAGAATACATGACTAAAGACAGTCATTCCCTTTATCTCAGAATCTATCAGTAACCAAGAGTTTAGAGAAGAGTGAGGACTCAGTGAGCCCCTTTCCCTGTCTTGCTTGATTGTTGATAGGGTTGGTCTTACGTGCAGGTAAAAACAGTTGATATGAGTTCTTGGTTAGAAGGGTTGTACAGGGCCTAAGGGAAACCTATTCACAGCCCTTCCCCTATCTTCTGATTCTTACATACTTCTGTCTCCCTTTTAACAGTTTCTTCAGCCTTGAAGCATGTGGTATAAGTGAAGCGTTTAGGGCTGGACCCACACTCTACTTATTTCTGCATCTTGGAATGCCAGGAGTCTCTATATTCATCACTGTTCATTGTAAGGAGAGGTTTCTCTGATAAAAGCTAGAAGCTGCTTTTGTCTATGACTTCATGTACAGATATTTAGAAAGCAGTTTGCAACTATGTCAATTTAGTCCTTTGAAACACAGGAATGGAGGTTTAGACACAGAGAAGCATATAGTGGTGAGAGTCCCATATAAAACCTGGAATCACACTGCCTGAAGTCAAAGAACTACTAGAAGTTAGGAGAAAAGCCTAAAATGAGTGTACCTTTTCCAGTGTCTTCAGAAGGTACTTAGCCCTGCTGACACCTTGACCTCAGGTTTCTGTCTTCTAGAACTGTGATACTTTTAAGTTGTTCATATTGGTACTTGGTTATTGCAGCCCTAGAAAAGTAGGGTTTCTCTGTGTAGTTCTGGCTGTCCTGGAACTCACACTGTAGATCAGGCTGGCCTCGAACTCAAAAATCTGCCTGCCTCTGCCTCCCAAGTACTGGGATTAAAGGCGTGGGCCACCACTGCCCAGCTGTAGGATGGATTTCTAATCATTTTGCTTGCCTCACTCTTATTGACAGTTACATTCACTTCTTGTTATGACCAAATGCCAATAAGAGAGTCACTTAAGGTACCCAGTGTGAAAATATTTTGTTACATGACCACCCAGGAATCATTAGGTTTTATTCCTGGTGAATCATCATCTTCAAGACTATTTAAGCATCCTGGTTTGGACTTAATGCATAGCCTTGACTGCATTCTAGTTTTCAATAGCTGCTTACTGCTGCCTGCAATGGTCATACCCTCACCATATGGAAAAGTCTGAAAACACCTGGCCAGGTTAGAAGGCCATATAAGAAAGTCAGAGCAAAATAATATCCATTGATTGTGAGGAATGGAGGAAGCCCTGAGAGTGTGACGGCCTGGGTGGGTGTGTAATTTCACATGAGCCAACAATGTCAAAAAAACATGCATTCAGACTTATGGGGAAATTTTAAAAACTTCCTTCTAGGGTGAATGCTCAGAGGAATAGCAAATTCTTCCTCTGGCCCATATGTGGATGGTGATATTGTGCGCAGAAAATGTTCACCATAGCTTTCTCTCTCAACCCAGGATGGTTACAATCTGAAGATTTCTCCCCTACAGAGACTGCTCTTACTGAGATTAGCTAAACTTGTCTCTTTGTTCACACACACACACACACACACACACACACACACACACACACACACACCTTATAGGTAACAAAAGTTGGCAGAAACCTTACTGCTGTTATAAGAACAAAACTGATGGATTGTGAAGAGTTAAAAAGAAAAGGAAATCAAGCCATATATTGGTGCTTTGTAAAATAAAAGTCTTACCTGCCAGAAAAGGAAGCATCCTTTCCCCCACAGTTTGGTTCCCTCTACCAGGTATGTGATGATATCTATGACTGAGAACCTTCCCCAGGGGACAAGTGTTGGGAGTAGTTTCTGGGCTTCTCTTCAGTTCAAGGTCCCAATGTGAAGATTAACAACTAGTAGATATATAAGCAATTGTTATGTTTTGAGGTTATTCTGTGAATTGGTGAACCAGTGATAAGCCACTCCCAAGCCAAGTCCATCTGGTTTCTGACCTGATCTATACTAATATGAGGAGGCCATGGTGGTACTTGAGGTTTTAGAATATCTGTGCCAACAAGTGCACTGTATCCAACCACTGGGGAACAACCAGTATTCTCCTTTCCTTTATGCATTGTTACTCAAGGAAATATCACTAAGATCCTAGAGTGACTAAAAAGAAAATTGCTAATGAAGACACTTGTCATGATAGGATGAGGTTCTTCTTCATGGGTGCCATGTCTCAGTCAATTTGTTCTGGGTCTAAGAACGAGATTCAGGTTCTCTCTGTCTCAGTCTTTTTGTCCCTCTTGATCTTAGTCATTCTTAAGTCTCTCTTCCTCTCTCTCTCTCTCTCTCTCTCTCTCTCTCTCTCTCTCTCTCTCTCATTCTCTGTTTCTCTATCTCTGTCTGTCTCTCTGTGTGTCTCTCTCTGTCTCCGTCTCTCTGTCTCTCTATCTGTGTCTGCCTCTGTTTCTCTGTCTGTGTATCTCTCTATGTGTGTCTCTCTCTCTGTCTCTCTGTCTCTGTCTGCCTCTCTGTGTCTTTCTCTGTCTCTGTCTGTCTCTGTGGGGGAGCTGCTGGTGCTCAACCCCATGGCCTTGCACTTGCTTCGCAAATGGTCTACCACCTGAGCTTGGATCTTATAACTGGGTACAGGATTTTGACTTTCCATTAGGTCACAGACCTCTGATTATCTATTCTTGATTTCTTTTGATTACATATGGCAAGCACTATTCAGGTGGCCTATCTATATTCCCTCCAAAATACTATGCCCTGTTTACTGTCTCCATAGATCCTAGCAAGCCATGGTCCCCTGGCTGAGATTCTGAACCTGCTGCCCATAGCAATCGTTATGCTTACCTTACTTCTAATGGTCCAGCACTGCCATCTGCTATTCTGGGATCACATTAGCCCCATTGCTGCTAAGAATCTAGTTCTGTAATAACATTTCCTGCCATCAGCTCTGGCCTACAGAGAACATC
Source organism: Grammomys surdaster (assembly GCF_004785775.1). Taxonomy (NCBI): domain Eukaryota; kingdom Metazoa; phylum Chordata; class Mammalia; order Rodentia; family Muridae; genus Grammomys; species Grammomys surdaster. Next base: position 2,124,035 of record NW_021604662.1, on the reverse strand, counting down.
CAATATTAAACTTTTCAATGAGGTTGCCCCCTTTCCCCGGTGCATTTCTTATTATCTTGGAAAATAAATCTTTCCCAAGGAACATAGTCAATTGGTGGGCTTTATTATATTTAATAGAGTAATTTCAGCATGCCCTTTTTGGGGAATCCCTTAACCCCTTCTTTTGAAGTCTTTGTTAGCAATCCTGGTACCTCTATTTCATCTAATAGAAACCATTTCTTTTTTACTCTAGTTTCAAAAAACTATCCCAGGAATGCATGAAAAAAATAGAAAATAAAATTAGATTTAAAAATTTATCCAGGAACAACATCAGATTTAAAAAAAATGTTCCAGAAAGAAGTGCTCTAATATTGATGAAAGCAGAATTATAAGATGGCTCCCAAGGTGCCCCCCCTAATGTACATGTCCTATATAATACTTCTACCTAAATGAAGGCAGGACTTCCTAATTTGGGGGACTCTCACTCCTCTAATATAACAAAGATGAAGTGCTTTTACACCATAGAACTTAACTTCAGTCAGTTGACTTTTTGCAGTAATCAAAAGGAAAATGATCCTGGAATCAGGCAAATCACTCAAAGGAGGAAAGTCATCAAAACTGCAATTGCTTTCTTTTTGGTCTGAAAGAAGCAAGCTGCTCTGTTCCGAAGAGGCCATAATTGGAATAATGTTGGGGAATGGAGGTGACCTCTGAGGATTGAAGGCCTCAACCTTATACCTGTAAGGGTAGTCCCAACTAGTCAGCTTAGAAGAGGACTTCAAGTCTCATATGGGACTGTTCCAGATGACACTTTGATTTCAGCTGAGCCACTCTTGGGCATTCGAACAAGGAGGTGATAAGTGGATGAACTGGTGTTGAGCTTCTAGGTGCCTTATCACTGTTACACCGCAATGGCAAGCTAATACAATTGGCCAGTTTTTCTTAACACCTTTCCTTATGCCTTGCCTTCTTGGAACAGCAGCTTTAGGAATACTTCTAAGCATGTTCTCTCGGTGATTTCCCATGCTAGTTAGTTAATCTTTCTAGTCCTTTAAATATACAGTCCTCCAGGGAAGTAGGCTCAGATACTTTAGCCATCCTGATAAGCCTTTAGAAACAGTGATCACGGGAGTGTTCACGTAATTAAGTTTAATGCCTTGCTTTTTCTTTGACTATTTGGTGGACACAGATCACGAGAAGGGAAGTAAAGCTTTAATTTGTAAGATGTTTGGTTTGCTTCTGTGAAAGTATCCACTGTGAGCAGTCAGCTGAAACACTTTCCACCTGCCAGAATAGATACAACCACTGGCAAGAGAGCTCCGTGTGGGGAACACCCACACATCCTCTCTACAGCCCCTCCATATGTAGTTTTGAGCATCCTAGACTGACAAGCACCTCTGAGTCCATCACTAATTGCCCTAAGCACCTGTCTCCACACTGAGATCCTTACTGTGCTTCTAACAGTGCAGCATTGTATTGTCACTTCTCTGAGGCTTTTCACTTCCTGCTCCTTTTGGGAGGAATATTTCTCCTTTAATTTCTATATGACTGTTTCATTCCATCACCTTCTCAGTAAAGCCTCCCTGGCAACTCACATTATCAATTACCAGCTGTAAGCTTAGGGACTCTTTTTGGCCCTGCTTGCTGCTGTATATCTTGAGGCATTTTGTTACAGATACTCAGTAAATGTTGGATGCAGTAACCAACCAATGAATACAATGTAAAAAAAAATGATAAAAGAGAAGCTTCTTATTAGAAATTACTCCAGAATTTGAAGCAGTGGTTTGCAGGTGAGCATGGATCAACATTACTCCAATTTTCTAATAAGAGTTTCTGGTTCTATAAGTCCAGGATCTTGCCCCCAAATTTGCATTTCTAACAAGCTTTTAGGGGATTCTGATACTTTAAGTTCAAGGATCAAACCAACTGAAAGCTACTGGTGTGAAGGCACACAGATGGAATATACACTGCAAACTAACCTAAAAAGTCCCACAATTTTCTTATACCTTAAAACAATTCCCAGGCGGGAATAATAAATATCTATATATTTCCAGAACTTTTCTTTGGAAGAGTATAATCATATTTTAAAGTGCCTTTAAGTTCTTGCTTATGTTTTATAGCAATTGGATCAAGAGATGAAATTATTTAAAAATCTTAATTCCAAGCTGTATGGTAGAATGATAAATAGCCAATAAATGATTTACAAAGTCTTAATATTATGCAAAGGTGATTATATTTTAATGGTAAACAGAAAAGGTAAGTTTGAATATGTGCCTAACTTAATCCCAATTGTGTTAAATAAGCATAGAAAAGTATTAAAAAGAAATAAAATCTACAGTAACCATGATTTTCTTTTAGGTAAAGTAATTATTTAAAATGGTAGTATTTCCACTTTTATGACCTTCAAATATTTCTATAGAAAGCATGCATTAGGACGGGGCGGGGGGTAGAACTTACCTAGCCTGTATAAGACCGTGAGTTCCCTCTCCAGCACTAAAAATAACACTGAAACTGACATAATAAGTATTGATTAGTTCTGAATTGTTAGCCTGTTAAAATTTTACATATACATAAGTATCCAAAAAGACTTATACACCAAATCGTCTTTAACTTCTTTAACTGAATGAACATTAAATAGTTCTTTCCTACCCACAAAACAGCTTTTTAAAGACAAGCATTAATTCATTCTTATTTTCCCAATTCCAAGTCATAAAACCTATATACAGTGTTGTTAAAAATAAAACTCAAAACACCTTAATTAGAATCACATTTGCAAATCTCCCTTGTTGATTTTCCATTCAAGGACTTTGTGAAATACTTTTAGTCGTGTACAAAATGAAAGGAACTGGAACGCTAATTAGCATGAATTCTGTTTTTCTCTAGGTTGAATATGAGGTGGCTTGTTTTAAAGCAACGAAAAAAAAAACCAGCCACAGTGATGTGAAGGCTATCTTTCTGAAAAAAAAAATGCTGTTGCAGAAAATTGTTTTATACAGTAGCCACAAAAGAGTGGCACCTAGGGGAAAGTATCACATCTGGTTTTTAAAAATTAAAATGAACTAATTTCAGTTTGTTCAAAGATCATAAGCATTGGAATTATAGTGGTATAACCTCCATCTTTGAAACATGTAAATATTCTACAATAACAGAATTAAATATAATAACAATTCTGAAAACATTTAAAGTAAAAGGGCACAAAGGAATATAAGTATGTCTCTAGTTGTTCTCTACACTGAACAGGCAGGAATTCTTCCAGTTTACTTTATGACAAGATAATTATAGCTATGTCCCTGGCTTTGGATTATATATACTTATACTGAAAAGTATCCATTATTTATCCAAATGTCCAGGCTTACTGGGTGTCCTTTGTTAGCTAGATAAACTAGAGTTCACAGAACATTTGTCTCATTTTTGTAACTTCCAGTGAGTAATAATCATTTTTAAATAACCTTTAAGTGAAAGAATAGCATTGTTAGGAAAGTACTGGCTCATGGGACTGGATTCAGACCATCTGAAACTACCTAGAGTTGAGGATAAGTATTAAAAAATATATATATTTTTTGAGACAAAGCTTCTTGTATCCTATGTTGGTCTTGAACTCGATTTGATCCTCCCACCTCCACCTCCCAAGTATTCAGATTGCAAGCCTGTGCCACTGCACCTGGTTTAAGGCAGTGCTAGGGGCTTCTTGTACAAATGCATTCTACCAGCTGACCTACAAGTCTAGCTATGTATATTTGTCAAAAGATAAAGTCAAAGAGGCAATAGTACTGGGATAAAACATAACAGAAAATCATTTAAGGACAAGATGAGCCGAAGACTTAAAAATAAAATGATTCCTTAAAGCTGTGTTGTGCTGTTGCTAATTCACTGAGAACACAAGAGAGTTGAGGCTGGAAGCCCTTTATATCTATGTTTGTGGTTCTGCACTGACAACAAAGAAATTACTTAAATCCAGTGCAAGCATATTTGTACTTAGATTCTGCCTTGGACTGTTATCAAATGCATTACTTGGTCATTTTCTTTTCCTTTGAAAACATCCTTCTGCAGTCCTGAAACTGCATGAAAGACAGCAGAATTCAATATGAAAGTTGGAACGGTAGAAACAAGTCATAGGGAAATAAATGTCACTTTTTATCATTGATTTATTTTTTTCTTCCATTGAAGCATTGTTTTTAAAGAATATCAAGCTGTTTACTCTGAGTCATTTCAACACGAATCTGAAGTGGATAAGAAAGAAAAATACCAGGGCCATCCTTCTGAATTTCAGTCACATTCTCAGTTTAGGGGGAGGGGATTTGAAGAATTAACTTTCTTCTCTGGGGTAGGGAATTAAGGTAAGAGGGAGAGAGTACTATGAGAGTGAGCAAAAATATCACAGCAGCAGAACACATGGTGAGTGGGCAGAGTGGGAGAACACTACAGAAATGGATATGCATGACCTCACCATGAGCATCCCTAAAATAGCCCGGAGAGATGGGAGGATTGACAGCTTACTCAACACTGTGTGTCCAGATGCACAGAGCAGAGCAACAGCTCAATAATCATTCTTTGCCTGTCAGCTTCGTTGAAGACCAGTGCTTAAAGCCCAAGATAGTTTTGTTCAGAGAACCAAGTATATGTTTTTAAAGTGTATTTTTCCACTTAGCAACATGCCTGAAGCAGATTTCTTTTCTTGAAGCCAACAGTCATATCCCATATGTGATATATGGGTACTACTTTGCAGAAAACTACCAGCTGAGGAAAGGAGTTTGGGGTTCTCATGATGAACACCGTAAATTAGAGATGTACAGATCAAATAATGCATGTCTCACTTTTGACAAGCTTATTTTCAATTTGGAGAGAAGACTCCCCAAAAAAATTCACAGAATGTTGCAAATTTCATTTAAGAGCTTTGAAGGGTTGAAATTTTCCATCTTTCAAAACACTTGCTCCACACATTCAGATTTGCAGGGGTTTTCTAGTCTACCGTTCCATCCATACAATAGCTCTCTGAGGAGGAGCTTTAAGGAATTCAACATTGAAGATGGAAGCAAAAAACCATCTCAGCAGGGGGAATCATGAAGCCCGACCTTTAACTCAAGAGCTACTGGCACTTGATAGCTTCGAGGGGAGAAAGATCATTCTTTGGAAGTGTAGCCACTGGTAGTTGCTAATGTTCCTGTGAAAAGTCCCCCACCTATGCACATATGGGCAGCACTAAATGAACTGAATTTAACAACAACAATGAAAAGAATAATAATAAGACGACATGAAGCTTGGAGGTAGACATGAGGGGGCAGGTCTAGGGGAAGTAGAAGGAATGAAATGGGGTCAGTGACTATGAATATGTTTTATTGTATGTATGTATGTATGTATGTATGTATTCATGTATGTACATATTATGTGTGTATGCATGAAATCATCAAAGAATTAAAAGAAACTTCCTTAGAACTACTTAAAATAGTAACAATTCACTTGATTTGCTGACAAAGATGTAGAAACCAATTGACATGTTCAGGTACATATTCCTATCCCTAACCCTGCACTGCCCAAGTTTTTGGTCCACAGTAGCTGCTAAACAAGTGTCAGTGAAGGCAAGTGGTATTGATGTCTTGATAAGTGTTGCAGATGAAGAAACAACATGAATTGCATGTCACTTAGTGTGCTTCCAAAGAATTCAATGCTTGACACAGGTAACAGTTCAGAAAACAGAGGGAGTAAACTATCAGGAGACAATGTTGGAGTGCTTATTACATGCCAGATGCTGTTCTAAGCCACTTACTGCTATTTCCTTATATAAATCTCATGATAACTTTGTTATTATGCTGATTTTTTTAAAAAGCTAAAAGGAACCAAACTATCATAACTAAGCTTTTCATTATTCACCAGTAAGGGAATGGTCACTTCAGAAATCCAGAGAAAGGGATTAGCCAAGGGTAGTATTCATAAGCCAAAGAATAAAGGAAAGAAGGAAGGAAGGAAGGAAGGAAGGAAGGAAGGAAGGAAGGAAGGAAGGAAGGAAGGAGGGAAGGAGGGAAGGAGGGAGGGAGGGAGGGAGGGAGGGAGGGAGGGAGGGAGGAAGGAAGGAAGGAACAAAGGAACCAAGGAAAGAAGGAACAAAGGAACCAAGGAAGGAAGGAACGAATGAAGGAATGAACAAAAGAATGAAGGCAGACAGGCAGGGAACTGTTGATTTTGAAAAAGTGATGCATTCCAGAACAGAGTGGGAGAATGAACCAATGCACAGAAAAGAAAACTCAAACAAGGAATATGTGTTAGTAAGGAACCATAACAACAATATCTGTGACCAACAAATCATAAAATCACTGTGGCTTTCTATGTCAATTTGTTATCCATGTGACTTGCAAAAAAACATGTTCATGACTTTAGTGTTGCCTTCAGACTTCCAAATTCCTTTTATCACTTTTAGCAGGTCCAGTCCCTTAGGGTATACTGATAAATGCTCTGAACCTCACTAGAAGACAAGGGGAAAGAAAACACAAAGAAGAATTCTAGAAATTGGTCTATTTTAAAGGCTGGTCACTGTGTTTCTACCCTGTATTCACTCCTCTTACTATGGCTAAGTAAAACTGCGAATGATGCTTGAAAGTTCAATCCAGCAGTGTGCCTGGGAGAAAGAGAAGATGAGACAGCCTCAATTATAGCACGAACACTGAAACTGCTGCCATCTACTACAGAAAGCCCTCATTGTTCTCTTACAGTTCAGTCTCAGGCATCATTTATCACTGACCATGATGGTGAGAGCGGACTGAAAGAGTGGTAATCAAACATAATATTCCCCGTAGTATTAGCAACCACCTACAGTCTGTTCCATGAGTGTCTGCCTTCCTACAATACTGTATTCTCATTTGGGAACTTTTTAAAGCAATGTAATGAGCATGCAAAAAAAAAAAATCATCTGTCCAAGAGAGCCCTCCCTAACTCCTAAGAGGAAAAAAATGTCAGGAAAAGGAAACTGAAGCACTGAAAAGAACATTTATTTTAAATCTGTGATAAAGGAGAGGAAAGTAATGGAAGAGGTAAAATTCAGTCAGAAGTGTTTTTAGGACATCTAGAACACAGAAGGGATAGATGCTAAAAATGTGGAAAGTTTCTGTGATACGGGCCACAGATCCCTGACTTTGTGCATGTTATACATGCCCTCTGCCACTGAGCTGCATGCCCAGAGCCCAAAATAATGTCTTCAGAAGATGGATGTGAAACATGAAGAAATGAAAAGTGGACAGAGACGTGAAAACAAATTTGTCCATCACTTTCCAAATAGGTAATAAATACCTAATGCAAGCATCGTTGACAAGGACATTTAAATTAGTTTTGTGCGTGTGTGTGTGTGTGTGTGTGTGTGTGTGTGTGTGTTACTGTTAGATTACAACCATAAACCTTCACCCATCTCCGATGAATGATCTAAGACATTCCTGTAAACTTCCAAAAGATAAGAGACAACTCAATCTAGTGAGGCCCAAACTGGTGTCGTTGTCTATGGACCTCTCCTTCCACCATCACTTTGTCAAAATGGAACTTCTCTCCTCACCACGCTGAAATCATTGTGGTCAGTGTCACAGCAGCAACCTCTATCTTGGCATGTGGTCTGCCACCTCTCCATCCTTAAATGTATTGTCTTCTCAACTGCACTCAAAGCAGTTGATCACTCTCCTTGATTAAGTTTCTCTCTTGGTTTCAGTGACATCATGGTTTGCCTAGTCTGGGTTCATTCTCCATCTTTCTTGGGTCTCTCTCTCTCTCTCTCTCTCTCTCTCTCTCTCTCTCTCTCTCTCT
>NW_021604662.1:2112943-2115877 GCF_004785775.1 Grammomys surdaster | reverse complement strand
AGAGAGAGAGAGAGAGAGAGAGAGAGAGAGAGAGAGAGAGAGAGAGAGGACACCATTAGTCACTTAGTCAGTAAAGCCAAACTTTAGGGTTATCTAAGTTTCCTTTCTATCATCCTATAGCAAATCCTTTCAGCTCACTTAGAACATCCCAAACTGGACCAGTTCCTCTGTTGACACTGATTCTATCAAGACTACAACATCATCAACTCTCACTATCAAAATCTCTTTCCATTTTAACTCTTTGCTGTTTAAAAACTACTTTTCATTCATTAAATCAGAGACATCTGTAAACTATAAGTTAGACAATGTGATTACATCATTTACCACCCCCCCAAATTTTTTTTCATTGCTTTTAAATCCAAACTTTTAAGCATTCCTGTAGTGCCTACTGCTGTAAGCACATTTCACAGAAGAAAACCATACCCTATCATAGCATGACCAGACCAAACTAGCCTTGTTCCTAGTCCCCAAGAAAACCAGTTGCCACGTCTCTTCAAAACTAGCTCCTATTTCATTCTGTCTTCTTGTTGTTTATTTTGCTGTTGGTAATTGTTAGAACCTTGGTGTCATGTCCGCAATGAATGATTTTTCTTGTTACTTGTAGTTTCAATAGACTATTTCTTCGGTGTTTGATGTTTGATCTTTTGTGCAGCACTAGCAGCATATTGGCATGATGCTCAACATGTATTTTTTTAAGTGAATGATTATGTAAGTAATCCATTTTCAGGCAGCTTGAGTGGCAAAATAGGTCTCCCTTTTTTACCCAAATCTTCCACCAGTACAGGCTTCTTGGGGAGGCCTGAAATCTGCTGAGATCACGTGTAAAAGAAGAGCACAGCAGAACCAGCAGAACTCTGGCCGTTTGCCAGACTATGGTGGGCCAAATGAAAGTCCAAATAGAGATATTAGAGTGTAGACGAGGGAAAGCCCTAGAAAATAATGGAAAGATTCGTGAAAATGCCACCATGCCATCGATTCTCATAGGGAATCACAAAATAAAAGTTTTAGGAGCCCAGTGTTTGGCTTTCACTTTCCAGCCCATAATAACCAAAGTGCAATCTATTTCTGGGTTGTAAGAATAGAGCAAATTTGAGAGTATTACAGACTTTCACAGGAAAAAGGGAAGGCTACCTAAAAATATTTTCACCTTTGCCAAGAACTGCTTCCAAACACAAACCCTGGCTTGTCACACCTGCCCCATTTCCCCTTTTTCCTTCTTCCACTGCTCCCTACCCCCTCACAGCACCACATACATCTGTGCCATGAGAATTAGCTAACATGCCCTAAGTAATTTCAGCTCTTCACACAGAAGTGTTCCAGAAATAAAAAGAAGGTGCTAAATTGTTACAAGTCATTTCTACCAGAATTATTGTTGAGAGTTTCTATTTTTCTATTTTTAAGTTTTTACCCTTATGTTTTGTGGAAGATAATGCCAAAGCATGTGATATTTCACCATATGAATAGTTCTCGAATAAAGGATACAAAGATAGTGTTATCTAGAGCCACAATTTCTATTTTCTCATGAAAGTATGCACCAACCTAAAAGAAGAATAGGAACTTTTTTTTTCTGTTCATGGACTCTAATAGGCAAAATGTGAACTTTCTGCAATACGAGAGTCATATGTTTTATATTTGAATTCCAATTCGGCTAACATATACTGTGACTCTACAATATGTTGAATATATTGACACCTGCTTTCACCTATGCCTAATTTAATCTTTGTAAGTATACTATGAGCACAGTACCATTGTACAATTTTAGAAGGGAAAAATGTAAAGGAAGAATTTAAACAACTCAACCATATTTTATAAAAATCATGATGTTTATTATGACATATTACATAGAGGCAGAATAATCTCCTTCTCACGAATATCCACATCTTAGCCTCTAGAATATGTGACACTGTTATCTTAATCTTAAAATCAATTTTGTACACATGTGACTAATTAAGGACTATCCACATGATCCCACTATAATTACAAAGGTCTTACATAAAAGGTAGACCAGAGTCAAAGGACATGCAGTAAAAGAAGCAGAGGTTTGAGCAGCACAAGGCTGAGAGGAAAGCCACAAACTAAGAGAAGTAGACACCTCCAGAAAGCAGACAAAGTAAAGCAGTAGAGTCTTCCTCAAGCCTTCAGAAGGAACACAAACCTACCAACATCTTGGAATTACAGCACAGAGACGTATTCTGGGTTTCCGATATGCAGAGCAATAAGTTAACCCATTTGTGTTGCTTGAAACCAATGTTGTAGTAGCTTACTACAGTGGCAATAATTTGCTTATTCTGCATCTCTTTAGCATCCACGTCTATTCCTGTATTCAAGACAGAACTACAGGCTCTAGATGTCATTTGCTTGTAATGAAGCATCCATCACAGGGTCATCTGCCTGACATCTATCCAAAAAGTTAAGTTAGGTTCTTGGGAGAAACTGAAGAGGCTCAAATTAGAGAGTGTATTTCAGAAAGTCTATTCGGATTCTTTCTCCTTTACCCTAAGCACTAGGAAGCACAGATCTAGATTTGGTATGTGAAATATATATTTTTTGTGATGGTAGTTGCTATCAATGATCATTTAAACCCTATGGAAATCACAACCCATGATCCAAGCTTTATCTGACATCATTCATTTTCATGGCAAAAGAAAGAGATGAATTTATTATGACTTTGTATAAAGTTACTTCATTTTTTCCCTTATGTGAATACTTCTAGCACTTCTTGTAATACTGCTGATTTGTAACATGTTTACAAAAAGCAAACAAATGATTTCATCCTGATGAAAAACTGATTGGCTGAGATATTAACAGGCCTTTGGCAAAATTCTTCACAACCCGTCTTTGGCTAAAGGAAAATATTCAGAAACCTGCATATTAAATGTACTTGCGCCTCTCTCTCTCTCTCTCTCTCTCTCTCTCTCTCTCTCTCTCTCTCTC
>NW_021604662.1:2107661-2112933 GCF_004785775.1 Grammomys surdaster | reverse complement strand
CTCTCTCTCTCTCTCTCTCTCTCTCTCTCTCTCTCTCTCTCTCTCTCACACACACACACACACACACACACACACACACACACCTTTTAGTAGAACAATATTTGAACACTAAACACTGGTTTTCACTAAAGGCAATGGAAAAACTAAATTTTAAAATCTTGACTTTTAAAAATAAAATGTATAAGCAAATTTTCAAGCATTATCAAACCCTCATCACATAAGGAACTCCAGTGATAAATGTCTCTCAATTCTATCTAGAAAGTTATTATTAGTTTCTTAGGAGAAGATGAAGTGGCTCAGAGTAGAGAAAGTATAAATTATAAAACCTACCAGGTTCTTTTTCCTTTTTGGCCTATTCACAAGTATGCATAGGGCTAAATTTAGTATGTGAAATGTGCAACTACTCATAACAAGGAATTCTTGCCAAAATTGTTACCTTTGTTATTTTGAAACTTCTTTTGTGTTTTATACTTCTGTTATTGCTTTATACTACCTACTCTTTCTCATACCATGTGTAAAGTGTGGAAGAATATAAATAAATTAATAAGTAGTATATTGGACTGCATTTTAACTTATATTTATTGATACCTTGATGGACATTCAAGTTTTGCAGGAGCAATGTCGCTCATGTGCTGTGAAATGATGTAATGGCAAGCATCTAAGCCTGTGGCAGGCTGGAGAGGTGAAGAGAACACATATTTAATAACAAGATCCCAAGGACAAGCACAGAGAAAATGGCATCAACACAGTAGGAGAGCCTTTCTCAGGTAACACTCCAGCTAGAAGATGCCCATTTCCTGCTGACATCCCGAATGTGCTAAAAATATTTGTGAAGCACTATGGAGATCTAATATGAGCAAATGTCTTAAACCAAAAATAAAGATAAGGGCTCTATACCTGAAAAGTTTGAACTCTGAACAGTTCATACAGTGGCTTAGAGGCAAATAGAGTTAATGCTAGACCTGGTTTAGGGAAATGACCAATCTGTGATATCATCAGACACAACACACAGTAAGAAACAGTAACTAAGCAATATTATGGCATAAGACAGCTGATCAGAGAAGAAATAATCCAGAAATGTTTTAAGTGGTCGTTCCTAGGTAAAGCTTTCAGTAATGCCTGAAAAAGACTAAGTGGGAAGTAATTGCAAAATCATGCTTACAGTTGTACATGTTTTATAGCTGAACTTGCTTCAGTTCAGGAACTCTCACTCCATACTTCTTGATGATAAATACTGCATCAACCACCTGTAATCACAAGATGAGTAACACAGGGTCTGCGCCACAGTGAAGTTCATATTATAGTAGAGAAAGTAGACAAATAAACAAATAAAGTATAAGACTGTGTGAGAGTCTCTCAGAATATTGTGTCTGAGACATAGAGGCCAAACATAAAAGGGAATCTAAGGAAAGAAAAACTAGAACATAGGAAGAAGAGATGTAATGTTTGAGTGAGAGAAGGGACAAAAAAAGACTCCAAGTAGTTGACAAAATATAGGAAAAAATCATGGAAATTTGAAATTGTATATGTGTTTCATATGAAAAATTCAAAATCAAGTGAAAAAAAATTAGGTTGATCAGGAAGAAAGGTAACATGATCCTTTTTTTTTTTTTTATGCTTTTACATTTTTCCTTTTGGGAAACAGATCATGAAGTTGTTTCAGACCAATAATCCTGCTACAGTCAGTTAAGAAAAGCCAGAGGAAGCAACAAGAAAAACCACCTTAACTTTAAGGAACACCAAATTACCCATTAACAATTTGCAGAACTGAGATTCAGAAAATGGAAGAAATGGCTGCTCTTCCAGAGGTCATGAGTTCAATTCCCAGGACCTACATGGCAACTCACGACCATTCATAACTGTACACCCATGGGATCTGATGCCCTTTTCTAGTGTGCAGATGAACATGCAGAAAAACACTAATATGTATAAAATACATAAATAAATCTTTTTAAAAAGAAGCTAAAACGCAAAGCAAAATGGATTATAAAAGAACAAAATAATGAATTCAGACCCTTAAGGAAAAGAGACCCAGTAATTCCGCCAAGCTCACAGTCAAAACCACAAAATGTTAAGGTTCTGTGCAGGAGGCTTAGTAAGTGAATAGAAACTTCTCTCTCAGATATTGATAACATTTTGATTTCCTGACCAAGTTCGTGATCACTTATAAGTTTATTTATCCTGAAAATTCATGGAACTGTGTACTTTTAAAAATACTATATTTTCATTAACAAGGCAGTTTTTAAAACTACATTTATAAGTACAGCACCTGTAGTATTAAAATAATCAAATTCAGAAAATTAATTGAAAGTTTTAGAAGTATAAAGTGAGTCAATATTAACATTCGATGCATGTGGTGGTTTGAATAGAAACTGCCCCATTGACCCATGTGTTTGAATGTTTGTCCCATAGGGAGTGGCACTATTGGGAGGTCTGGCCTTATTGGAAGAAGTGTGTCACTGTGGGGGTGGGCTCTATGCTCAGTCTCCACACAGTGTGGAAAGCCTCCCCCTGGCTGCCTTCAGATCAAGATGTAGAACTCTTAGCTCCCTCTCCAGCACCATGTTTGCCTGCACACTGTCATGCTTCCTGCCATGATAGTAATGGAATGAACCTCTGAAACAGTAAGCCAGGCCCAATTAAATGTTTTCCTTTATAAGAGTTGCCTTGATCATGGTGTCTCTTCGCAGCAATGGAAACCCTAAATAAGACAATGCATATACACATCACTACATTCAATTATTTTTAATTTCTTTCCTTGATTGACTTCTGAATTTAACTTCACTTCAAGAACTACAGCAATTTAAACATAGCTATCTCAAATTTGTAACCAGGATGTTAAATATGAGGACATACTAAAAACTCAGAAATAGAAGATTTGGCTAAATTTGTTGAACTTCTGAGTTTAAAGCAATTTTTCAGAAGCCAAGCTTAAAATATTTAAAAAAACTATTTCAATATTCCTGACTTTGAAATTTAGATCAGGAATGTTAAAGCCCAAAATTTACAAAGTAAATAATGTCTTTTAGACTTCCAATTCAAGATAATTGAGTGAATACATATTTACCTCTTTCTTACAAAATTCATTAAACACAAAATATCGAAATAACCACTTCACAGTCCATGGGGAGTTTGTGATGGTTGTTACCCACAGACCTAAAATAAAATAAGTATCTGGTAGCTATAAATTCAATCACATTACACTGACAGTGGTACCTGAAAAAGATGAGCATCCCAGGAAACCCTAATCCTTTACAGGAGCAGCAAACACAAAGATCTTGCAAGATTTTTTCTAGGAGAACCTCAGCAAAGACACAAATCCAGAGGCAATGGGACTGAAAGAAACTGACCATGGGCATTCAGCTAAGGACCCTTTGAAGATGTAACAGATGTTGAGCATCACTACAGAGAATTCTGTAGTTGCACCTGTTACATACTGTAATACGATTCTTCAAATATGGACTCCCTTACTTCAATTACTCCAAATAATGCTGTAATGAGCGCCTTTGATCATAACCTCCTTATAGACCTCTCTGAAATTTTCTCTGAGCTACCATGCCAGAATTTGGCTCACATTGTGTACAGATGGTTAATTTGGCTTAAAGCTGCCATATCATTCATTAAAATGGTCACAGCATACTTTCTCCACTCCATACTTTCTCCAGAAATATCTAACAGTTCCGAATCCCCTACAGACTTGATAATGCTCACTTTGTAGTTTGCACACCTGACAAGGGAAAAATGTTATCTCTTAACTGCTAATAACCAAGGATATGTATTTTATTAGACTCTTACTCTTTCCTCTTGTGCAAATTCTTACTTCGTTACATCTTGGCTATGTGTGTACCAGAGCATCCATTTTCTTACTGATTTACAGGAGTGCTATTTTTCTCCCCATTCTACCATCTGACTATTTATTTTGCTCATATGTCCTTCACTGAATATAATTGATTGTTTGGGCTTTCTAGATTTACTTAACTTGTTTCATCCTCTTCAGTGACAAAGAAATTCCTGCCACTGTCTTCTATTAACCTCACAGCTTTATCTTTTTACCTTACTTGCTTAATGACTCTTACACTTTTGAAAATGGTATTAGGTAGGGTTTGAGCTTCAGTTTTCTTTATGTAGTCAATTAGTATTTCCAGTATCATTTATTAACTACTCTACTCTTTCCCATACACTGCTGGTGACATTTTCAGCATAAAAATTCCTGTACATACAAGATTTATCTTTGAGTTCTTGGTTCCATTCCACTGGTTATGTCTTCAAGTAGTTGCTTACGCATATTTTTCTCATTCCGACTTTATGTCAAGCTTCAATATTTGAATGTGCCATCTTCCTTATTATTTCTTTTCAGAATTTTATTCTTCATATTCATAGTAATTTGATTTTAATTTGTATGTATTTTTTTTTAGAGAGACGATCTCTGTTGGGAACTTTTTAAACAGACTGACTCTGTTATGGGCACAAGGACTGTTATACCCACAGAGCACTTGGGAACCAGGAGTGTTAAACATACAAGGGCCTCTCCTCAAAGGAGTAATTACCTGCTTTCTGCCTAGAAGGCTGAGAATGGATATTGTTAATGACCAGGTAACCTTTTTTGCTATCTGTGGAGGCTGACCTCAATCCACCTTGCACTATAGAAGCAGACCGCACCCAGAAAGTTTATCCCTGACTCTCCCTCCCTTGACATTTATCTTTAGCTCCTGATTAAGAGAATCCATCCTTAGGTGGCAATGTCTCAAGTACTTTATGGCCTGCTGATCTCTATGGTACCTCAGACAGAGACCACACTAGATTCTAGACCCTTTAGCTACAGAACACGCCCTCACAATCACATGCACTTTATAAAGGAGTTTCTAGGTAGTCACACCTTAAGCTTTATTACATACCTGGATTTGGAATGCTTGTTGCCTGGAAACTTTTTTTTTTTTGCCAAACTGCACTATGTTTTAAACATTGTAACAATGAACCTCCTGTCATCAGACACCCAAAGTCTGGTCCAGGTTGACAAAGTTAGTCTTTATAAACTGAGTTTTCATTCTCACCTCTTTGTGGTTTGCTTCCCTGCCTGGAGTCTAATTATGTTGCTCAGGCTGAGTCCAAGCAATCCTCCCACTCTAACCTCCCAAGTAGATCAAATTATAGGAACATGAGACCTTACCCAGCTCCACATTAATTTTAAAGTATAAAGTTACTGTGGTCCCTTCGGCCCCTGCCTTGTCCTTTGGGCTGGAGCAGACACAGAGTTGGTCTGCTCCTGTCCTGT
>NW_021604662.1:2093097-2107651 GCF_004785775.1 Grammomys surdaster | reverse complement strand
CTGTCCTGTGGAGAAACTGAATCCTGAGTCATCCAGGAGCCACTGCAGTCAGAGCAGCTGAAACTGAATCCTGAGTCATCGAGGAGCCACTACACTCAGAGCAGCTGAAACTGAATCCTGAGTCATCGGGGACCCACTGCAATCAGAGCAACTGGAGCCACTGCACTCAGAGCAGCTGACACAGAGTTGGTCTGCTCCTGTCCTGTGGAGAAACTGAATTCTGAGTCATTTAGGAGCCACTGCACTCAGAGCAGCTGAAACTGAATCCTGAGTCATCGAGGACCCACTGCACTCAGAGCAGAAGGATTTCCAGATCCAAGAGGTGGCCTGAGTCCCAGGAGTTCTTCCACCCAGGAGATTAGGGGCATAAGACCACAGAGACCTCTGGACTCCGAGGAGCTCTGCAATAAGCAAGATAACTGGAAATACAGACTCCAGTCTTACACAGTGAGGGCAGGTACCACTAGAGTTACCCAGATGGCGAAAGGCAAGTGCAAGAACATAAGCAACAGAAACCAAAGTTTCTTGGCATCATCAGTGCCCAGTTCTCCCAATATAGCAAGCCCTGAACACCCCATCACACCTGAAAAGCAGGATTCAGAATTGAAATCACTTCTCATGATGATGATAGAGGATTATAAGAAGGAATTAAGTAACTCCCTTAAAGAAATACAGGAGAGTACAAGTAAACAGATAGAAGCCCTTAAAGAGGAATCACAGAAATTCCTTAAAGAAATGCAAGAAAACACAAAGAAGGAATTAAACAAAAACATTCAGGATCTGAAACTGGAAATAGAAACAATAAAGAAAGTTCAAAGGGAGACAACCATGGAGATAGAAAACCTAAGAAAGAGATCAGGAGTCACAGACGCAAGCATCACCAACCGAATACAAGAGATAGAAGAGAGAATCTCAAATGCAGAAGATAAGGTGGAAAATATTGACACAGTTGTCAAAGAAAATGAAAAACGCAAAAAACTCCTGACTCAAAACATCCAGGAAATCCAAGACACAATGAGAAGACCAAACCTAAGGATAATAGGAATAGATGAGAATGAAGATTCCCAAATTAAAGGGCCAGTAAATATCTTCAACAAAATTATTGAGGAAAACTTCCCTAACCTAAAGAACAAGATGCCCATAAACATACAAGAAGCCTACAGAACACCAAATAGACTAGACCAGAAAAGAAATACCTCCCGTCACATAATAATCAAAACATCAGATGCACAAAACAAAGAAAAAATACTAAAAGCAGTAAGGGAAAAAGGTCAAGTAACATACAAAGGCAGACCTATAAGAATTACACCAGACTTCTTACCAGAGACTATAAAAGCCAGAAGAGCCTGGACAGACATCATACAGACCCTAAGAGAACACAATTGCCAGCCCAGATTACTATACCCAACAAAACTCTCAATCACTATAGATGGTGAAACCAAGACATTCCATGACAAAACCAAATTTGCACAATATCTTCCCACAAACCCAGCACTTCAAAGGATAATTGATGGAAAACGCCAACACAAGGAGGGAAACTACAACCTAGAAAAAGCAAGGAAGTAATCTTCCAACAACCCCAAAAGAAGATAACTATACAAACATAACTTTACCTCTAATAACAAAAATAACAGGAAGCCACAATCATTTTTCCTTAATATCTCTTAACATCAATGGTCTCAATTCCCCAATAAAAAGACGCAGACTATCAGACTGGATACACAAACAAGACCCAGAATTTTGCTGCATACAAGAAACGCACCTCAGTGACAAAGACAGACACTACCTCAGAATAAAAGGGTGGAAAACAATTTTTCAAGCCAATGGTCCCAAGAAACAAGCTGGAGTAGCCATTCTAATATCAAATAAAATCGACTTTCATCCAAAATTAATCAAAAAAGATAAGGAAGGACACTTCATACTCATCAAAGGAAAAATCTACCAAGGTAAGGACACATCTTACCAAAACTTGTGGGACTCCATGAAGGCAGTGCTAAGGAGGAAAACTCATAGCTCTAAGTGCCTACAAAAAGAAACTGGAAAGAGCACACACTAACAAGTTGACTGCACAACTAAAAGCTCTAGAACAAAAAGAAGCAAATACACCCAGGAGGAGTAGAAGGCAGGAAATAATCAAACTCAGGGCTGAAATCAACCAAATAGAAACAGAAAGAACAATACAAAATATCAATAAAACCAAAAGTTGGTTCTTTGAGAAAATCAACCAGATAGATAAACCCTTAGCCAGATTAACCAGAGGGCACAGAGACAGTATCCAAATTAATAAAATCAGAACTGAAAAGGGAGACATAACAACAGAAACGGAAGAAATTTAAAAAATCATCAGATCCTACTACAAAGGCCTATACTCAACAAAACTGGAAAACCTGGATGAAATGGACAATTTCCTAGACAGATACCAGGTACCGAAGTTAAACCAGGAGCAGATAAACCATCTAAATAGTCCCATAACCCCTCAGGAAATAGCAGCAGTGATTAAAAGTCTCCCCACTAAAAAAAGCCCAGGACCAGATGGTTTTAGTGCTGAATTCTATCAGACCTTCAAGGAAGACCTAATACCAATTCTCTTCAAACTATTCCACAAAATAGAGACAGAAGGAACACTACCCAATTCGTTCTATGAAGCTACAATTACACTCATACCCAAACCCCACAAGGACCCGACAAAGAAAGAGAACTTCAGACCAATCTCCCTTATGAACATCGATGCAAAAATACTCAATAAAATTCTAGCAAACCGAATCCAAGACCACATCAAAACAATCATCCATCATGATCAAGTAGGTTTTATCCCAGGAATGCAGGGATGGTTCAATATTCGGAAATCCATCAATGTAATCCACTATATAAACAAACTTAAAGAAAAAAACCACATGATCATCTCACTACATGCTGAGAAAGCATTTGACAAAATTCAACATCCCTTCATGATAAAAGTCTTGGAAAGGTCAGGAATTCAAGGCCCCTACCTAAACATAGTAAAAGCAATATACAGCAAACCAGTAGCCAACATCAAGCTAAATGGAGAGAAACTTGAAGCAATCCCACTAAGATCAGGGACTAGACAAGGTTGCCCACTCTCCCCCTACCTATTCAATATAGTACTGGAAGTCTTAGCCAGAGCAATTAGACAGCAGAAAGAAGTCAAAGGGATACAAATAGGAAAGGAAGAAGTCAAAATATCGCTATTTGCAGATGATATGGTAGTATACTTAAGTGACCCCCAAACTTCCACCAGAGAACTCCTAAACCTGATAAACAACTTCAGCAAAGTGGCTGGTTATAAAATCAACTCAAACAAATCAGTAGCCTTCCTCTACATGAAAGATAAACAGACTGAAAAAGAAATTAGGGAAATGACACCCTTCACAATAGTTGCAAATAATATAAAATACCTTGGTGTGAATCTAACCAAGCAAGTGAAAGACCTCTATGACAAGAACTTCAAGTCTCTGAAGAAAGAAATTGAAGAAGATCTCAGAAGATGGAAAGATCTCCCATGCTCATGGATTGGCAGGATTAATATAATAAAAATGGCCATCTTGCCAAAAGCAATCTACAGATTCAATGCAATCCCCATTAAAATCCCAACTCAATTCTTCACAGAGTTAGAAAAGGAAATTCTCAAATTCATATGGAATAACAAAAAACCCAGGATAGCGAAAACTATTCTCAACAATAAAAGAACTTCTGGAGGAATTACCATCCCTGACCTCAAGCTGTACTACAGAGCAATAGTGATAAAAACTACCTGGTATTGGTACAGAGACAGGCAGGAAGATCAATGGAATAGAATTGAAGACCCAGAAATGAACCCACACTCCTATGGTCACTTGATCTTTGACAAAGGAGCTAAAACTGTCCAGTGGAAAAAAGACAGCATTTTCAACAAATGGTGCTGGTTCAACTGGAGGACAACATGTAGAAGAATGAAAATTGATCCATTCTTATCCCCTTGTACAAAGCTCAAATCTAAGTGGATAAAGGACCTCCACATAAAACCAGATACACTGAAACTAATAGAAGAGAAGGTGGGGAAAAGCCTCGAATACTTGGGCACAGGGGAAAAGTTCCTGAACAGAACTCCAATGGCATATGCTCTAAGATCGAGAATTGACAAATGGGACTTCATAAAATTGCAAAGTTTCTGTAAGGCAAAAGACACTGTCAATAGGACAAAACGACAACCAACAAATTGGGAAAAGATCTTTACCAATTCTTCATCTGATAGAGGGCTAATATCCAATATATACAAAGAACTCAAGAAATTAGACTCCAGACAACCAAATTACCCTATTAAAAAATGGGGTATAGAGCTTAACAAAGAATTTTCAATGGAAGAAACTCGAATGGCCGAGAAGCACCTAAAGAAATGCTCAGCATCCTTAGTCGTCAGGGAAATGCAAATCAAAACAACCCTGAGATTCCATCTCACACCAGTCAGAATGGCTAAGATTAAAAACTCAGGTGATAGTAGATGCTGGCGAGGGTGTGGAGAAAGAGGAACACTCCTCCATTGTTGGTGGGACTGCAAGACGGTGCAACCACTTTGGAAATCAGTCTGGCGGTTCCTCAGAAAATTGGACATAGCATTACCCGAGGATCCAGCTATACCACTCCTAGGCATATACCCAGAAGATGCTCGAACATATAATAAGGACATATGCTCAACTATGTTCATAGCAGCCTTATTTATAATAGCCAGGAGCTGGAAAGAACCCAGATGTCCTTCAACTGAGGAATGGATTCAAAAAATGTGGTATATTTACACAATGGAGTATTACTCAGCTATTAAAAACAATGAATTCGAGAGGTTCCTAGGTAAATGGATGGAACTAGAAATTATCATCCTGAGTGAGGTAAGCCAATCACAAAAGAACACACATGGTATTCACTCACTGATTATTGGATATTAGCCCAGAACCTTGAAATGCCCAAGATGCAACTCACAGGCCACATGAAGCCCATAAAGAAGGAAGACCAAGTGAGGGTGATTCGGTCCTTCTTAGAAGGAGCAACAAAATACTCAAGGGAGCAAATATGGAGACAAAGCGAGAGACAAAAACTGAAGGAGGGGCCATCTGAAGACCTTTCCACCTGAGTATCCATCCCATGTGCAGTCACCAAAGGTAGATGCTGATGTGGAAGTCAGGAAGTGCATGCTGATAAGAGCCTGATATGGATGTCTCCTCAGAGGTCTTCAAGAGTCTGACATATTCAGAGGCAGATGCTCACAACTAGCCATTGAACTGATCATGGGTTTCTCAATAGAGGAGTTAGAGTGAAGACTGAAGGAGCTGAGAGGATTTGCAGCACCATGAGGAGAACAATAATACCAACCAACCACAGCTCCCAGGGTCTAAACCACCAGCCTGGGAGCACTTAGGTGGGGATCCAGGGCTTCAGCTGAATATGTAAGAGTGGAGGGCCCTGCTGGGCATAGGTGGAAGAAGAGAACCTTGACCTCATGAAGGGGGTGGGAATTTTGAGGGTGGGGAGGTGGGAGTGGGGGGGAGTAGATAGAGGTTACATCCACAGAGAAGAAGGAGGAGGGGTGAGGAGATTGGGGGTTCCGGGGTGGGTGGGGGATGGGGTAAGGGGACAACATAGGAAATGTAAATAAAACATCCAATAAAAAAAAGTTACTGTGGTGATTTAAATAAGAATGGCCCCTATAGCCTCATATATTTGAATGTTTGGCCCATAGGCAGTGGCACCACTTGGAGGTGTGGCCTTATTGGAGTAGGTATGGCTTTGTTGGAGGACGTGTGTTACTGTGGGGGTGGTCTTTGAGGTCTCCTATGCTCAAGCTATACCCAGTATGGCACAGTCCCCTGCTGCCTTTGGATCCAGATATAGAATTCTCGGCTCCTTCTCCATCACCATGTCTCCCTGGATGCTGTCATGCTCCCTACCATGATGATAATGAAATAAACCTCTGAACCTGTAGGCCAGCCCCAATTATGTTTGCCTTTATAAGAGTTTCTGAGGATGGGGGAAGCTGAAGAGATGACTCAGGGGTTAAGAGCACTGACTGCTTTTCCAGAGGTCTTGAATTCAATTTCCAGAAATCACATGGTGGCTCATAACCATCTGTAATGGAATCCAATCCCCTCTTCTGATGTGTCTGAAGAGAACTACAGTGTACTCATATAAATTAAATAAATAAATAAATAAATAAATAAATAAATAAATAAATAAATAAATGAGTTGCTGTGGTCAAGTCAATAAAAACCAAACTAAGACAGTTACTGAATATCTTTAAAACGTCCAGATAGACTGGCTATTTTGATTCAGTATCATAATTAATGGATATTAACAATAATTTCCATCATATAAAAGCGATACCATATCTGTTAAACATATTCAAGTCTTTGATAGTTTGTCAAACACCTATAAGCAAAAAGTAAACAATGTTCTAAAAGGAATAACTATTCACTTATTCTGGGCCTTCTTTTCTCTCTTTTAATGGACCTTTAACTTTTGTCTATAAAGATGAGGTACAGTTGGGAGTATGCTAATTATGAAGTACTTCAAAGCAAGGAATCAATACACATTTTCTATAAAGGCCTAGGTATTGATAGTTTGTGGGCCATAGAGTTATTGTTGAAACTGCCAGGTTCTGCCTACTGCTGCATAAAAGCAACCGTAGATAGTCTGTGATGGGTGAATCTCTAATACTTTTGTTTACAAAAGAAAGTAGTTAGCTGATTTGGGCTTATAAGCTATTTGTTATTTAACCAATCCCAGCTTTATAGTGGTTTCTTTGGTTAGTTAAGTTTGCTGTGCTTTCTTGATTTTATTTTAAATTTTAGCTTTGGTCCTGCTATTATAAGTTACATCATGTTAAAAAAAAATATCCTGTAAGCAGCTGTTGCTACTGGAGAAAAATGGATACTATTGATTTCATGACTTGAGCTTGTGTTTGGTGATCTCATTTCTTCATTCTATTGGTTTTCTCAGCTAGATAGTTACACTAGGTATAATGATGGCCTCATCACTTGCACTCCAAGTTTTACAATCTTATTTGCTTTTACTTTTTTATAACTTCATCTGGGAGTCCCAGTACTGTGCTCCACAGCGGTGATAAGAGAGGCATCATTGGTCTTCAAAATTTCTCCAAGGTTTCACAATTAACTCCAATGTTCAGAGCAGATATTTGGTATAAAATCTTTTCCACAGTAAAAAAGGAAAATATTTCATCACTACATTGTGGTTATTTACACTATTAAAACAGATTTTGAGTTATTAAATGCACCTTTTGGATCAGAAGAGAGAATATTCTCTCCCTCCAATAGGATTTTGTCCTCTGCTTTCATTAAGTGTAATATACACCTGTGAATGATTTCTCTTCACATGTTGTTCATGTGACTTTAGAAACCATATTGTTAGTATTATAACACATAATAGGAATATTTCCATCTTCTAGAGCACATATCTAGGATATAAACTAATCATTCCTTCAGTGTTTGGTTCATAGAAAGGAGTTTTGAATTGTTGTACATTTTGGTGGTTCTTGTTCGTTTTCATCAACTGTTTTTCACTGAAGGAAGATCGACAAGTAGATGTTGGATATGTTTCGGGTGGCATTTTGATACACCTGCATCGCATGAAATGACTTTCCCAGGAAGCTAACTAACCTATTCATCATGTCACCTATTTACGTTTTTTATTGGAGAACACTAATAAGATCTCAAGTAAATTTCAAATATGCCAGACAGCATTATAGTCCATAGTAACCATGCTGTACATGGCACTCACGGAACTCATTCACTCTGCATGACAGAAGCTTTGCCTTGCTTGCAATATTGCAAATGAACCTGGAAGACATGCTAAGTAAAATGACCCAGGCACAGAAAGACAAATATTGCATGACCTCACTATGTAGCCCAGGCTGGCCTAAAACTCAGTACCTTCATGCTTCTGCCTCCCTAGTGCTAGGACTACGGGTATGTGCCACTTCACCCAGATCCAACTTCTGAATTGAATTTTTGTATTTAAAAATAATTTCAGAAAATATTCTATTCATCTAGGCTTTTACACTTAATTAGATAGTCATTATGCTTTTCAGTGAGTCACTATGTTATCTGCATTTTTAAATCTTCTTGAAAGTGTAGCTCAATTCATTTCTACATTTCTTATTCCTTGATAAATTCAATAACAGCTATAAAATTTCTTTTAAGTGAGGACAGTGTCTCTGTGTCCCACAAAATTTGACAGGTAGCATTTTCATTATAATTTCCTCAAATTTCATTGAATGCTGAGCTTAGTAGCCAAAGTTTTCAGTATTAAAATTCAATTTTATGTCTCATGGGAAGTTTTGGAAATTCTTTTCATTTATCTTTTAATTTTATTATATTAGAGTAAAACAGCATAGGAATTCAATATTGATACTGTGGAATTTATTGAGGTTTCCTTTGTGGTCAATCACATGTCAACTTTTAGAAAATGTGACCCCAAACTAATGTTATGAACGTCATAAAAATCTAATAGCTGAATGTTGTTCATATATATATTCAAAGCTCCCAATTTTTTTGATTGCTTAATTAATCACTTTAAAAAGGGATATGTTAAAGTACCCAAATAAATTATTGGTAAACAATTCTAAGATAAATTTTAAAATAACATTGATTTATTGATTAAATTTTTATTGAATAATTCATTTTCTTTCTGTGATGATGTGAGTGGATGTTCTATATATTATGAAAGTAAATTATTAGATACATATATAGTAATTATTTTTATTCCACTGTAGTTTTCGCTTATATACAAAGATAGTTTTCGCTCTTATAAGACTTTTGGATTTAATTCAATGTTCTCAAATATTAAGACTCCTTCTCTAGCTGGCATGTGGTGGTGCTTCTATAATCCCAATACTCAGGAGGCAAAAGAAAGAGAGCCAGAAATTCAAGGTCATTATCCTCAGTTAACACAGTGAATTTCAGGCTATCTTAAGTTACATGAGTAACTCTTTTTCAAAACAGCCAAAACAAAAAGGAGTTTTCTCTCAGATTCTGTTGATTCATATATCTTTTCTTCCTTTGTTTTCAATTTTTCTGTTCTCTAAAATTTTATTTCTAATCGAGTTTTAATTGATTTTCTTAGTCTTTAGTTTAATTTACTTCTCTCTGACTTTTAATAGTGAGATTAGAGCAAAATTTACTGAAGTTATTTCTGTGATGGAACACCATGATTAAGGCAACTTATAGAAGGAGGCTTTTAATTGGGCTTATGGTTTTATATGGTTAGAGTCCATGATGGCAGAGTGAAGGCATGCTGGCAGGCACAGATGATAGCTCACACCTTAAAACCTCAAGCAGGAAGTGGAGAGGATACTGATCATGCATAGGTTTTTTTAAGCCTCAAAGCCTGTCCCCCAATGATACACTTCCTCCAGCAAGGCTACACCTCTTTATCATTCCCAAAACATTTCACCAATTGAGACCAAATATTCAAATATATGAGACTATGAGGGCCATTCTCATTCTAACAACCACACTTCTATATTAAGACATTTCTAAATGAATAAGGTTCAAAGATATTAATGTATGAAAATGTCATACTAAAACATAATATTTTATATGCTAAAACACTGGTAATGATAAAAAAGAGAAACATGTACAAAAGAGACAAAAACAGTTTAATGAAAAAGAACAAAGGACATTTCTGTTAGCATAGTTCATGCTATTATATACTCTCCTTCCTGTTTTTTTCTTTCTTCCTTGCCGATGATAGGTCAATGATAGGTCAAGTTTATTTTGGAGGATAAAAAGAAAGATAGCAATTATATTTCTTTCCATTACTTGGCCAAGATAGATCTCAAAGTGAGTATAACACTGCACACACATTCAGACAGTTTTTAATTCTTGAAAATGTAGAGAACTATGACTGGCTAGTTTCTGGGTTCTCTCTCTCTCTCTCTCTCTCTCTCTCTCTCTCTCTCTCCCTCCCTCCCTCCCTCCCTCCCGTCCTCCCTCCCTCCCCCCTCCCCCTCTCTCCATAAATACTAGAAAAATAGTAGAACACAGTCATATAAAAGTAGAAGGGAGAATGCTGCGAGGAGAAAGATTCGCTTGGGAGTATAAGTAGAGGGACAGAGGATAGAGTAAAGACTAAACATCTAAAGAAAGCTAATGACATATGAAAATACCCTATGGGAAACTACTGTGTTGTAAGTCAGCTTAAAATACAAAAGTTTTAAAAGTAGTCTTCACATAGGCACACTGTATGTACAGATAAGTTATTTGATGAAAATCCTATGTATAGAATACCTCTCAATGAGTTGGTATTGAGACCCAGAACTCCCCACCCAAAAATTTACAAGCTATTACCATTGTTCTTGTTTACCCACAAGAACTAGGTGGTCATGTCCTATTGCAGAAGCTACCACATACTTGGGCTGCAAGACGAAAAGAAATCAAGTTTGAATTGAGCTGAAAGCTTTCTCCCTTGGGTTGACTTTCATAGTATAGGCTGCTGGGAGAGAATGTTTTCAGTCTTGCCCACTGGTTGACTCCACAAGCTACAGTAACAAACTGCCTAGTAAGATGCCCACTGATACACTAAAGCAAGACTACTAACAGAATAATCAAGTACTTCGGATTTAATTTACAGTCCAACCACTCCACAAGAGGGAACTCATGCCTGATCCTATGAACCTGATCAAGAGCCTGTGGTTTGGGAAGTCATGGGCCCTAAAAGGCAACTGCCTACATTTTGTTGTGTGTGGTTTGTTTGTTTGTTTGTTTGTTTGTTTGTTGCTAAATGAACATGTCAAACATACTTTTTTATTGGGTAATTTCTTTATTTACATTTCAAATGTTATCCCCTTTCCCGGTTTCCCCTGAAACCCCCTATCCCATCCCCCCTCCCCCTGCTTCTATGAGGGTGTTCCCTCACTCATACTTCTAAATCAGTGGTTCTCAACTTTCGAGTCATGAAATCCTTAGGGGTTGAATGATTCACATCAGACGTTTATATTATGATTCATAATAGTAACAATTAAAGATATGAAATAGCAGCACAAATAATTTTATGGTTGGGGATTACCACATAAGGGACTGCATTAACGGGTCACAGCATTAGGAAGGTTGAGAACCACTGTTCTAAATGCTTATGTCTGTATACATAGATTAGTGCTATTTTCAGCCTGTATCAAAGAAGTTGGCTTTTGCAGTGTCCATTAATGAAGACTCGCAACTGGTCTAAGTGCTAAGAAAAAGTTATTGGTTAGAGGTCTGTCCCAATGAGATATCTATATCATCCACTGAAGAGAAGAGGGGGTGGAAAGAATGTAAAAACTGTAGATAAGAAAGAATATGGAGGGCTGGAGAGATGGCTCAGCGGTTAAGAACACAGACTGCTCTTCCAGAGGTCCTGAGTTCAAATCCCAGCAACCACATGGTGGCTCACAACCATCCGTAATGAGATTGGATGCCCTCTTCTGGTGTGTCTGAAGACAGCTACAATGTACTCATCAA
This sequence comes from Grammomys surdaster, assembly GCF_004785775.1. NCBI lineage: Eukaryota > Metazoa > Chordata > Mammalia > Rodentia > Muridae > Grammomys > Grammomys surdaster. Next base: position 2,096,150 of record NW_021604662.1, on the reverse strand, counting down.
TAAAATAAATAAATAAATATTTAAAAAAAAAAAAAGAAAGAAAGAATATGGAAAATATTGTATTCTTGACATGACATGAGAATTGCACTCATGAACTTACTGTATCAGGATTTACCTGCACGAGACTGGGCTCACAATAATCCATCATGTGCGCAGACAGGTTTAGAAGACCTCCAGACTGCCCCAGCTCTGGGTTACTCTGGGTAGTTAATGATTGCTGAGGTATGATGTCATTTTCTTTAGTAGTTTCATAACTGATAGGTTGCTCATGCTTCAGTAAATAACTGCCCACCCATACTCAAGCATGCAACCCTAACGTAACTCAAAAAATAATCAAAGTAGGAAGAACACTTATTGGGAAGAAGAGTTTTCATGGGAAAAGGAGGGAGACTTGACAGGATAATGGGGGTGGGGAGGTAAAGAATGACCAAAATCCATTATATACATGCATTACATTGTCAATTTTTCCTACTTTTCTATTGTTAAAAATAGATTGTTTTCCAGGGGTGGAGAGATGGCTCAGAAGAGCACTGGCTATTTCTTCCAGAGGACCTGGTTGGATTCCCAGCACCCACATGGCAGCCCACAACTCTCTATTTCTCCACTTCCAGATCTGACATGTTCACAGACATACATGCAGGCAAAACACCAACACATATAAAATATAAATAAGTCTTTTAAAGATATTAATTTAAAGAAACAAAAACAAAACAAAAAAGTTTTTTCATGCCATATATTCTGATTATGAACTCTCCTCCCTCAATAAGTACCATATCTTCCCCACCTCCCCTCCTAACCAAATCCACAACTTTTCCTCTCTAGTTATAAAAAAAGTAAGCATCTAGAGAATAATAATAAAATGAGATAAATTAAAAACAAACAGATCTGAATAGGGAAAAAACAGAAGAAAAATATCCAATGAAAAAGTGCAAGAAACACATGGAAGCAAAGCCATGTTACTACACAAAGAAATCCTCCCCAAAAAAAACCAACACCAGAAATTACAATGTATATACGCAAAGGACCTGTAAAGAGAGAGAAAGTCCTTACAAAGCATTATGAGAAAAAAGAACTTCCTATGCTCAGGTTCCACCCAGTGTGGAACAGAGCCTCCTCCTCCTGGCTGTCTTCAGGTCAAGATCTAGAACTCTTAGCTCCTTCTTCAGCACCATGTCTGCCTGTAGGCTGCCATGCTTCCTGACAAGAATGATAATGTACTGAACCTCTGAAACTGTAAGCCAGCCCTAATTAAACATTTTCTTTTATAATGTTTTCCTTGGTCATGATATCTCTTCACAGCTTTATAGATGTTACACTTTCATTTATACTTTGAATTTTCAGAGATTTAGTCCACAATCTTCATGGCAGGAAGCATGGCAGGGTGAAGGCTTGATGCTTGAGGAGTCAAGAGTTCTACAACTGGATCCACGGAGAATAGGAAATGAACTGGCTTGCACTTCTGACACCTCAAAGTCCATCCCTTAGTCATGCACCTCCTCCAACAAAGCCACACCGATTCCAAAGCCACACCTCTTAATAGTGCCACTCTCCATTGGCCTATGGGGACCATTTTCTTTCAAACCACCACAGGTTCCAACATATGAAACAAATTTTGTCCAAACCATAATACTGCTTTGCTGCATAGAATCATGCTACCTGCATTATCTTAAAACCATGCTCAAGCAAATAGATGCTTCAGTGCTCAGGTAACTTTACAACCCAGATAGATACCTGATTATGCAACCAAATACAACAGATATGTTTCATAAACAACTATTGAACATTGGATGCTTCTTTCAAATGAGATTTACATTTGTTGATATTCAGGGAAGATTACCTTAATGGACCTATGGTTTTTAGAATTGTTATGACCCAATGAATTCCATGTGATTCTCCTTCCTTCTCTTCTTGCATGTCAATGTTATGATTTGCCTGTCTCATGCCATCCAAATGTGGAGTTGTATTAAAACATGAGTCATGACAAAATAATAAGTAATTTAGACTTGTGGACAAAATGAACTCTATCACAACAATTCAATTAGTCATTGTAGGATGAAAGTCATCATGGATAATAAATAATGGCTGTGACTGCATTTCAGTAAAACTTTATTTACAAAACCCTGAAAGTACATTTTTTTTCCTTTTGAGGATTTTCTCATGTGAATTTTCCATATTACTTGGCTTTTATTTTACATTTTATTTTCCACATCTTTTCTTCTTTTCCATTCCAATTTTTAGACCAATAATTTGGTCTTTGGCTGTGTCTAAAGATTTTATTGGTATGATGATGTATTTCTTGGCTCTTTTTTTCCTGATTCATACATTAAATTACTTTTCTTATATCTTTGTTAATATTCAATATGCCATCTATTCCTATGACTGTTTCATGTGGTATATATACATTGTTTAATTTGCTGTCTTTCTTTTGTGGCTATTGCATCCCTCGAGGATAAGGTTATTTTAAACACTATGTCACATTCCTTGTATACCTGTTACTTTTCCTAGGAATGCTCAAATCTGGGATCTAGTTGTTTCTGTCTCTCTTGATTTATATTATACAAAAATAGTACATAAATCAATGTTTTATAAATATTCCTTAGAACACATTATCACCCCCACTTATTAACATTTGGAACCACAGAGGCAACAAGAGGATATCTTGAAAGACAGTTTTGAAAATTATAGCGCCTTAAATATATGGTTCTGGATAATAACAAACCCAAAAACTATGCCCTAGGGCATGTGTTTGGGAAATTTTCTATTTTTTAAAGAAAGTGATTTTCAAAAGTCAATTAAAGTCTACTGTTGTTTTTTTCACCTAACAAGAATAAGCTGATGTGAGTGTACAAGTTCCACTAAATCAGCCAGTTTCCCTTTGTTTGAATGCACGAACAGGCCTTCCATGATTGTTGGGACCTTAGTGTAGCAACTGTCAAACACTTTCTAGGTATGGAAGAATTTTAAGGCAATTGGAAGACAGTGTCTTTACTTTACACTTTACTTTACACTTTACTTTACTTTACTTTACTTTACTTTACTTTACTTTACTTTAC
>NW_021604662.1:2037192-2092697 GCF_004785775.1 Grammomys surdaster | reverse complement strand
GAGGAGAGGAGAGGAGAGGAGAGGAGAGGAGAGGAGAGGAGAGGAGAGGAGAAAAAAGAGGGGAGATGAGATTTAAAAAAAAATCCACCTGTAGGTCCCAGGGTTTTACAGGTATGAATTCTTGTGTATTATTTATGGTATAAATTTTTCCCACCAAGATCTGTTTTAACATTAAGGAAAAAGATGACTGCTTGCTTTCAGTTTAATGCAAATTTTCTTTCCAATTATAGAGACTTTGTCCTATGGCTGAGCTGACATGCTGACTCATTCACCAAGTACCTTATACCAGAGCTATTTCCCCAATATTACTCCTCAAATGAGTTCTCTCTCTCTCTCTCTCTCTCTCTCTCTCTTGCTCTCTCCCTCCCTCCCTCTCTATCTCTCTCTTCCTCCAACCTTCTCTCCCTTTCTCCCTTTTCCCTTTTCTCTTCCTCTCTTCCCTCTTCTTACCTTCTCTCCCTCCCCTTCATTATTTCTCTCTCCCTCCCTTTCTTCCTCTCCTTCCCCATCCCTCTCTTCCTTTCCACCCCCCCATCCCTCAAGCTATAGAGATACAGAAAGAATTCATCCCTGACACAGTAAGTTAACAAGATAGTCAACCAAAGTTCAGAGCAAGCTTTCCCACCCTTCCCCCTCTGGCAGTCAGCCACTTGATTCTGCCAACACTCAAAGTTGCCTTCTCAGAAAATCTATTCCAAAGTTGGCACTTTACCTCAGGAGAATTTAGTCAAAGCATTTGGCACATCAGATTGTCTAAAACACAAGGTTAAGAGCCTTAAAATAGCCGCTCTATTCCAATACTGTCCTTAATTTAGGAAACATAATTATTAAAGGATTCTGCTACAGTTGGATATGAAAAACATACCCTTCTATGCGGTGGCTATGCAGGGAAGTTTTGCTCCTGACAAGTTAACATGTATTCCATGAGAATGCATACTTTTCCTATGCTGTGGGAATACCAAGAAAAACAAAAGAGAGTCGAAAGCTTAAAATTGAATTAGAGAAAGAAAGCATAAACACATAAAAACAAAAACCCTTACTAAAATAGAAAATAAGGTTTAGATTGCAGTAGAATTAATAACCCCATTATGTTCAAAGCCCAGTTTTCACAATGTGAAAATATGACCTGTGTTCGAAAAGAGAGTTGAAGTCTGGAACAAATACAGATTTCATACATGAAAACTATACAGATTAACAGACCTTCACTGTCTGAACACATCCAGAGCAAGGCAAAGAACATAAGAAACCTCCTCAAAGCTTGTCCTTTTGCCCTTCCAGTTACTGGTGCCTTCTAAGGGTAGTTCCTCTCCTGCCCCATGTCACTATAGATTTATCCAGCCTATTTTTGTACTCTGTCAGTAGAACCATGAAGTATGTGTTTTTCTTGTCTCTGGATTCTTTAGTTTGAAAGATTTCAATCACCATGTATAGTTCTAATTCATCCTCGTTGCTATGTACTATTACACTGTGTAAACGTTACAAGATGGAGTTCTCCATTTAAGGACTGATGGACATCTGGGTAAGATAAGGAGTGGTGTCATGAACACTCCACTTTATGATGTGTGACTGTATACACATTTCTTTGGGGAACATCCATATGAGCAGAATTAGTAGGTCATAAGTTGGCATACACTCAGCGTTACCAGAGATTGCCAAGGGGGTTGTCCTCTTAGACCCTGACACCAGCAGTGTGTGAGCATTCTCGACAGCTCATGCTTTTTGCCAGAATTCAATTATTTTCCCAAGGACAATCTTCTGATAATGTATTCATAGAGGAGTGCATGGCTTCAAGTAGAGACTAACAGAGATTCAGTGTAAATAACCAGGAGGCTTAAAAATATCTTCCCCTAACAAACAGCACCCTTGGGACTATGAGGCCCCCCTATATGTACCCTAGAAGCATAAGCCTTGCTTTAGTCCCAGTACCTTACCTTTTACTAGGCCATCAGGCCAGCCATATAAGAATATTCATACAGACAAAAGAAGTTTTTATGTCTCCTAATGCAAATGCATAAACCAATAGACAAGATTTTACCTTCACCATGAAAAAGATTAGCTAACAAAGACATAAACTCTTCCTAAAGCCAACTCTATCAAAGACAGATACAGGGATAATCTATGAGTCTATCTATCTATCTATCTATCTATCTATCTATCTATCTATCTATCAATCAACATATAGGTTCTAATAATGAGCCAGCCCCTTTTCTAAACCCTTTACAAATACTTATATGACCTGTAGAACAATGCATATGATAAGAAATATTATTCTAACTCTCTGTTCCAGAAACAACCTCATCTTCTTGTGCAGTGCCAGCCTCATCCAATAGACAAGATGGTGAAGGTCTGTGTGAACGGATTTGGCTGTATTGGGTGCCTGGTTACCAGGGCTGCCTTCTGCTCTGCACTTCGCAAAGTGGAGATTGTTGCTATCAATGACCCCTTCATTCACCTCAACTACACGCTCTACATCTTCCAGTATGACTCCACCCATGGCAAATTCAACAGCACTGTCAAGGGTGAGAATGAGAAGCTTGTCATCAACCGGAAGTCCATCACCATCTTCCAGGAGGGAAATCCCACTATCAACAAATAGGGTGATGCTGGTGGTGAGTATGTCATGGAGTTACTGGCATCTTCACCACCATGGAGAAGGTCGGGGCCCACTTGAAGGGTAGGGCCAAAAAGGTCATCATCTCTGTCCCTTCTGCTGATGCACCCATGTTTCTGATGGGTGTGAACAACAAGAAATATGACAACTTGCTCAAGATTGCCAGCAATGCATCCTGTACCAACAAATGCTTAGCCCCCCTGGCTGAGGTCATCTATGACAACTTTGGCATCTTGGAAGGGCTCATGATCACAGACTATGCCATTGCTGCCACTCATAAGACTGTGGATGGCCTCTCTGGAAAGCTGTGTAGTGATGGCTGCCCAGAACATCATCCCTGCATCCAATGGTACTCCCAAGGCTGTGGGCAAGGTCATCCCAGAGCTGAACGAGAAGCTCACTGTCATGGCCTTCTGTGTTCCAACCCCCAATCTATCCATTGTGGATCTGACATGCCGCCTAGAGAAACCTGCCAAGTATGATGACATCAACAGGGTGATGAAGCAGGCATCCAAGGGCCCACTAAAGGGCATCCTGGGGTACACTGAGGACCAGATTGTCTCCTGCGACTTCAATAGCAACCCCCACTCCTCCACCTTTGATGCTGGGGCTGGCATTGCTCTCAATGACAACTTCGTAAAGCTCATTTCCTGATATGACAATGAATACAACTACAGTAACAGGGTCGTGGACCTCATGGCCTACACGACCTCCAAGGTGTAAGTAACCCTGGACCACCCGCCCCAGCAAGGACACTGAGAGCAAGAGAGAGGCCCTTGGTTGCTGAGGAGTCCCTGTCCCAACTCGGCCCTGAACACTGAGTACCTCCCTCACAATTTCCATCCCAGATTTCCATAATAGCAGGAGGGGCCTAGGGAGCCCTCCCTACTCTCTTGAATACCATAAATAAAGTTTGGTGCACCCACAAAAATACAAGAAATATTATCCTAATATTACAGGTAAGGAAACTGAGAGCCATAGAAGTTGTCTAACATCATAGCAAGTAAATAGCAGGGCAGGAACTTTAGTTCAGGCAGTTGGCTACATAATTCATATTCTTGATCCTACATGATGCTCAGTTTATTTTTTAAATCTAGGGGCTTGAATAACTATGTGTATCAAAATCTTATTTTGTTTGATTGGGCTTTTGGGGAGGTTGGTTATTCACTTTGGGGTTTTGGTTTTTTGTTTGTTTGTTTGCTTCCTTTGGGGTTGTTTGTATTGCTTTTTTTCTGGTTTTCCTTTTTTTTTTGAGACAGTGTTTCTCCACATAGCTCTAGCTGTCCTGGAGCTCTCTTTGTAGACCAGGTTGGCTTTGAACTCAGAGATCTATTTGCCTTTGCTTCAAGAGTGCTGGTATTAAAGGCACTTACCAATGCACTCAGACCCTCAACCAATATCTTGTGTTTTTTTATTTTTCTTTCACTATTAGAAATCTGTTTCTTTATATGTGCAAATCTAAAACAAGTTCTTAGTTATCCAAAGAGAACACACTCAAACTGGATCTAAATTAATATAAACTTTTAGACCACAGTCTAGTAGGATATCTACTAATAATATTTTACTTTAATTAACTTTTACACAGCAGGTAAATTTTTGTGCCACAGTAGGTAAAAGTGCTTGCTGTACACGCCTGAGTTCAATCCCCAAGAAGGAGAGAACTAACTCACAAAAGTTGTCCTCTGAGCGCCACATGTGGGCCATGGAATATACATGTGTGCACATATATGTACATGAATAAACACACACAGTGATACACATGTATGCATATACAGAAAGATAGTAATAATGAACTTTTAAAATATGTATATGTAAATATAATAGAAAAGTTATATGATGGTGTTAAATACTGCTCTCTTTTTCTAAACTCAGATCTAGAAATAATGTGTTTGTGACAGACAGGTTTATATAACTGTGTATCAGTGTCTCCCTTGTTACAATAGTTGCTTTTGACAACACTATCTTCATTTATTTTCTTCATTTTATAGATACACAGAAGAGAGCTCAAAGAACTTGCCCAAGATCATGGAGCTATGAAGCTGAATCTATTAACCAGCCTGCCAGATTCTAAGGCCCACATTCTGTAGACTAATCATCTCTTACTGGCCTGTGTTTAAACTAGACAACCTTAATAGGAACATTGGATTTACTATATAAATATAAATATGAAAAAATACATTGTAAATTCATGTGCAGAGTGTGTGTGTGTGTGTGTGTGTGTGTGTGTGTGTGTTGGGGGTATTTTTCCACAGAAGAAGTCCTTGGTTCCTATAGTAAGTTAAATACAACCAGATTTCCAAAGATGGGATATCTTGGAATCACAAACAAACTGATGTTTCTTGAGCAGTATGACCCATGCTGGGCTAAAGATAGGTTTGGACAATTCTCATCCCAGGTGGAAGTTGTGTGAGCATAGCAGCTGAGCAGTACATGGAACTTCTGGGGGCTTCTGTTCAAACTGCCAGGCTCACGATGGAAGAACTTACAAATTACATAGACGATAGCGAGAGATGCACTGATCTTCCTTCCAAATATACTGCGGTACATTTCCAGCTATAGGGGAAAAAAGACTACTGAATGTTCAGTGCTTTAGTAAATATCCTAGATTTTGAATTAGAAAATACAAGTTAAAACCCAGATCTGGAACTACACCTATAGCTCTAAGCAGGCTATTTCTTCAAAACTGCAATAGAGTAATGATAAAAAATGGTAAGAGTCATATTTTCTAATTCATGGCATTGTTGTGAGAAATACAGTAGACTATGCCAGTCTGATATCCAGTGTATTCTAACTTGTAGGAATCACTTCATGAACAATCATCATAACTACTTTTTTTTTATTACTGTCATGGTGTCATTCTATATTATATGCCCCTTCAGACCAAGATTAAGTGACCAGAGTAGTCCCTCCTCTAAATAGGTAAAGGATCTAGTGATCACCCAGAAAATGATAGGGCAATGGCCCAAGGCCATATGCAGGGACAGCATCCTCTTTGCTTCTGAGTTTGTTTCACCACACAGTAACACTGTGCTCAGCCCACTCAATGCCAAATTCACATAAGCATCTAAATAACATCGTCAAGATAAAATAGATAACAGATAAAAAGATACTAGTGATGTCTCTAAAAAGCCATGGGAAGTGCAATTAAATGTGTTAGTTCTCACATCCCTTGTGCACACAAATGCCTCACGCCTGCCACACAGCAGCCCTGTAGCTGCCATACTGATTGGGGTGGGAAATTTGCCCTAACAGTCAATCATTCTGAAAGGATTTAGTTTGACATGGCCAGAATAAAAATGTATGAAGGAAGTTTCTAAATAAATAAAAATAGAGTGAGACTCAATGTACCCAATATCCAGTTTAAAACACTATTAACTCTGACCTAATGTGTTTCTGATATGTCCATATCATTTACTACTCCTGCTTTATTTTAAACAAATCCAATACTTCATGTCATCATGCCCATAAGTATTTAATCATGCAACTGCACATTATGATTTTGCTATAATATTAACCACATTTTAATCTAGTAGATATTTATTCAATAACAATGATACATTTTAAATTTGTAATACGGATTGAGAAACAGTTCTTCGTTGTTTTCAAAATTCCTAGCATGTTACTTTTTGAGATTCAAGAACAATAAGTCTGTATTACCAATTCTCAGAAATTTCAAAATTATGATTATTTAAAACATACTTCTAACAAAGGAAACTATTGGAGCAGAGCACATAGACAGCCCACAGAATGGGAGAAAATCTTTACCAGCTTATTTAAGACAAGAGAATAATAGCCAGAATTTGCAAAGAACTGCAGAAATTAAATATCAATGGCATACCACTGCCAATCAAATAGGCTAAAAGATTGAATCTACGATTTTCAAAAATAAAAGAAAGACAAATAGCCAATAATTATTTTTTAAAGTGTTCAACATTCCTAGTCATCTGGGAAATGCAAATTGAAACTACCTTGAGATATAATTTCATCCTAGTCAAAAAGGCTTTCATCAGGAAATCCAACAACAAATGTTGAAAAAAATATTGAAAGAAAGGAACCTTTATTCACTACTAATGAGCATGAAGATTTATATGGCCATTGTGGAAATTAGTTTTTATATTCCTCAAAATTAAAAGTGTAACTAGCATATGACCCAAATATTTGACCACTGAGTATATACCCTGAGAACCCCACACCCCACCATAGAGATATTTATACCCTCATGTATATTGTTACTTTATTCACTATAACAAGAAAGTGGAACTAATTTAGTTGTTGTCAACAGATGAATAGATAATGAATATCTGCTCCATATAAAAAATGGGTACTAGACAACTCTTTAAAAAATGCCATCACAAAGTTCACAGGGAAATGGATGGACTTAGAATGTACATTACATGAGGCCATTCAGATTCAGAAAGAAACATATACAATGCATGTTCTCTCTTATATGCAGATCCAAGCCCATAATGCATACATGTATATGTATAAACAAATGTGTATATTGGTATAGTATAGTATTTATAAAGAAGAACATGAAAGGGTAATAAAAAGAAAGTTTTCAGTAATGAGTTTGCATATACATTATACTTTGTGGATGTCTTTTTAATGCTCTCTCTAGGTATAAGAGATTTTCAAAGCAAAAGACAGTGTCCATATGTGATTTCATAAGAGCTATTACCTTACCAAGAGATTTAATTTTAAATATTTCTTTTACTGTTTGAATATTTCTGTGTGCTGTGGATCTTTGTAAGTACTATTAAACTTAGTGTGCTTTATTTTTAAACAATAATTTGCTTAACTGTATTATTATTACTATTAAAAATAAGAATTATCCACTAAAATCATTAACTAACCTGTCAAAACTTAAATTCCTTTAATCTGCTTTTCTTACAATTTATTTGAGTTTAATTCATTTTCTAAAATTATGTGTTCTAAGAATCCGATAATGTCCAGCTTCTAATTCTGTATCATCTGTCTGCCTGTCTGTCTATTTCTATCCCCATTGAAATTTTACTGTTAAAACCAGCATCTTGTTTGTTTAATTGATTGCTTTTTTAATCCTTCCAGGATGAATAGAAATTTTTCTACCCCAAATTATTGCACAATTTCATTCTTTGTGTCTGACATTATTTAACATATGCCACTGTCCTCTGTGCATAAATCCTATAAAGCTATAGGGTTGATCATAGTCTATTTTGACACGAGAACTTCCTAGATGGTATTTTGTATCTCTGTGAGGAAGCATATAATCTCCCTCTTTATAAGATGGTAATCATTGATGATTGTTGTCTTAATTGTGTGTGCACATGCATATATAAGTTCATGTATATGTGCAGATGCAGACAGATGCATTGTGTTTGCATGTATATAAAGGCCAGAGGACTACCCGAGGTTTCATGTCTTGGAATAGGGGTTTCTTATGGGATTAGAACTCTCTGAGTATGCTAGGCTAGATGACCAGAAACTCTGGGGGATCGTCCTGTCTCTAGTTCCCTAGCACTGGGATTACAAACACGTACCAATATGCCTATCGGTTTTTGTTATTGTTGCTGTTGTTTGATTTGGTTTCATAACATGGGTTTTGAGGGGTTAAACCCAGGTCTTCATGCTTGAGAGACACAAGTACTTTACACACCAAGCTACCACCACAGCACAAAGTTCAATCATTAATACAGAATTTGACTATGATTTAGCTCAACCCTTTTTAAAAGCTAGATTTGATCGATTGTGAATTATACATCTATGGTAAGGATCTAGACAATTTAGGAAGGCTATATTTTGTGCTATTTCATGTCTCAGTGCTGAGAGCACAGTACCTGTGACACCATAGGCACTCCAAAATTGTTGGTCAAATTAAACTGGAAATCCAACATTTTCTCTAAAATGTAATTTATCCAAAGAAGTGCATACTTTTCTACTGTCATCATTAGCTCTTATAATGTCAAGGACTTCATCACTATCCCAACACCTAAGCTGCCTGTTCTCTTTAATTTACTCATCAAATTCTCCTCACATTTATAAAAGAAGAAATTGCTATGCCTGGACTTGAATAACTGCAAAAGCTAACATTAGTTTAATACTTCCATGACATCTGCTTAAATTTCCTCATTAAGTCTACGCATATAACTTTCCCATTGGCATTAGCTGAACACTGTGGAAATTACATTTCTGCTTACAAAGTTGAACATTTAGAAGGGTATTGCTTTTTTCTCTATATAAAGAGGGAAAATAATTTCAGTTCATATAACAGACAAAGATTAGATAGGCCTGATCTACTTTTGAAACAATTTTTTGTAAAAGTCCCTTAGTTCATGATCTGTACTAACCTTTCTCTTGATCAAGACAGATTGGGACAATACGATCAAAACAGCCTTCACTGAGTTGGACTTGCTCAGGTCTTTTGCATGGTGCTATAACTTCTGTGAATTCATATGTGCAGCTGCCGCACTGTGTCTAGAAAACACATTTCCCTGTAGTCATCCACCACCTCTGGTTCTTATAGTCTTTCCACTCATCTTTCAGAAGGATTCCTGAGTCTTGGAAGGAAGGGATGTGATATAGATGTCCCATTTGTGGCTGACCATTCTGCAGTCTCTTATTCTCACCACCTTAACACAGCAAGTTGTGAGTCTGTGTTAATTAGCATCTACTACAAATAGAAGCTTCTCAGGTGAGAAGTAATGGATGTATTCATCAATTGATACGATGATAAGTCATTTGGAGCCCAGTTAATACTATGTCTATTCAAGTCAGACCAAATTCCAGCATTCAAAAGATATTGAGCACAAAGTCCCACCCCTAGATGAGGACCCCTATTGGCAACTGATGTCCACTGGGAGAAGAAGTGACAGTTTTCTCTAAGAGTATAGCTCCAGTGGATGACCACATATCCAAGAATATATGAACAGGACCAATCGATGGTATTTTTCTAAAAGACATGAAGTTGGGCGAGTAACAAAGGGGATAAATCTGGGAGGAGTTGGCATAAAGAATGGATATGATCAAAAGATATTGTATGAAATTTTCAAAGAATTAATTTTAAAGAAAACAACCTTCAACAGAAGACTACAAAGAAGCTACTGGACAAAGAAATGTTCTGGCTCACAGTTTGTACCTTTGATTTTGCTGTGATCTTTCATTGTCAAAGTCCTCCCAGAGTGACAAGCCCCACTCTCTTCCCTTTCCATATCCCATATGCTCTTCAGCTTCCTGCAGTCCTAGTTCTACACCCACCCCAACCCACCAGCTGCTCTTGCTTTCCAACATGTCAAAGCACCTAAGCTTTTCTCAGCTTCCATGTCGCCTGATGCTTCTGCAGGTTTCACACTGACCAGATGTCCTTTCCCTTGTCCACACCTGAGTCTCCACACTCTGCTTCTTCTCTTTCCACCTCTCAGATCACTCCTAATTCTCACTTGGTGTCTTCTCTTGTCAGCATTTAAAGCACCAGGGTTTTGATTTTTGTCTTGACTTCTTTTACTTGTCCTCCTCCCTTTCAGTTTGATTACTTTTAGAGGAGGCAACTGAATTGACCTCTGTTTTTGTCTGAGGGTTCTTACCCGCAACTGCAGTAGCACACTGGGCTAGCCACAAAAGAATGAACAAGAAGCCCATGTACGAATCAAACTTTTGCCTGTTCCTGCCTCCCTTCTGCTACCTGCCCTCCACAAGCCTGTGAAAACTCAAGTTCAGCTCTCTCCTAGTTAGCTAATTCTCCCTTCCTTGCTTCCTTTCTTCTCTTATACTCAATTGGTTGTATTCATAGTTCGGAGATCTCTCAAAATCACTATTATGAAATATAATGCAGTGAAGGGTACCTGGTGGGCCCATGCCAAGGTGTCTCCCTGAGAAATCATGGCTTGCAACAGATCTGGTATAAAGGAGGTTTGTTTGGGGTAGGAGAGGGGAGTGAGGGCCTAGAGACGGGACAGGAGACAGACAGGAGAGAGTCAAGAGCCGTGAGGGCTGAGAAGAAGGGACAAAGAAGGACAAAAAAGGACAGACAATGGCAGCAGATAACTTAGCCTATTGCTAGGTCCCTGGGAGGAGCCTAGTGGAACTATCTATAACCTAACAGTATGCCCACAGTATTGGAATTCTAATCCTTGTTTCTGTATCTTCAGGGGCTGGGGGGTAGGATGGGAGTTTGGAATCCTGCCCAAGATACTGAGATTTAGCTTTTGCTTTAAAAATCAGATTTTCTGTACACAGAACATGAGTTTTGGTGCCCTACAGATCTAGGTATTGAATTGGATACTGCTAAATGGCTCCAACAGACTCGAGCATGGCAAACATGGGGATGGCTGGCCTTTGCACTCCTCCCTTCCCTCTCCTTTGCTAAACCATTAGATTCCCTTATTTAGGCACTTCCTCATTCCTATCACTAGCCGCCGAGGTTGATTCCCTTATCTGGCCACCTTCTTGATTCCCTTATCTGGCCACCTTCTTTTGCCCAACTCATTCCAGAGGCTGATCACCAAAGTCCAGCAATCAACTACCACAACTAACATGTACAATCAGAATCTACCAATTAATCTTAGCTCATTCTAACACAGACTTCCCCTGTTTTTTTTTTTTCTTAAAATTACTCCTGCAAAGCTATTTGCTGCTGTTTCTGCCCAACTCAGATTCAGCCCCCTTGTCTCTTTGCCTTGGTTGATAAAGGATCTCTTTGTGCTGGAAATTCGTGTTTGAGTGTGGTCTGTGCCTAATCCAGAGTCAAGTTCATTAACCTCTCTGTGCTTCAAATTGAATGTACAACCTCAGAAATACAATCTAGGCAGTCTTACAACAACAATTTATAGCCAAATCAGTTAAACTATTTCTTTTGTGTATATTAAAAAATCAGAGAGTAAGTAGCTTGATGATGTAGCTCAGAGCTTTAGAAGAGCAAGAAGCAGCCAACAGAAAAGAAACAGATATCAAGAAAGTATAACTACGCCGGGCAGTGGTGGCCCACGCCTTTAATGCCAGCACTTGGCAGGCAGATTTCTGAGTTTGAGGCCAGCCTGGTCTACAGAGTGAGTTCCAGGACAGCCAGGGCTACACAGAGAAACTCTGTATCGAAAAACGAAAAAAGAAAGAAAGAAAGAAACAAAGAAGCAAAGAAACAAAGAATAACCACCAGGACAGAAATAAATGAAATACAAAACTCAAAAGCAATTCATAAACTTAATCAGAAAACAAACTGGTTCTTTAAAAAGCCTAACAAGAGTGACCAATCTTAGCCAAACTAACCAAAAAGTGTCAAGAACTAAACTAATAGAGATGAAAAGGGATTTGTTACTATAGATTCCAATGAAATCCAGAAAATTGTCAGACATAGGTAAGTTTCTAAACTTATATGATCTGAAATTAAAGCCAGAAGATACAAAGAACTGAAGCAGACACACAACAATCAATAAGGTAGAAATAGTCAGTAAAACTCTCCCAAACAACAAAAGTCCAAGGCCAGATAGGTTTATTGCTGAATTTTACCAAACTTTAAAACCGTTTCACAAAATCGAAGGAAACAAACACTATCAAATTCATTCTATGAAGCTAACATAGCTTCCCTCATCAAATGAAAATCACAGAATAAAAATCCTTTTTAAAAAATCTAGGAATAGCTGGGCAGTGGTGGCACACGCTTTTAATCCCAGCACTTGGGAGGCAGAGGCAGGCGGATTTCTGAGTTCAAGGCCAGCATGGTCTACAGAGTGAGTTCCAGGACAGCCAGAGCTACACAGAGAAACCCTGGCTCGAAAAACCAAAAAAAAAAAAAAAATCTAGGAATAAAAAGAACATACCTTAACACAATAAAGTTTATATCTAGCAGATAGCCAACATTGTCCCAAATATAAGACCATTTCTTCTAAAAACTGAAATGAGACAAGAGTGATCACTATTATTATTCAGTACAGAGTTTGAAATCTTAGCAATAAGACTTTCAAGTTAAACTATCCCTATTTGCAGGTAATATGATATAGTTATAAGAATGGCACCAGAGAATTCTGGAATTGGTACACTTTCAGTAAATTTTACAGGATATGAAAATCAACATACAAAAATCAATAGCTTTTATAATACACTCTTATGAAACATAATACATTGGAGGGAGGGGTGTTTATACCTGGCCAGCCCATGCCCTGAGAAATCATGCCATGCAATAAATGTCATATAAAGGGAGTTTATTTGGATAAAGGAAAGAGAGTGAGGGCCTGGAGAAGGGGTAGAAGCAGACAGACGGAAGCAGAGCCATGAGGTCAAAGAAGAGGTGATAGAGAAAGAAAGAAGGACAGAAAAGGAGGAAAGAGAAGGGATGGAGACAGGCCAGGAGCACATGGGAACAGAAAGAAGGAGAGAGAGGGAGAGAGAGAGACAGAGAGAGAGAACATGGGGCAGTGAGGAGAGTAGTCCTTTTATATGTAGGCACCATGTGGCAGGTAATAACAGAAGGTGGTAACAGAAGTCCCTGGGAGGAGCCTAGCAGAATCACCTATAAGCTAACAAACACCATTAATAAACTTACTTAGAGGTGAAATCAGGAAAACAACTTATTTACAATAACCTCAAAAACTAAGGAGGTGAAGGCTCTCTCTCTAAAGAAAATTCTAAGAAAACACTGAATAAAGAAATTGAAGAAAGCAGTGTAAGGTCTCAAACTCTGGGGAAAATAACTGAGGTATCTATTTAACATATAAAAACAGACCTAGCTTCCAGGTTCTCCCAGCATCCCTCAGGCCCTACCTATTAAAGGGTAGCTGGTAAACCCTGCCTTCTACTCCAAACTCTCCAGCCCAGGGTCTAGGATTCCCTTAAGGCTCTTCCCTATAAACCAGATGTTTTGGTTACCTGCCCTTTTGTACCTTTGTCCTCTTGGCTGCTGCACCTGGACCCTCCTCTCCCCTCTCCCTTCCCCTCCCCATCTCCCCAAATGACTCAGAGTCATGTTTACTGTGGACTCTCCCAAATGTGTTCTTATCTCTGGCTATGCTCTGCCTTTTATCTACAACAAACGTTCTCCTCCACCATACCTAGGAACAGTCATATCCTTTTCTTCTTGTTTCTTTTTTCATTCAGAGAGTATACTACAGAAATATCTCTCATGATCCTGTATTAGCAAAATAAAAATTATGAAAATGATGGCTATACTACCAAAAACAATGTACAGATTCAATGCAAACCTCACCAAAATTCTAGTGACATTCTCCATGTGATTAGAAAAAAAACTAAGATTGATACAGAAATACAGGAAACCTTGGACAGCCGAAGTAATTCTAAATAAAAGGCATACAACCAGAAGCATCACACTGTCTGGCCTTATGCTATTATACAAAGCAATAGGATCAAAATTAGTATGATATGTATAAAAGAGACTTGTAGACAAACAGAACTTTATGTAAGATCCAGAAATAAACCCACAAATATGTAGTTACCTATTTTTTGACAATGATATCTAAAATGTAGACTTAAAAGGTTTTTTTTTCAATAAATAATGCTGGCAAAACTGGATAGTCATTTGCAGAAAAATGAAATTAGATTCACACCTCTTTCTCTGCACAAAAAAAAAAAATCAATTCAAAATGGATCAAAGACCTTAGTTTAAGACCCAGAAACACTGAAACAACTAAAAGAAATCATAGGTCATAGGGAAAACACTTCACAACATAGATATAGGCAAGAAACTTCTGAATAGAAGCCAGTAGAAGATAAAATAAAACCAATAATTGGCTAATGTAATTGCATGAAATTAAAAAGCTTCCACACAGTAAAAGAAACTGTCTTTTTTGTTGTTTGTTTGTTTGTTTGTTTGTTTTGGAGACAGGGTTTCTTTGTGTAGCTCTGGCTGTCCTGGAACTCACTCTGTAGACTAGGCTGGCCTCGAACTCAGAAATCTGCCTGCCTGCCTCTGCCTCCCAAGTGCTGGGATTAAAGACGTGCTCCACCACTGCCCAGCAAAAGAAACTGTCTACAGACTAAACAACAGCCCAAAGGATGGGAGAAAAATTTTTGCTATCTATAGCTTCAGACAAAGGAATGATATATAAAATATATAAAGAACTGCAAAAAATTTAGCACTCAAAACACCAAAACTTCCACCCAATAAATAGGCCAATAACTGTTCTCAAAAGAAGATATACAAATGCTCAATAAATATTTTTTAAAGTGTTCAGTATCTTCAGCCATCAGAAATGCAAATTAAAATTCTTTGAGATTCCATCTAAGCTCCGTCAGAATAGCTATCATAAAAATAACAAATTATTGAAAACAACAGGAAATATGAACTCTTGTACACTGTTAGTGGGAATGTAAATTGATATAGTCCCTATGGAAACCACTGTTAATTTAAAAAAAATCCTAAACACTACAACTACTATATGACCTAGCTATATCCCTCCATGGATTGTATGTAAAAGACCCTATGTCCTACTGCAAAGTTACAAGCATGTCCATGTTCAATGATGCTCTATTCAAAATAGCTATGAAATGGAATTTACCTAAATATCCATTAACTGATGAATAGATAACAAACATATGATACATATACAGAACAGAATTTTGCTCAGCAGTGAAATAAAAATAAAATTTGTATGAAAATGAGTGTTACTGGGAAACATTGTATTAAGCCAAGTAACTCAGGTTCAGAAAGGAAAATACTGCTTTTACAAGTCTGAGCCGGTAAACATATAATTATAGACAACAGAGGGGCTCATGTACCTTTACTCTGCCCAAAAGAGCTAATAACACTCCAGGGCTTGTTAGGAGAAAGGACATCAGTATATTCAGTAGTATAGTTCCTGATGAATTACCCTGGATCCAGTGGATAGCTTCACATCTATGCATATGCAAGTGGCCCCAGTTAAATCCAGTAGATTCCAAAGAAAAAGTAAAAGCCATGAAAATTTGGTGGAAAGAGGAACTGTTTTGTGAGGTAGAAGAGAGTGTATGGATGAGTATGATCGTAATTATTATATTATACATGTATGAACGTGGCAAATAGTATAGAAAAATAAATACTGTTCTGTCTCTCCTCTCTCCTCTTTCCCCTCTCCTCTCTCCCTCTCTCCCTCTCTCCTCTCTCCTCTCTCCCTCTCTCCCTCTGTCCCTCTGTCCCTCCCTCCCTCCCTCCCTCTCTCCCTCTGTCCCTCCCTCCCTCCCTCCCTCTCTCCTTCTCTCCCTCTCTCTTCTCTCCCTCTTTCCCTCTCCTCCCTCTCTCCTCTCTCCTCTCTCTCTCCTTCCCTCCCCCCTCCCCCAGCTTATAATTGTTAAAGATACTAGCTATAAGTAAGTATGAAACTAGAAAAGGGCCCTTCAGATGGAGAAAAAAAAAGATGCTTTAATGGAGGGTGTGGGGAAGATAACAGAACATGTATGATTAAAGTAGAAGCAAAAATACTGGGTATAAAACGATAGGGCAAGAAAAGGGAGACATGCCAGAGAAATCAACCCAAACAGTATGCATGTAATTCCCACATGGAAATGTGTTACTTTGTAAGCTAATTGTCTTAATGAGGCATAAATTGATACCTAGTCACAAAATTGGTGGAGTAAGTAGCTGCCACATTGCCTAGCTCATAAGTTTAAGTTGTTGGTTACTATTATTGATCACTGGTTAGTCCTCTTTTCCAGTCCTAAACCTGCAGAGCTTTCCTTGATCCTGAACAATCACAACCATGTGGCGTCAGTTTCTTTCTGTCCAAAGTGGTCATGTACCCTGTTTGTGAAGTTAGCATCTTCCAAAGAAACACTCTCCTGGAAGACTTTCAATGGCTTCATCTCTCTGAGATGTGGACCTACTTTCCTTTTCCAGTCCCTGTAAAGGCTTTCCGAGGTTTGCAGCAGCAGAAAAGAGTTAAACAAAGGCATAGCTAGTATGTGAGAAGAGTTAAGCTGAAGGGCAGAAAAAAGAAGCAATGTATACCAAAACTGGAGTGAAAACACTATTTTACTAAGGGAAAAAGAAAAAGAGATAAACAACTGGGTAAAAAAGAATGGTGTTGCAAAGTAGAGACAGAAGTGGTCCAATAGATGGCGCAGAGAAAGCCAATAAGAATCACAGGGCAAAATCAAACATGGATTTAACTCAGGGCTCTGCTCATTTCTGTGCCCATTACCTAGCTCTGCATACAGCTTCTCCAATCTTAATATTCTACAGCAGACCCAACAGGATGCCCCCAATTTGGGTACATGTTCTTACTTCTATTTTAAGCTTTTAATCCCAATTGTTAACAACTCCATTAAATATAAAACTTCCTTTCAGAGCTACTTGGAAATGTGTTACATAAATGCTGCATATTCCCCCTCTTCTGTAGCTTCTAAAAATAGGAACTCGGATGCTGGCTTTGTTCGCTGTGCGAGCTCCCACTTGCACACCTATCATGTTCAGAGTCCAATTGGGACAGATCACTTTTGCAGGCATTTCTTTTCTCTGTCTCTCATTTCTCCTTGCATATACAGCATATTCCTTAAATGAAGTTTAATGTTGCTGAAGAAATGACATGCTGCTTCAGGAATGAGAAGGCCATTAACAATCCTTTTTCTCTTCTGATTCTTACAGTTGCCCCAGGAGACATATATAAGGGTACACAGAAGAACTCTGCTATAAACATTAGGAGGGTAGAAGAGACCAAAAGAAAAATCAGTGATTGGGAATATTTATTCAAGAGCTGAAGTTCCTCTAAGCTGACGCTGTGGCAGGCACTTCACATGCTGTACTGAATTCAGTTATTCTATCAAGCCAACGACTAGGTTTCAGTTCATGCTTCATTGGTGGATATGCAAATTGAGTCTTAGGTATGTTAAAGAATATGACCCAAACTTAAAAGCAGAAAAGCTGCGATACCCAGATTCAGACCTAGATCTTCCTGGCATCATAATCCATGCTCTATGTGCAGAAAAATCACACGTTGATTTGGAAACAGAACCCTAGGCAGGGTTCCCCAGAAGGCACACAAACAATGATCAGAATTCTGATTCCCCTGGGCACACCAGTACAGGAGAGAAGAGGAGAGCAAGACGATTTTCCATCTTAAATGTTTCTGAGACAACTGTTTCTGACAAGTGTTGGAACAGTGGAGCATTAGAAAGGATCCAAATCTGCATTGGTGCTAGGGGTTAAATTTTTTTCAAGCCCACATGATATATACAACTCAGAATCTACCCAACTGGCACAGCATAAAAACAAAAAAAAATGAGATTTGTTTTTCCCACCCACACAAAGCTGTTTTGTTGTGGTGAGAGAAGCATGAAATGTCATACACTGAATTTGCCCTGATTATGAGCTAGCTATATCCCTCAGTCAGAGAAGTATTCAGGCAGTCACAGGTGTTTAAAGAAAGCATCCTGCAGCAATTGAAACTGAGTACTAGAGGGCTTTCTTTGCATATGCATATGGTCAGAGGGCTAAAAACAGAAAGCTCCACCCCTGGGATACATGTGTTCAATCAGGCTGCTTCACCCTGTGGGCTAAGTTTAGCAGAGCTGCGTGGTGTTGGTGATGCCTCTCACTGGTTTTTGTCAGGAAGTCTCTCTTTTCTCCCTTCCGCTGAGCAACACGAACTAAAAGAGACATAGAAATGATAGAAGGAGTACTATGTCCAAGGTCACACAACAAATAAAAGGCAGATCTATGATCCAAACCTAAGCCTACGTTTCTGTTGCTGTTGTTATTTTGATCGTTTTTCAGTCATGTTTTGTCTTCTCTTGCCTGAACAATGAAAGGTTCCTCACACTGCCCCTGTAGACTGCAAAGCTATCCCAACAACCACAGAATTTCACCTTTATGAGATTATTTTCCAAAACAGGATAGTGTTTCTGGGGGGGGGGGGAATCCCTCTCCAGATTTTTGAAATTCTAAAGTTCCTCAATTAGTAAACATGTGACTGACCAAAAGAGCTAAATATTGTATTGGTCTTTGAGCTTTTAAAAAAATGAATCCTTTTTAATCAACTCTGTAGATCAGATCTTTTAACAGTGATGACAAACATTAACAGTACTGATAGTCCTAAAGAGTTCCTGTAGCCCAGCTTACTGTGTGCTTAACATCAAGTTACCCACAGTCTTTCTCACTGTAACCCTAAAAGATGCTCGCATCTTAGCAATCAAAAGCCCTGCTAGGGACAGAGTGGCACAGGCCTATAATCACAGCATTCAAGAGGTAGCAGCATGAAGACCACACTGAGCTACTCAGCAAAACCCTGTCTCCCCACCACCCCAAAAGAAAAAAAAAGAAAGAAGCAAAAAGAAAAAAAGAAAAGAAAAAATTGAAAGCTTTTCCATACCACACAGTACCTATCTAGGATTCCCCAGAGGGAATTACTCAGACAATCATTGCTATCAAAACACTAAGGAAATTATTGTTAAATGGTGACAGTGTTTTCAGAAACGTGAAATACAAAGTACTTTGGGGATTTTTGAAATATCATAATATCCTGAACAATATTTTCTTGGTTGTTGAATGTTGCTGTGTTCTTGGAAGGAAGTCAAATAAATAGTCATCTACATTCATTCTTGAAAGAAGGGTAACTTGTTAGATTGGAAGGCACTGTGTCATCATTTGCAGCTTGTAAAACTGAAGACCAGGAAAGGAAGAAATTCAAGAATACTCAGCCAGCTAAATCAGCTGGGATTCGAGCCAGATGTCCTGGAACTGCAGGTCCTTTTCCACTCATCCCATCAAGTTGTATCTTTCCATCTTCCCATTCAAACCTTTCCCTTGGACCATTGCAAATAGTCACAACCCCTAGCACTAATGCAGATTTGGATCCATTCTAATACCCCACTATTCCAACAGTTGTCAGGAACATTTGTCTCAGAAACATTTAAGATAGTGTTATAATAGGTTTTTCCTTTTTTAAAAAATGTCTTTTCTGCGAAAGAAGCAATAAGCATAAGCTCCAGGCTTTTCTGCCTCATCATTATATAATACTTGTCTGGGACTGCAAATCACTCGCAGAAGGACAAAGCTCGGGGGAAGAAAGGGTGGGTGTGAATCTTTTGTGATTTCTTGAGTAACGGGAGGCGATTTGTCATTTTAGGAAAACTGGAGCCTGTGTTCTCAGATTCATCCACCATCCAGCCTGTTTGACTCTATTGAAAACTTGTGGTTTCTGAGCCCTTCCCTGAATTGGGGGTAGAACACACGGGTAGCAGACAGACCTGTTTTTCTCTCTTCCCTTCTCCCAAAGTAAGAGAAGAAGCTAATAATAAATCAAAGTTCTAGAACTTGAATTTGAACTGAAAATACCTCAGAATAAAACCTGTTTCTTCCATCCCGCAAATCAGCCAGAGCAGAGACTACGTACATTTTCTGTGAACGCTCGCCCCCTGCCGGTCAATTTTGATTATGACTAGCTCTTGGGAGAAGTAAACAAAATAACCAAACCAAAAAGAATTTTTTATCGATGGGGAGAAGATTTATAGAGAACTCATTAATGTAACTTTTTAGTCTTAACGTTAGCGGTTATGGAGACCCCACAGAAATTTGTTTTCTTTCTCATGGAGATTCTCACAAGAGAAATTCTTGGGGAGCTCTCCAAATACCTTGTTGCTGAACGTATTTATAGAAATGTGAAAATAAAATAACTCTCAAAGGATAACAGTGTAAAAAAAACTTTGGCAATTTATGTTAAAGTCCCTACCAAAACAGCATACAGTCCCCTCAACTTGGGGCGACGAATAAAAATAATTCCAGGGTAAATAAAGTTACCTGGAGGGACAGACTCTCATACTATAGTTCAGGTTGACCTGAGATTCACTACATAACCCAAGCTGGCTGCACACTATCACCAATCCTCCTGCCTCAACCTCTTGAGTGCTAGGATTACAGGTTCGAGGTACAATATGTGGCTTGAGAGGTACTTTAAAGTATTTTGACTCGAAATCAATGGGACTTGTTTAAATACAGTATACCTGAGACTCTTAGCTGCCTACTTTTTGCCTCCTTGTAAAAAGTCCTGACACGTGCTGCCCAAATTTATTTAAGTACTTCGTTTGAATAGTCAGCCAGTTCTATTAGAAATTTCACTCAGCTCGATTTCAGCCTCTGTCTCCCGCTCTCATTTGATAAGGAATGCATGCCAATGATCTATGGTTAGCTGCTGGTGGCGACTGGTTTTCCTCCCTAAAGCCCTTCCCGGCTTTTCTTTCTTCCTCTCCGCCACCCACATGCTGCTCTTATTCGGACTACTTCAACTGCCTCCATCACTCATCTACTTCATTCCTGGCCTCACTATGCACCCACGTTTACACCCGTAGTGTGTCTCAATTTAACCCCTTGCTTGCAGGAGAAAGACAAACTCAACTCAGCTGGCTGAGTCTAGCATTCACGGGGACTGTGCACAGGTTTTGCAGTTCCCACCCAGAAACTAATCAGGCTCCCATCAGCAAACAGATCACATTACATAAGGCAGCTGGAAGGCGGCTCGGAGGCTGGGAAGCCAGATCACAAGGCTGCTGCTTCACCCACGTGCTGGAGAATCTTCCATCAGCCCCTCGGGAGAAGCAAACCCAGACGTCTGTAGTTAACAGCGTACATTTTGTGCCTGCCAGCAAGCACACAGGTATAGAACACAATCTGCTATGTCTCACCTCCGTGTGCCCCAAATCAAAATACTCAGGAGAGACCATATATCCCCCAGGGAATACAGAAACATGCTTTACTTCTTTGAAATTTCTTCAACTATTAAGCCTCATACTTATCTGGGAATGGCTTTTGTTTTACTGCCTGGGCAGTATGCGTTTAGTGCACAAAGCAGGACAACCCTATCACAAAAGGGGGGGGGGTAACCCAAATTCTCCCTTCCTGCTCCTTAGATAAGCCTTCTCACTTGGCTGCCCAGTGGAAAGAAAAGAAGGCACGGGGTGAACTGAATTCAGCTGCTGTTACCTGATTCTGACCACGTTGGAAGGAGTCTAATTCTCAGGCACAAATTTGGTTTAAGCAGTGAATGGGCAAGTGGAACCTCCTCCACCTAGAAAAAAATCGTGATAAGGGAGAATTTTTTTTAAAGGTGGGGGAAGAGCCTAGAAACGAAATCCGTTTTCATCGCACGTGATTTGTGCAGCTCTTAAGTAGGTCGTTGCACTTCTGCACTTGGGCTGTGTCTTGCCTTCGCTGGATGCACATTCAGCTTAAGGCAATGATGATAACCAGGATTAAGCAGCGCTTCCAAGGGAATATCTTTTGTTGTTGTTGTTTTCCTACCAAGATAGCAAATGCTTGTTTAGTATGCAAGAAAACTCCTCCCATTTCTGAAATCGAATTTACATTATATGGTCTTTTGTTAGATGGTTAAGATTGCAGTGCATGGTAGAAAGGACGTTAGGAGAATTTTAAGAGAGAAAGAGGGAGGAAAAAGAATGCACTGAGGTAAAGAAGGGTGGGAGGTAGAAAGGAAGGGGGAGTGTAGGGGAAAAGAGTCCAGGAATCTTTAAGCATAGTAGAGAAAGAAAGGGAGTGTGGATCCATTGTTCACAATAGAGAGGCTACTTAAAACTAGCAATTTCAGGAGCCAGGAGGGCATCTAGATTAGGGAAATTCCAGCTATGTGCAGCCCCTACCCCGCTGGGAATATCTGCTGACAAGATTGTAATGGAAAGTGGAGCTTATGTGAGAATCACCAGAGAAAGAAAGCCGAGGACTCTGGTGGGGAAGAGGATTTTTCTCAAACGAGGAAGAAGTGAACCCATTCATTCTAAATGAAAGATGCCAAGTATATATATACGAAGATGGAATATAGAAACTCCCCCAAAGGGACATTAAACACTGTAATTACGTCATTGTCTAGAGACCTGCAGCCGACTCCCATCTCAAACAATGCAAGAAAACAATTCTTCATGAATTATTCAGAGGCTCCCTCTGTGGCAGTCACACACTGTACAACTAAGGCCCCAAAAGGCTCTTCTTCCAGGAGCCTTTGGAACTATTTCTTACATAAATGTGGGATGGTGGCAGCTGGCTTTAGGTTCAGTGACAATGCTTCCAGCCTATTTGACTAATAATTTTGAAAATCTTTAGCAACAACTTTGTAACACTTAGTGCTGAATTGTGTTCAGTGTGAAATATTCTGGACCTCTTGATAAGTTGCCTTTGCTGTAGCTGCTACTATCAATGTCCATGATAATAATATTTAGTTGGTGCAATGAGGTTGTATAATAAAGAAGACAAAAGGAAATACTGTGTGCTCCAAAAGGGGCTGAGAATTGATTTTTTAAAGCTTTGCTGCCATCTAGTGACATATTTGAAGAACTGCCTGATTTAGACAAAAGTCATTCCACTGCATTTTAAAATACCAGTGCAACTGTTGGGAGGGCTAGCAACCAAGATCCTAAAGCTACAATGTTAAGCATACCAGTAATATGAACATAATCATAACTGCAATAAGTTTCCGATATATTGTACAACTCAGTTACTTAAAATTTATAAAATAAAAAGTGTTATAAACCAAACCATTAACAATAATTATAGTCAATGTTTATGTAATATTTATCCCATTTTATATAAATCTATCCTGTACCTGACATGACTTGATACAATGGTGAAGGCCTCTGTAGTTGGGAGTATCTATCATAGCCATACCTACAAGTAACTGTCCATATATTTTCTATATAGAGTATACAAGTGTGTTTAATGTAAGTCCCCATATTTCTTCTCAGGGGAGTTTTCATAATTTGTTAGAGCTGAAGGAACCTTGCAGTTCAAGGATCAATACTGTCATTTATCAAATACATGAAGTCAGTCCGAGTTGAACTGATTATTGGGTACTACACATTTTTCTATACATGCAGCCCAGTTGGTCACTTGTGAGGTTGTTTTTGTTTTTTTTTTTCAAGTTCTAGTTTAATAAGATGACAGTATACTGTGTGAAGTAAGTCATTTCTTTTCTGCTCTTCTCAAAACCCCATCATTTTCTTTTGCCATTGAAGTCTGAATTTCTATGAAGGAACCATGTCCCCTTCACCTTCAGTAATTTCTGTGAGGCTGACTCCCACCGCAGGTTAGCCAATATGAGTAAATTCTTCTACAAATAGTGACAGTAATTTAGTTAGTTTAGCTCATGATGAAGCCTAGCCAAGAAAATTAAACATATCACTCCTATTGAATAACATGCTACTGAGTCACTTTCTGGGGAATAATGACAAATGTGGTATGTCTATCTGTTGATTGTACCTTTAAGAAATCATATCTGGGGCTGGAGAGATGGCTCAGTGGTTAAGAACACTGACTGCTCTTCCAGAGGTCCTGAGTTCAAATCCCAGCAACCACATGGTGGCTCACAGCCATCTGTAATGGAATCAAACGCTCTCTTCTGGTGTGTCTGAAGATAGCTACAGTGTACTCATGTACATAAAATAAATAAATGTATCTTTAAAAAATTTTTAAAAAATTAAAAAATTCATATCTGTTTTTCCCTGGCCAGAAGTGTAGCCATTTGTCCCCATTTGTTGTGGAAAAGAACTAAACTCACCCCTGCCTAACAGTGAACAGCAAGAGCTTCAGTTATGTCTTTTTAAACATCTTCCTCTTCAATGTTTTGTTCTTCCCCATCTTGTTGCCTCTGCATTTTAAAGGACATTTTTAATGTTTAATACATTAACTCTTGAATTTGTATTCAAGTTCTTAATATTGCCTAAGACAGAGCATTATGAGAATGAGTGTTTAAATTTTATTCAATGACCATAAAGCAATCTGAGAGCAACTATAATTGTTGTCTTGCTCCTTTATTCAATTCGTAATACATTTTCATATATATATATGAAATAAATAAAATACCAAGATAAATGGAGTGGAACTATACCTCACAGTCCTCTTTGTTTACAAAACTGTCTTGATTACAAAATACTTGATAGCCGGGCGGTGGTGGCGTATGCCTTTAGTCCCAGCACTTGGGAGGCAGAGGCAGGTGGATTTCTGAGTTCAAGGCCAGCCTGGTCTACAGAGTGAGTTCCAGGACAGCCAGGGCTACACAGAGAAACCCTGTCTCGAAAAACCAAAATAATAATAATAATAATAATAATAATAATAATAATAATAATAATTGATAGAAAATAACACAATTGAAAATGTTTGTATTGAATACAATTAGTCAATGTGACAAATTAGTTAAAATTAAACTGAATATTCCAAGTTTCTGCAGATATTGATAACTTTTTCTACAATTGAAGAAAACCTTATAATCCTTTAAACACTTTTGTCATTATTGTTTTATAATTTATATGTATGAATGATTTGCCTGCATTATGTATGTATACATATGCTGCATGAGGAATCTAGAAGGGGGCATTGGATCACCTAGAAATGGAGTTACAGACAGTTGTAAGCCACCATGGGTGGTGGCAATCAGACCCAGGTCCTCTGGAAAAGCACCCATTGCTTTTAACTCCTGGGCCATCTCTCCAGCCTCACACAATCCTTTAAGTGTTTTAAAGAGTAGTTAGCCATTTACTCTCCTGGAATTGGAGTCTTCACATAAACATTACTCTTTTGTATTTAGAGTTCATTCTCATATACCTATTCATCTCGTGCTGGTTTACAAATGTCTTTATGAATTATCACATTTGTCTGAAGCTCTATGCCTCAACACAACATAGCCAAAGAATTAACATTTTCAATATCCAGTCCATATTTTTAGAATTCCCATGCAACCTAGGATAATTGAACACATTTTGAAGACATTTGTAAAAGTCATTTATATACCTTTTCGTTGCCTTTTGACCCCTAAAAAATTGATTTTCCACCATCACATAATCTACTTGATGTGTTTTTACTATCTTTGTGTGAGAACTTGTGTTTCAAGTTTTCACAGCTGTATTTGGCATTACATGACCAGCTTTTGTAGAATGCTTGCTGTCAGTTTTATGCTGTGTGGTAGCAAGAACAGGTTTAGGAATGTTTGACATTGATGACCTGGAAAAGGGTCAAGCTGTTGTTTGCTTGGTGCTGGTTGGGAGACAGAAATCTCTTGCTGGTTTTAAGAGAAAGCTAGAGCAACTACATTTAAATATTGATCTCATATGGCTGTAATAAGCTTTGAGCTATCAGTAATCAATGAAGCCAGTTTGAGTTCATTACAAAAATAATAAATAAATAAACCCTGATTGTCTTCCATTGAAAGTCACTTTTCCAGCTGACAGCTGATACCTCTACACACACTTGGGCACTTAACTAGTTAGAAATTTTAATAATTGAAAGGGTAAAAGTTGTTCCAATTTTTAAAATGTGCAAAACTGCTTTAAAGTACATGAAAGACTGCAAGAATCACCCCATGCTGTTTATTATAAGTATCTAAATGTTTAATAAGTGAAAAATCAAGCATGAATAATGAGCTCAATGAATTCACTATGTAGACCAAGCTGACTTTGACCTCACAGAGACCCACTTCCCTCTGCCTCCCAAGTGCTGGGATTAAAGGCCTGTGCCATTATGCCCAGCCCCAAGCTCCACAATTTTTATTCAGCAAAATGGCCTGGGACTGCCTAATAACAGCTAACAGCTATGGGCTACAATCGTCTTGCTCATCCCACATACTCCTCCAGTGACATGTTTAGACAGTCTTCCCATTGGAAGGTGAGGACTGACATTTATTCTCTTGAATCCTGACAGGCCTGTGGTAACAGCTGATGGGATGCCATGTGACTCCAGAGGCTAGGTCTTAAAAGGTGGTACAGCCTCCACCTGGTCTTAAATTGCTCACTCTTGAAACCTACCACTTAATTTTTTAATCGTATCTTTATTTTTAATGGTAGTTCTTAAACACTTTAACCTCTCTTTTAGCCTACCACCCACCACAGGTAGTGGAAAAGAAAGGATTGGGGGTTGGGGAGTTAGACCGGTTTAGAAAGGTTCTTTGGAACAACGTCCATCAGTGTTGTCTGAAAATCAGCAGTTCATTTCACAGGTAAGCAGTGGCAGCTGGATCCACTTGCAAACACTTCACTGATCTGGCTAGCAAACACGAATCAACAGTGGTGTCACTACCCAGCAGAGACAGCCAGGCCTCAGCCTTGGCATAAATCAGCAGGAGGAGGGACCAGGAGGGATGCCAGGAGAAGTTCTCGGCTGGCTGGGCTTCTCTCTTAGTGAAGTGAAGATCAGCAGAGACACCAGACCCACAAGTGTTGCAACTCCCTCCAAATATCAGGAGTCCTCCACGGGTCTTGCCTCACCACATGTCTTGCCTCAGTACAGTTGTCTATCTCAGTTGACATCAGCTGGAGTCTGTGGACTCCAATGGCAAAAAAGCTATCGCACACCATCTGAAGTTTTTTGGTGGGTGTGTTTCTCTCTATGGAGTCCCAACAAATGGAGCTCAACTACACAATGTATGGCAGACCAATATATGTATGTTGTTAGCAAAGAATCCTTTATCAAGCGTTCTTTCACCTGCTTGCTCTAGCAGAACATCTTTTCTCCCGTGTCTACTTCAACAAACCATTCCTTCATGAGTCTACCTTATCCTTTCACCTGTGTCCACTTCAGCTAAACATTCTTTCACATATTTGTCCAAACAAAACACCACCCAACACAACTGACTTTCCAGAGAACCCTTAAGTTTCCACTTCAGAAACCTTTCATTGAGTCCTGGGATTTCTGGTGTACACCATAACGCTTGACAACTTCAGCCTTTAAATGCTGCCACTGAAGCCCCATGAATCAGTGTCACCTCTGCTGTGCCTCACCTCATTTCCTGGCCCACAGAATCCTTGAGCAGCATAAAACAGTTGTTTACCCAGTATATGTGGTAATGACTTGCTACAAATTCATAGATAATCAGAATATAGAAAATGGAGAGATGACTCAATAGTTAAGAGCACTTCTTGCTCTTCCAGAGGATCTGGGTTTTATTCCCTCCACTCATGGTGGCTCACAACTATCTGAAATTTCCAGTTCCAGGGAATCTGATGCGTGCTTCTGGTCTCCATGGGCGCCAGGCACACAAGTGGTCCACAGATATACACACAGGCAAAACACCCATACAAACCAAATCAATTTTTAAAAAAGATAATGAAAACATAGCATCATTGATGTATGGCCCAAATAGACAGTGAGAGAAGGAAACTATCCAAATAGAAATCCAAGCAGCACATCATTTCGTTTGATATGAAAGGGCAGATGGCCTGAAGCCAACATTTACACAGATTTCGTGGCAGTGTTTAAAAATGTAAGTGGGTAAAGAGAACCCGAAGGGAATACAATTGGAAGGCATGTGACAAAGCTCAGAGAAAGGACATATGAATGAACATCTGTGAAGGGGCAAAGAAACACTTCTATCAAGTGTAAATGATCACCAGACGGTGCTCTGTAAAATTACTTCTCCAGTGTTGTCAGCCAGTAACCTTTCTTGGCCAAAACTTGCTCAGAGGACCATGGTTATCAGCCAGGATGAAGACTTTGTAGGATTAGCACCCCATTTTCTCTGGAGCTTTTTTGTTCTGAAACCTTTCAGGCTTGCTTCTTTTTAAGGAACTGTTTGCTTGCTAAAGGGAGGTGGGTAGAAACTCTTGATTATATTTAGGTGCAACCATATGAAACTGTCAACGTCCAACCATTCTGACTTACAAGAATAGCAATTTCATATGGTTCAACCTGATTCAGTAGACTTCTTTTCAGGATAGATAAGAAGAAAAGGAATTTAATCAAGATGATTTATTGACCTTCATGCTTGATACTCAAGATCAATTTAAGAGCTAAACCATGAATTTATTATTTAATGAGAAACAAGTCTTCATTATATAAAAACACTAATGTCAGGCAATCCATGTGTAAAGCTTAGCAATGTAGGAGGATGTGAAGAATGAAGGGAGAAGGAGGATAAGATAGAATTAAAAGAGAATCAAATTCTGCCATCATAAAAGCCATGTCTGATTGCTCTACTAAATTTAGACATGAAGTGCATAAAAAGCCCATCCCTATCTGAGTCACAGGTAGGATGGAAAGCAGAGATTTCAAATATTATTTTTCAGGTCTTTTCTGCAGTGTATCACTAAAGATAATACAAGATGATTAGAAGAAAATGCATCTGAATTTGAGTCATCTATAGATAAAAGGAACTATGAAATGTCTTTAGTTACTTTGTTGCACATTTACCAGAAAATAAAGTCCCCTGGAATATGCCTGGCAATTCTTCATAGCAATGCACCAAATGCCAACTACTATGCAGAGCAGAGGGAGGAGATGCTCAAAGAAATCTATGCATTCCTGCTATATCTTCCTAAGTTCTAATTCAAAATTCAAATAGTGTGTGTTAGCAAATTCTAAAGCAGGCATGTCCAACTTGCAGCCTACCTGGCTGTGTGCTATCCAGTATCACTATGAACGCACACAGCCCCATACAAAATTGCCAACTGACTTAAATCATGGGCTTTTTGAGATTATTTTGTAAACTCAAGTATGAGTATGAACTATAGTCAATGATATCATGTCACAATGTCAAAATGTTGATCAGAATCTAGATTCTGATGGAACAAAAGTAAACACAGCAAACCAAAGGGGACCTCCTCAAGGACCTAGGTTTTGAGAATCAGAAACTAGACAAAAATGAAAATATAGCCTGATTATAAAGTTTAACAAAATAGCACCAGTCCTACAGAAAATTAAAGAGCAAGATAAAATAAAAAGAATTTAAAGATTAGACATAGCAGAGGATAAGTTGCAACATAAGTCAGGGCTAAACAGGGTGGTCTCACTAGAAGAGAGAAATTTGAGCAAAGGCATAAAGGATGTAAGCGAGTTAGCAGTGGGTATCTTAGGAACCAAGAGGAAGAGCTAGTTCCCAGGCCCTAAGGCAAAGATGTGTCTGTTTTCTTTGAACAGCAGGGAGGTCAGCATAGTTGGAGTGGAGAGAGGAGGGGGAGAAACAAGGGGGAGAAAGAAGACCCGTAGGTGATTCAGAGAACAGGAACTCAGGTCATGGAGAGCCCTTTGCTCAGAATAGGGGTGAATCCCAACAGTCCTGGCCTCACCACACTCTAAAGTCCTGCCAACAAACTCATTGTGATAAGTCTGAAGAATTTTGAGGTGGAATCTTAGTTATTTTTTTTTCACCAGGATTTTAACGTGGGTAAAGAGGATGGCACTGCATAGGGCAAAGCAGGGTCAGAGAATCCACTTTTATATCGTAAAGGTACACTTGGTCTGGTGCTGCACAAAGTCCTGAGTTTCATCCCATAAACTTGGCATGGTAGTTTACAATTGTAATCCCTCCACCTGGGATGTGGAGGCAAGAGTATCAGAAGTTAAAGGTCATCCTTGTCTACATAGCAAGTTGTAAGCCATCCTGGGCTACATGAGATCTGAAAAAAAAATTTAAGAGGCACCGTGGGCTTCAAAGGATTTCCATGGTAGAGGCAGAAGAGCAATCAAAAGGCAGAGATAATGAGCCTTGAGTAAGTTATGTACTCCATCTCCAGTACAGTTCAGGCAAGTGGACCAATTACACATTAAGGGGTTAGAAGCAACCCTTCAAACTACCTTCTGTTTGTTTGTAGTAGAGGTCTTTTATAAGGACATTTTCATTGATGTATACATTGTACATTCAGCATATTCCGCTCCCCATTATTCCCTTTCCTTCCCTGATCCCATTAGTCCCTTTGTTCTCCTGAACACTTTTGCTTTTACTTTCACGTAATATGAACACTTTTGTGTCTACAAATCTAGGATCCAAAAATGACAGAAAACATTCAATATTTGTCTTTATGAGTCTAGCTTAACTTGTATGACATGATTCCTATTTTTCTGCAAACAATATATTTTATTCTTCTTTATGGCTGAAATGTGTGTGTGTGTGTGTGTGTGTGTGTGTGTGTGTATTCCATATTTTCTTTATCCATTCTCCTCAAACCATTTAGCTTAAAGAAGGGTACAGAGTAGTTCTGAGGAAACAAGAGTAGTCCAAAGCCATTCCCATCATAACCACAAGAGACTCCAAGAAAGATGCCTACCCTGATGTTAGCGGGAGAAGCAGCTAAGTTGAGGGTTTAGAGAGTGGAAAATGGAAAAAAGGAATTTTGGAAAGAAAGGGAATTATATGTGAAGAAACAGATAGGGGAACATACTTTGAACAAAGTGGTTGAAGGGAGAGGGAGCTGGGACGGAATGAGAGTGACTCATGTGCTATCTTAAGAGG
This sequence comes from Grammomys surdaster, assembly GCF_004785775.1. Taxonomy (NCBI): domain Eukaryota; kingdom Metazoa; phylum Chordata; class Mammalia; order Rodentia; family Muridae; genus Grammomys; species Grammomys surdaster. The sequence goes on along the minus strand of NW_021604662.1, from coordinate 2,061,980 downwards.
TCATTTCAGGTGCTGAACAGATTGCTCGGTGGTTAAGTATGCTTGATGGTCTTCCAAAACACCAAGTACCCATATCTGACACTCACAACTGCCTGTAACTTCAGAAGAGGGGTTCTATACCCTATTCTGACCTCCACAGGTACCTGCACTCATATGCATATACCAACTCACAGACATGCACACATATTTACATAAGAAAAACAAAATCTTTTTTTTTTTAAAGAGACCATGTCTACACAATGATTTCCAAGCCACCCTGAGCTTCCTAGGGAGATCTTTACTTTTTAAAAAAAAAAAAAAAGGTGGAGGGTTAAGTAGAAACTTAAGGATTCTTTGGAAAGTTAGTTGTGTTGGGTGGTGTTTTGCTGGGGCAAACACATGAAGGAACGTTTCCCTGAAGAAAGGCTAAGGCAGACTTGTGAAGGAATGCTTGGCTGAAGCAGACACAGGAGAAAGGATGTTCTGCTAAAGCAAGCTCATGAAAGGACATATGATGAAGGATTCTTTGCTAAGGACATGTATGTATTGGTTCACTGCATAGTTGAGCTCCATTGTCAGGACTCCATAGAAAGAAACACACCAAAAATTTTCTGATGGTATTCTATGGCTTCTTCCTGCTTCCACAGACTCAGGCTAATTGGCAGAGTGATGTCAGCTGAGACAGACTCAAGTATTAGGATAAGACACGTGGTGAGGCAAGACCCAGGGAGGTCGCGTGATATTGGGAGGGAGTATAAATAGGACTCAATTGAGTGTGAGAAGAGTTTGCTTGGCTTGCTAAGGGCTTCTTGGTCTGGCTTCTTCGCTGATCTTCGATTAGCAGAGAGGGATACAGCCGAGAACTTTTCCTGGCGTTTCTATTGGTCCTAGTCCTTCCTGCTGACTCGTGCCAATTCAACTGAGACCTGGCTGTTCCTGCTAGGACGTGCCACCACCACTGCTACTATGCTGCTGCTATCCCAACTCCACTGAACCAGTTAGATTGAACTTTATAGGTAGACAAGTTACCAAACTTCCTGAGCCTCTTCCGTGAGAGTGGATATTTTCCATTTCCTCCATGAAAGATCTCAGTGTGCTACTTAGAGAACCAAATAAAGATGCTCTGTGTATGGCAAACACTCAATGAATTGCCTTTTAAAGCACTCCAAGTGATCTTCATTTGCAGCCAAGGTTATGACTTACTGATGTCATTCAGATGCTTTGTCTGTGCACAAAGTAGGAAGACCATACACTAAAAATGATGATTCAAGGACACACTTGGTATTTAGTTAAAAAAAGAAGGAACTCTGTGATATCATAGGGAAGGATGTCATCTGCAAACTCTGAGGCTCAATGTGGTACAACTCAACAACAGCCCCCGCATTATCAGGTTGTCAGGAAAGATGAAATGGATTAATGTGCACAGACAGCTCAGCCCAGTGCCAGGCACCATCAAATGCAGTAATTAAAAGTTAGCTACTGCTGTTAGCTGTGCCTGGACTCTCAGGCCTGCATTCTTTCTCTATCTGTGGCAGGTTGTATGGAATATCTTCTGGATATACTCAATTTGTCTCATCCCTTGTGGCTGCACATGGGAAGAGGTTTTTAGATATTGAACTGAAAAAGAAATTCAACATAAGAGCTGACTGGTTCTGATTCTCTCTCCTGGGGGATGACACCAGAAGTTTGAATCAACAGAACCAAATATATCTTTTGTACCAAAAGGATTCGTTCAAGCACAGGCCTGGCCAGGTGCTGTTTGTACTATCACTGGATTCCTGATGTCACTGTTTTCCTGTGTCCAATCAGTAATCGACACCAAATGCTCTGAAAGAAGGGACCATTTATTGAGTGCTATCAGCTATCTCTCTGGGATCAGCTGCAAATATAACATAAGTGGGATCTTTATTGCATCAATTTCTTCCTTCAGTTTCATGCATCTTCCTGAAGTAAAATTTGCTAGAAAGAGCCAAGCAGACAGGCATTTCAACTTGGTTGTCTGTTAAAGGACAACTCTTATGCTATTAGCTATTACCTGAAATTTGTGTGCTATTGCAGAAGTGCCCTTCTCCAGGGACGAGCCTGAGTACAGTTTGGAGCTGAAGTGCTTTTTAGTTGTTTGTACAAATGAGGCAAGATGTTAATAAACTCACTTCTCATAGGAAAGTTGTTTTGGCAATTTCTTCGGAGTGCCTCTGAACATCCATCCCCTAATTAGTCACCATAGGCCATCTTTTGCTTATTTCACAGGGCTTTTGAATTTGAGCATAAGAAGGAAAACATTTTCTTTAGTATGTATGAAATTCTAATTGCTACCAGAAGCAAGGTAACTATATCATTGCCAAAGCTCAAACAAGCTGATTCTGAAGATACTTGGAGTTTGTTTCACATCGTGTCTTCTAGTGAAATGGAAAATTGTCTGTGGATAAGCTTTCCTTGCATTTTAAAGATGTGTTTCAGGAAAGATTCTTATAGATCAGATCTAGTAAGTTCAAGACCCAGAAAGATAATTTTGTTAATTTGGTAACTGAGGGGAAGTTGACATAAACTGGGAAATATCAGTGAAAAATACTTAAAGGTCATCAGAAGATTGTGATTAAGCAAATTTTGGCATTTGCTGGAAAGCTCCATAGTTATTTTATCAAGTAGAGGTTAGATGGGGCTTGAAATTTCAACTCAAGATAATCCTGCCTCTCTGGAAAAGCAAACTAATTTCTTTTGTATTCTCTGGGTAACAGGGGTCGAGAGACACCATATTAGGACTAAGAGCCTTGTTGCTCTCATGTGAGTCATATTTACTTGAGTACAGCAAATGTTCATTTCTATCACCACGACCCTCCTAGAAGCAGTAAGAACCAAATGGGTAAGCATTTGGAGGAAGTGGGTACTATGCAATCCACATTGCCCAGTGCTCCTCTGTTCTCAAATTGCCCGCATTCTTTGAAATGATAATGGTGGGGTTAGCACCCTTCTCTGTAGTGTAGCTGCTCACTCCACCCTGTAGCATATCCTTTGTTTGCTATGTGGTGTTGAGTTTCTCCAAAAGAGGCTATTATATCATTTCCTGTGATCAAAAGACTGAGCAGAAGCATTCAGGTGTCAGTTTGAGACCTGCGTGTTTCCGCTTACTCATCTGTGACTTTCTTCCTCTTTTATCCTGATATGTCTAGCAATGAGACACACAGAGCCTCCTAAGCACAGCCCCACCTTGATCGGCCATCCCTCAGCCAACTGCAGACTTGTAAGCATAATACACCACTGCTGTCTTAAAAAGCATTTGGGCTGAGTTCAAGGCCAGCCTGGTCTACAGAGTGAGTTCCAGGACAGCCAGGGCTACACAAAGAAACCCTGTCTCGAAAAACCAAAAAAAAAAAAAAAAGCATTTGGGATGGATTGTTAGACAGCAATAGTTAACTCCCATAATATACATTTCTGACCTTCACTTCCCTAGGCTAATAATCTGTAAATATATAAATATAGGGCCAGTTTTATTTCAAGGATGGAGAATATGTTATCAAAATATTACCTCAATGATAGATTATTTCTCTGTGAAACATCAAAAAATAATTCACCAACAATCTGTTATGGACTGGATGCTCTGCTAGGCACAGATATGGATAGTGGTGTACAAAATAGTTTTCATGTCCCAGACACTGATATTTGGACTCTAATAACCAAAAAACTGGAAAGACAACTGATAAAGCCATTCAACCAGGAAATGATAAACTTTCTTTTTGAGGTCCACTTTCCTAGAGCCAAATATTGTGATTGTCTTCATTTGAATGCTTAGCCAAATATATCAAGGACTTGATCTTCATGACTCAAGTTCAGGAAATTCCCCTTGTCTTGATTGTCTATGGATATGACTACTTTGTCCTGCATGCATGGCTTCTGGAGGAATGTAAAACCCCGTGGCTGGGATGCTCTCAGTATGTATAGATGCTAGAGGAAAACTGTCCTGGAGTGTAATCAAATGGTGAGAAGGGGTATGGTCCCAGAGAACAGAGCCACTTGGTAGAGTATAAAGAATGGCTCCAGTGAAATAAAGAGAGATCAAAAAGAGAAAAATTGAAAGATAATTCCAAAATGGCAGCTGAGACAACAACTGGAAAATTCCCAGAGAAGCTTTGTTAGTTCATGCACTTGTTTAGATGGGTCTTGGCAGCAAGTGAGACTTTTCCTTTTGTAAGGGATGCCTTTCAGTGTGCTTTGTTCTGAATTTCCCTTTCTATAACATCAAGGACCTGAAAACCCTGAGAAAGAAAACACTGTTCTGCTAGGTTAGAGGTAGTATCTTGCTCTACCCAGGAAGCCACCACATCTCTAAGGAGCCCCCTTTGAGCACATGGTAACCTCCTCCAGGGGGAACAACTGGAAGTTAAGTGGGTCCTTTCGGGTACAAGGGAAAAGGTTTGTTAGGTTCTTCGCCTGGATCCTGAGACTTAGTTTTTAGTACCTAGGGTTCTAAGATGTCATGCCAAAGGAAGGCCTGGCCTCTCTGCCCCCTTGTCAACCTACACAGGGCATTATGACCCATCCAAACAGTAACAGCAGATGACTCATCAGTAGGCTGCCTCTGAATCATGGCTCAATCCTGATATGGAGAGGCAGACTGAATACAGCACTTGAAAATTAATGTTAATCAGGATACATTGGAGATTTATATTTACATCTTAGTGTAATTGACTCAATGTTAACCTCCTCTGAGCTTAATAAAATAATAGGACATTCAAAGTCACTCTGACTAATGACTTCATTCCTGATTGCGAGTCAGCCTCAATTTCCATCAGGTTTGGTACTGAACTTTAGTTTCAAATGGGCTGCAGGTCCCAAGTAATGACTAGCTGAACTGATGAGATTCCATAATTCACAATGTCCCAAACCCTTCAAAATTAGTGCTATTGACCATTTTTATTTGTTTTTAAAGAAAAGAGCATATCTTCTCTTGAGATCATCTTTTCTAATGACTGTCGTTTCTGACGCAATGATGTTCTGATTAGTCCATCTTACCCTGCTGGCTTGGTAGTTGCACACCTACTATTCTCCAGGTTCTTCCCCATGTTAAGGTGGCAAAATGTTAGTTATACCCTGTAATCCCCGAAATCATTCTTTAAAGCAATTTTCTCTAGCTCTTTCTTTAATGTCCCTTCATGGGGATCAGAAGGCAAGTCATTGTCAGGTATTTGCTTATGATTTTTGAATCAAGTAATGTCATCTAATTCTTCCAACAACCCTATTATCATTCTTTTTGTTCAAATGAGGAAGTTGAATCAGCATCTCAACAAAACTCAATAAGTCACGGATGATAATATAATCACTGAGTCATGAAGGCAGATTTTGAACCCAAACAGGATGACTCCAGAATCTCTACTTTCTACTTTTATGCTACTAACTTGGCTACATGTAAAAGCTAATCACCCAGTCCCATATCCTAGTTGTAAATGACATTTGTAAATGACACTTTTGGGAGGTGGCACTGTGGATCTGTGGATGGAACCTAGGACCTTGCATATGCTAGCCAAGAGCTCTACCAATGAACTATATCCCAGCCATGTTTGTAACTTATTATTTTGAGACAAGGTCTCTCTAAGTTGCCTATTTATTGGGTAGTTCAGGCAGATATTGAACTTTTAATCTCTCCATCATAGCTTTCCAAGTTTCTATGCCACCAGGCTTGCCTTGCCTTGCCTGCAAATATTTTTTAATAGTTATTTTATCTATTTACATTTCAAATGATATTTCTCTTCTGGGTTATCCCTCCACAAACTCCCTATCCCTCCCCCTGCTTCTATGAGGGTGCTCCCCCACCCACACACCCACCCACTCCCATCTCATTCCCACTCCCTCCTAACATCCCCCTACACTGGGGCATCAAGCCTCCACAGGACCAAGGGCCTCCCCTCCCATTGATGCCAGATAAGGCAATCGTATGCTACATATGTAGTTGGAGCCATGGACCCACCCATGTACACTCTTTGGTTGGTGGTTTAGTCCCTGGGAGCTCTGTGGGGTCCTGATTGGTTGATATTGTTCTTCCTGTGAGGTTGCAATCCCCTTCAGCACCTTCAGTCCATCCTCTAACTCTTCCATTGGGTTTTCTGGGCTCAGTCCAGTGGTTGGCTGTGGTCCGTTATTAGTCAGGTGCTGGCAGAGCCTCTCAGGGGACAGCTATAGCCTGCAAATATCTAATAAAGAAATAACTTAAATATGGAGTCCTTATTTCTGATTCGTTACTGGAGGTTAGAAATAAGGAGGTTTTGTTTGTTTTGAGAGTTTTTATTTTGTTAAATATGGAGTCTTATTTCTGATTCCTTATTTCTGATTCATTACTGGAGGTTAGAAATAAGGAGTTTTGTTTGTTTTGAGAGTTTTTATTTTGTTGTTGTTGTTGCTGCTGCTGCTTTTAATCTGTATCTTTGTTTTGTCTGTAAGTCTGTGTATTGTATGAATGCCTGGTGCCTTTAGAGGCCAGAAGAGGATATCAGATCCCTGGGACTGGAGTTAGAGATGCTTGTGAGGTGCCACGTGAGTACTGGGAATAGGCGTCCAATCCTCTGGAAGAGCAACAAGTATTCTTAACTGTTGAGCCATCTCTCCAGCCATAAGCATGGATGCTTCTAAATGCCATTAAATCAACTCAACTATTTTTTAACCAATACTTATTCTTGTCACTATTTAAAGCTTAGAGTACACCTGCAGGCACTGTAGTTTTATCTTCATGAGCTAAAATTGTGTTTCATAGTGCATACCTCTTGGTGAATCAAAGTCCCTGTGTTAGCACTCCACTTTTTAAAATACAATATTTTCCTATTTCACAAAAAGAAGCTTCACTTTCTTAATGTTCTGCCTTGTGGCTTTATCTAATAGCTATCAATTAAGAGTAACATCAACAAAATAGGCTTACCTAAGAGAGAGAGAAAACCAAATTGTCATACCGGGAAATATTTTACTGTAGGTGAAGCCCTGCCAGCTTTTACTATTGTAAGAAAACAAAGCAAGCTCTTGATCCAACAGATATTAGACTCTGGCTTTTATTTTCATTTTCTCTTATTTTGAAGTATGCGACAGAACTTTGCACTCAGATTTTCCTTATTGTTCTCTACTTGCCTCAAATAAAAGAAGATTATTTTAGTAGCAAGCTAAGTATGTCTTTCAATTTATATTCATTGATTCTTCTGAAATGCTTACAAAATTCTCTGTAGTATTCAACAATCAAAAGAGTTACTGAAGCAGAACCAATCCGGAACCTTCCTTCCTTTGGTTACAACTCGTGTGGTTGGGGTGTTGTTTGTTTGTTTGTTTTTGTTTTTCAGAAAGTATAATATTTGCTTCCTGGGCTTCCGGGAGAGAAACTAAATCTTCTAAAATGATTAAAACAAAAGGCAATTCTTATGCATAAATTTGTTCCATTACTGGGTTTTGTTTCCAGAAAACCAAACGAAAAACAAGGCTCTAAAGCAGCCCTGGTGACTGATATCTGTAATTCTAGCACTCCAGAGGCTGAAGCAGGAGAATTGACATGAGGTCAAGGCTAACTAGAGGTACAAAGTGAACTCCAGGCTAGCCTGCACTATAGAGGGAGACTGTCCCAACAAAGCAAAAACAAACCAGGTGCTTGAGGCATCTGCCTTTGATCCCAGCACCTGGGAGGCAGAAGCAGGCACATCTCTGTGAGTCAGAGGCCAGCTTGGTCTACACAGTGAGTTACAGAACAGTCGGGACCACACAGAGAAACCCTGTCTGGGGCAAGGTAAGGGGAAGCGGGGGGAGACACAGAGACAGAGAGAGATAGAGAAAGAGAGAGAGACTAAATAAAGATACTATGAACACCAACAGATTTGCTCACTGGGAACAGAGTGACTCTGAAGAGCAGAAATTCTGGAAACAGTAGGAACTCTAGGGTTTTGCTCATTGAACCCTCCACAGGCCCCCTTTTCCTTTTTCATCTATTCACAGATGCTCACAGGCAGATTATCGGAATAGTTAAACAGAAAATATTATATGCAGTTTATTTGTACATTTTGCTTATCAGTTTTCCTCTCTGCCAGAAAAATAAAGGACAGAAAAATCTCCACACTGCCATACTTTAAGCACATCCTTAAAATCCCCATTTACTTGAAATTCAAAATTTGTGCACCTATCCCTAATGAAATATTTGTAAACTATATCTCATCTAAGAAAAAGGATAGAGATCCAGGTTCCAACATTTATTATGGAAATATATATACATATATATATATATATGATTTATTATTTTGTATGGGTGTTTTGCCTGCATATATGTCCAATATACCATATGTGTGCCTAATGCCCAGGGAGGTGGTAAGCCACTATATGAACACTGAGAATCAAACCTGGGTCCTTTACAAAAACAAGTGTTCTTAACCACTGACCCAACTCTCTGGCCTGGAAATTTTTCAATAATGCATAGCATAACAAACTGTCAGGGGTCTAGCATCCTGCATTAATTACCAACATTTTGATAATACCATTTTATCTGTATCTCACCTATTATTTTATCTATTTCTGTTATGTTTTTGTTTTCATTTTCTAACCCGTTGATCTGAATATCCAATGCAGTGAGTTTTTTAAAAATGCTTTTTATTCTTTAAAAATTTCATACATGTATCCTATGTATTTTGATCCTATCCACCTCCAACTATGTCCTTCTTACTCCCTACAGGGCTCATGACCCCATCTCCCTCCTGACTTCATATTCTCTTATTGTTATTATTCTTACTATTATTATTATTATTATTATTATTATTATTATTATTATTAATAGCCTCTGAGTCCAGTTAGCATTGGTGATGTGTGAATGGATGGAGTGGGAGCACTGGTTGTCTAATGCAGTGCTTTAAAATAATTCCTAGAGAGAAAATTTCTCCAGTAAATACTGAAATAGTCATCCCTGTCTGGCAAGGTTGTTCTTTTGTTTGTATGTTGACATAAACACTATGTCATTGCCACACCTGGTAAAATTTAAAATCCTATAATTGATTTTATGTTTATTTCATTGTCAGCATTTCTCTACTGTTCCAGATGAGAATGTATTTGGTCCAGTGAGGACCTATGTCAATCCTAGAAGAAAACAGAACTCTCAGTTCAGGATAAACCAAGGAGGGTTTGTTAATTAAAAAAAAAAAAAAAAAAACCTATAACAACTTGAGTAGGGTGTAGGGGAATCCAAAAAAGTAACACAGTAAAACCTTGGCCAACATCAGCAGAGCTCTTGCCACCGTAATATGGGAAAAAGTCAGGAGGCCCAAATCTAGGTTATTGACCCTGAAAAGAAAGTCTGCAGAGTACAGGTTATTAATTAGAGCACTCACTTGAACATCATGTCCTCTCATGCTTTCAAATTGTAAAGCATGCTTTATTTTTGAAATAACAAGATATGCACCTCATAGCATATCCAAATGATATATATTACAAAGAAGTCTCTCTCTTGTCCCTGGCCCAGAAAGGGTAGCCCTCCACATAGCTGTACTATAGGTGTGTCCATCTATAGACAGATCTAACCAACGCAAGGTGACCTCATAGGAGGAAGCTAGTAGAACACTGCTCTTCCCCTCTGATTTCCTGCAAGGGCTGTCTATCACCAAATCCAACCAGAAGGTATCGAGTGGAGACTAAAGGCCCAGGTCACACACATCAGCTTCCTAGACCAGAGAGCAAACTTGAAATCCTGGAAGAGAAAAGAGGATCCAATGAAACCCACACAGTGAATTTGGTTGCTGTGTTTCTTTTCATTATTATTTGGATTTTTTTAACAGGCTCTCTGTACATAAGTCTTGCTGTCCTGGTATTCACTATATAGACCATGTTGGCTTTAAACTCACAGAGATCCAACAGCTTCTATTTCCCAAGTGTTGGGATTAAATGAGTGTACCACTATACCTGGCTGGTTGATGTGTTTCTTGACATTCTTATAGAATGTCTTACATTTGAGATATTCCTGTATTGGCTATATAATTTCTATACAATGGTAAACATATTACATTTTAAATCTACCTTTTAATTTTTTTCTCTATCGGGCTGTAATTTCTTATAAATTGGCCCCCTTTTCCCCACATCGCTTGCCTAGAGTTCAGTTATTCTCTTCTCCCCTACCCCTCCATACCTTCCTCACTGGAGATCGAACCTTATGCTTGCTAGGCAAGGGTTTTACCAATGAACTGCATTCCCAACCCTCCTTTTGCTTTTTCTTTTTTTGACAGTTTCCCCGATTGACCTCTGCCACACAGGCAGGATTTGAAGCCCAAGTCCTCTTGCCTCATCTTCTCAAATAGGCTTACACCACCATGATTTATAGTACTTTATCAAGATCTAGAATTGACATGAACTTTTTTGTTTTTACGTTACTAAAGAGTTCTTTGCATATGGTAGGTGTTCAATAAAAGGGTATTGATAACTGCAATAGTGGTTGAAGCATTATATCAAGGAGGATATGGTTTTTTCAATCACATTTCCACTGCTTCATGCTTTATCACCATCATCAAACTAGAGCACACCCAAATCTCTCCATCTTAAAGTGAAGATTAAAAATTTCTCTGTAAGCCAGGCATGGTGGCACACACTTTTAATCCCAACACTCTGAGGCAGAGGCAGCTTGCTGTGAGTTCAAGGCCAGCCTGGTCTACAGAGTACATTCCAGGACATCCATGACTACATAGAGAAACACTGTCTCAAAAAAAAAAAGAAAACCAAAAAAGATATGTTTTATACCTATATTATTGTCTATCTCTTCTTTCCTCTGCATCTCCTCCATTTCCTTCCTGCCTCTCTTCCTCTCACTCATCTTCCTCATTCCTTTCATAACCAGCCATCCTAAATGAGGACTGGCAGCTTCTACTTTTCAACCTCCCATTCACTTCCTCAACCCACTGCCATCTGGCTTCTTCCACCATCAAAACAAAATCTGCTGGCAGAGGTCACCTTAGCACTGTGTCCATGCCAACTATGGACAGTTGCCAACGCTTTTTGCATCTCATCTCCATAGTGTTTGATGTTGGTACCTCCTTCCTTATTCAGAACATTCTCATTTATCTTAGTATTTTAGACTAGCTTTCTGCCATGGCCTTCTCGCTACTCTTTCTGGGGTTCTGGCATGGTTTTCTCTTCTGCCAACTATCCTCAGATTGTTGTTATAGGATCAGGTTTCATACTTAAATATTTTAACTTTTTATTTTCTCAGAAGCAAACACTGTGGTAAGGGTTAAGTAAGGATTTGCATTCAAACTGTGTGTTGAGAAGATGAATGCAGTAGGGATGTGAGGAAGAAAGACAGAGAAGGAAAAGAAGTCAAGAAAGCATGTTATATTCATTAGGCCATGTCTTTGCTTATTTTCTATTGCTACAATAAAACACCATGACCAAGGCAACTCATAAAAAGGAATTTAATTAGGCTTTTCAGAGGGTTAGACTCTGTGATTGTAGAGCAAAGGATCAGAGAGCTCTTGATACAAAACTATGAAGCAGAGACGAAGAGCACACTAGGAACAGCACAAGTCTTTTGAAATCTCAAATCCCACCTCCAGTGACACACATACTCCAACAAGACCACACCTCCAAACCCTTCCCAAACAGTTCCATTCACCAAGGTCCAAGTATTTAAATACATAGACCTATGGAGAGGAGGACAGCATTCTCATTCAAATCACCACATGCTGGTTACCCTTTGGACAGCAGGTGTATGAGCTCATTGTAGAATATCAGTCTCATAATTATTTTGAGTGTGGAAAGACATGTCAGTGGTGGAGGGTTTCTCCAGGAAGTGTGTGAAAATATTTATTACCTGACCTGGAACAGCCTGCCACAGGCACAGAATCACTGGTCCTAACGTAAGGGTGAGGGATGTGAGCAATTCCACACCCTCTCTGCCTTCCTCCATCAACTTAACCATTATCTCTGTTTCATTCTCACCAGTAATAAGGTTAATAGATAGCATATGTTTATGTGCTAGGACAGGTGTTTTGCCTGAATTAGCTCACTTAATCTCTACCATACATCCCATTATCATCCCCATTTTATTTATTTTTCTCTCACCCTCACTTTATTGAGACAAAACTGAGAACTAGGAGAATTTAGTGACTTAAGCTAACTTATATATGTTGATGTATCTGCAAGTCCAACCCAGATTGTTCCTCCTCACTCTAGTCTGTGATTATTGTTTGCTAGTTTGGTATCCTTTCTGGCTCTCTAGCAGCATCTCAAATGAAGCTGTCAAAACTGAACCTGTCAGGAGATCTAAAGAATTCTTGATATTTTATGACTCTTCTTATCTTTTTCCTTCTTGACACTTTAAAAAATCTGGCTTTAAGAATAATTTTTATATGTAAAATCCTTTTCTAACAACTAAAGTAATCTATATTCATTACAGGGACTTGGGAAAATATAAAAAAGTAAAACAACATTCACTATAGTTCACCACAGAGAGTTAACACTTTGTGCACCTTCTTTTACCTAACTATCTATGTATTTTGAGATATTTGAGAAAATATTGTGTGCATTCAGGGGTACATAATTTTTCATCTGGCTTTTTGTGTTACAAGCATGTCCTCTTACCATTAAAATCTTTATAAATTTATTTTGAAGGCTGTATAGAAACTCTGGTGCAGGGATTTTGAAATTTGCTAAATTTGTCTCCTCTACTGAGCTTTTACTCCTAGAACATATACTGAAACCAATATCTCTATACTTAAATCTTTACCTGCATTTTGTGTTGTTTTTAGTAAATGAGCCACTTTCTTTAAAAAAAAGCAAACATACCATTCTTGGGCTTTTACATTGTCTTGCTTACAGAAAAGTGGCACATATTCACAGTCATACCAAAAAACCACAAACAAGCAAACAAATGAACAAAAAACCACAAGGATGTCTTCCACTATACCTTGCTGCCAATGCATAGCTGTATCTTCTGGGAACTCAACTTTCATTATTTTGATTTCCCATATAACAAACTAAAGTTTTCACTTGTTAATTATATATCTTTCCTCTTTGTTTCCTCCAATTTGTTAATTGTCTTACCAGTTCCCTTTTTTAAAGTGTGTGTGTGAGTGAGTGTGTGTGTGTGTGTGTGTGTGTGTGTGTGTTTGAGTGTATGGCACATAAATGTGGTGCCTGCATAAGCAGAAGAAGGCATGAGGTATCCTGGAGCTGGAGCTCTAAGTGGTTGTGAGCCATCCAACATGGAGTCTGGGGTTCAGAACTCATGTCCTCTGCAAGAGCACCAAGCACCCTTAGCTGCTGACCCATCTCTACATCCCTCTTGCTGTTCTTTTAACACTTTCAACAAATTAATATTTATGTTAATATTTATGTTCTCATTCAAGTTTTAAATTGTTTGGTTCCATAATCATTTCTGATTGGTTATTTCTGCTGTCAAGTAAATCTATTCATTTTTACATACTTTTTTTTTCTTAAAATCAGCCACTATATTGAAATTTCATTTATTATATTTTGTGTTCTTTTTCGTATCTTTCTATTCAACTTCTAAGCTCTTGTTTGGACTTTTCAAAACATCTTAGGCAATGTTAGCTAATAATTATTTTGAAGTACCAGTATCAGTTATTTACTGATATTTTAAGATTTATACTCTTATTGTTATCATCATTTTTTCCTTCTATAAAATTTTTACAAATAAAAGATGGAATTATTAACTCTTTCCAGGATTTATTAAAGTAACCATGTGATTTTCCACTGTTTTCCAAACATGCTAAAATTATATTATCTTGTATCTCTTATAGAATGTTACTTGATGGGTTATGTTTTATTCATTTTACATCCCAATCTCCCTCACATAGTCCCTCCCTCATCCCGCTCATTCCTTTCTCCTCTGAGAAAGTGAAGCCCCCCTGGGTATCTCCTCACCCTGGCACATCAAAACTCTGAAGGGTTAGGAACATTCCCACTGAGACCCGACAAGGCAGCCCAGTTAGGGGAATGGGATCCACAGACAGGCTTTAGAGGGGGCTTTGGAGGCCCCTCTCCAGTTGTTGGGGAACTAGAACTAAGGTGCCGGAGCTGTGCATTTGTTAAATATGTGTGCGGGAGTTGAGGGGATGCCTAGATCTAGCCCATATCCACTCTTTGGTTGGTAGTTCAGTTTCTGGGAGCCTCCAAGGATTCAGCTTAGTTGACTCTGTTGGTCTTCCTGGGGAATCCCTGTCCTCTTCAGGTCCCTCGATCCTTTCCCCAACTCTTCGATAAGACTCCCCAAATTCTGTCCAAAGTTTGGCTGTGGGACTCTGTATTTGTTTCCACCAGCTGCTGTGTGGAGCCTCTCAGAAAACAGCCATGCTAGGCTCCTGTCTGCAAGCACAACAGAGTATCATTAATAGTGTCAGGGATTGGTGCTTACCCATGGGATGGGTCTCAAGTTGGACTAGCTATTGATTGGCCATTCCCTCAGGCTCTGCTCCATCTTTGTCCTTGCATTTCTTGTAGACAGGATACATTTTGAGTTGAGAGTTTTGTGGGTAGGTTGCTGTCCTTATCCACTGGGGGTCCTGCCTGGCTACAGGAGGTGGCCATTTCAGGTTTCATATACCCACTGCTTGGAGTCTCAGCTAAAATCACCCTCATAGACTCCTGTAAACCTCCCACATCACAGGTCTCTGGCACATCCTAGAGATGCCCCTCACCAGCTGCCAATTTCTATTCATTCTCCTTGGCCCTCTGGCCCTTTCTCCTGTCTCTCCTCATACCTGATCCTGAAAACCCCATTCCCCTCCCTGTCCCCTTTCCTACCAAGTTCCCTCCCTCCATCTGCCCCCTATGATTATTTTATTCTCCCTTCTAAGTGAGATCCAAGCATCCTAATTCAGGCCTTCCTTCTAGTTTAGCTTCTTTGGGTCTGTGGGGGTGTATAATGGGTATTCTGTATTTTATGGCTAATAACCACTTATCAGTGAGTACATATCATGCATGTCCTTTTGGGTCTGGGTCACCTCACTCAGGATGATATTTTCTAGTTCTATCCATTTGACTGCAAAATTCATGATGTCCTTGTTTTTAACAGCTAAGCAGCATTCAAAACAACCAAAATGTGGAACTAACCTATGTACTGTAACCATTAAGTATAATAGACATGCCTATGTATAGTATATATAAGTTGAATACCTTTTAGCCTTTAAAAAGAAAGAAATTTTGTCATCCTAAGCACTGTGAACCTGTAGGACACTATGTTAAGTAAAATACACTTGGGAAATATTGCATGATCTCACTCATGCAAAGAACTTTAAAAGGTGAACTCACAGAAGCACAGTGGAATGACAGTTTTGAGAAGCTAGGTCACTGTAGTTGGGGAGATGCTAAAGGAGTCAGTTCAGAAGATCTATTATAAATTATATATCATATTTTTGAAAATCATGAAAGTAGATTTTCAGTGATGTCACCACAGATATGATGGGTGTAATAATACTTATACTAATTAGCTTTATTTAGACACCCAAGATATGCATATATGAAAGATATATTTATTGAAACATAGACATATATTTCAAAACATATTGTACTCAATAAATGTATGCAATTTAATCTATCAGTTCTAAAGCTCAGTTAACTGAGTATAATGAGTATCACATGCCTGTAATCTTTGGAGGCTAAGAGGGGAGGAATATTTGTAAATTCAAGTCCAGTTATAGTTACACAGTGAAGTCAAATCCAGCCTGGGCTACATAGGGAGACCTTGTCTCAAAAAAAAAAATTAAATGCAAAGGACAACAAAGACACATCCCTGTGACTGACAGCAAAAACTTCTTGTCATATTGGAATTGATTCATTAATTAGCACCTTGCAAGTATAGTTACCAATACAGCTTTATTATTAAATATGTGCTATTTCATCAAATAGGCAGGATATAAAAGCCAAATATAAAAAATAATTACATATAGCAGAACTCCAGTTACATGAAATTCTAGAAAACTAACAATATAGTGGTGAAGGGGAAGCACGTGCTTGCCTGGGGCTAGGAGCTGGGAAAAGCTTCAGAGTCAAGGGTTATAAGAATAGATTCTAGGACAATAAAAATGTTCTCTATTCTGAGTGCAGTGATGGTTACATGGGTGCACTCATATTAAAATGTATTTTTTACATTTATTTCTTTTGGTTGGGAGGAAAGTGTGGGCCATAGATCTCATGTGGAAATCAGAGGACAATTTAAGAGGCTGGTTTCTCTCCTTCTGCTATGTGAGACCCAGGACTGGAGCTCAGGTGGAGTGGCTCTTCAGCACCCACCTTCACCTGCTGAGCCGTCTCACTCATAATACTGTATAATTTAAGCGGGTGCAGTTTTATGGATGCAAATTACACATCACCAAGTTGGTTTTAAAAAATAATACTGACTAATGCGCTGTTATATTTTCTGGTTTATCCTGATGATCTAATAACATAATTAAGAAAACACAAGTTAGTTTCACCTCATTCCTTCCTCATGAACCCATACTCAGTCCTAAGAACCCCTCCAACATTTGCTAAGAATGAATAAATTATTCTCTAAGTGCATTTTTTAACATCTCTGAAAAATCAATGTCAAGGTCATCCAGCCATAGTATGTGAAAGCTATCTCCTTCTCCCTCATGAAAATGGCTTTCTATCTACTTTGTCATCTCAGCTTTCTCTGTTTAGCTTGTCAATTTCCCACCCAAAAGAGGTAAACAATCATTCTGTCATCATCTCATTTGTGAGCTTTCTTAGTTCCCTGGGTTGTAATTCGTCTGAATTAGGAGGCTAAAAACTTACTTGGAGCTATTTTATCCTCTTTCATCTTCAGTTTGCTTTGTAAAGGGACTTCTGAGTTGGAGATATTGTGGGAGAATTTAGACTGCAATTCAAGAAGCCATTCAGTGCCTGTGAGCCATTATGTTAGCCTGGGTCAGGATGTCTGGCTCCGAGGCTGATGCGGACTATGTCTGAGTAGCTCTCTACATGAGCACACCACAATTTCCTGCCTGAGAGTCCAATATTGATCCACTCAGACCACTAAAGGATTTTTCCTCTCCTTCACTTATTTGGTGACAGGAGACGAGGTTACTTATGCCTTTTGTATTGTGCCGATTTCATTTACCCGCATTCGATGGATACATATATAATACATGTCATACTTGGCATTGTATGCTAAAAGTTGCTGAAAAGATACATCCTTTCTGTTTGGGCAAAAAGTGTTTTCAAGTTTGGAGGAGAGTTAGGTGACAGTCTGTGTTCTATGCCTCGGAATCATGGAGCCTGTGACCTCTAGTCTGCTTCACCCAGCCTTTGTTGGCATGTTGCTAGGCAAGTGGGAGAACAGAGGAGAGTGCCATGTGTCAGCGCCAGGGAGCTATGAGTTAAGGAATAAAATTTGGGGGCCCTGGTATGTACGTTGTTGCCTGCCTTCTCTGTTTGGAGCACAAGGTATTAAAAAAACTGGGCTTGGAAAAGGACACTAGCGATGGAAGAAATCCTTTGTGCTCTGGAGGAAGAGCTTGAAACTGTGACCTTCATGTCAGTGGATCACACAACAAAAGGAAGTACATATCAAAATTTCATCAAAACATAACAGCTCTCTGAGAGGGCTCTGAGTGCTTCTGTTAGAAAGCTTATTTAAGCTACTAGGATACACAAAACTCCTAACGACAATCTGGTAATACCCTCAATGCCTAAAATGTAATTAAAAAGATGAAATGGTTTAGAGGCTCCTGTCTCAGCTTTCCAAGTGTTGTTTTCTGAAGCAGATCTCTCTATATAGCCCAGGCTGGCTAGAAACTGTGATCCTCCCAGCTCAGCCTCCCCATTGCTGGGATTAAAGGCATGTATGTATACTTGACAAACATTTTCTTTCAGAAGAACACTGTGGGTGTTAAAGTGAATTCAGAGGGGTCAGCAGCGATATTAATAGAAATCTAAACTGCAGGGCTGGAGAAATGACTCAGTGATTATGAGTGCTTGCTGCTCTTCTAGAAGACCCAAGTTCAGTTTACAGCACCCACGACTGAGGGGCTTTCAGCCGCCGGAAACTCCAGCTCTAGCTCCAGAGGAATCCAATGACCTCTTCTGGCCTCCCGGGGCACCTCACACACAGATGTGTGCAAGTACATGCACACTCAAACACACGGAGACACACACACGTAGAGACAAACACATACGCACAGAGAGATGTTTTTTTTTAAAGAATCTAATCTGTTATCCAATCTAAAGCAAAAATCCCTAGTGACTCTCTTCAACTCCTGTGCATGACTCTTGCCAGCAGAGACAAGCAACTCTTGTAAATCTGTGACTTCTTTTATTGAAACTATCCCTTTTCACCCTGGATTGAATCCCCTCTTTGGTAACTTGTATTCCTTTTAAGTCAATACAGTATAAAAACATCCTTTTGAATCTGCTAGTCCTGTACATATTTAAAGAAGGTGATCCTGTTTCTGATTAGTCTCTGGTTTTCTCAGTTAAATATACCCCAGTTTCTTCAATCCTCACTCCCCTTTCAGATTCTGTGCTGGATGAATTCAAAGTGACCAATAGGAAGCTTCCTGTTGATTCAACCCTTAAGTACAGTGTTACTTATGGGTGAGATGGCTGCGTGGAAGCCATGCAATCAGACACTTCCATTAGAGCTCCTGCCTGACCACAAATAGCTGCTCTGGCCTAATTGTTCACTGCATCAGGCATGTGATTCACAGTCTAGAGACACCGTTCTTTAGGCATGAGAAACTTTATGAAGCCTATTCAAAAGTATAAATCTATATTGATCATTGAACAAAAATACTATCACAACATGTTCATTTTATTCAAAGACCACTCTGGCCCTAAAATGTAATACAGAATAAGAATAGTATAAATGTCAAAAAAAAGCAATTAGGAATTGTAAGATCTAGATCCTACAATTAACATCTAAGTCATCTGAGTAAGGCGTTGTGTATATTGGAGTACTAAATGTGTTACTGAAGGCCAATGACAGCAAGGACGTTGCAAGGGTTCCTGACAACTTAATAGTTTCCCTATCACTTTCTCTGTCAGATCATTCAATGTCATCCTCCAAGATTGCATGGAAGCTGAAGGGAATGTGAGAGTTATATTATGTTATAAGACTTGTTAGAAAGAATTTTTAAAATCAAGGCATGTGTCATTTTTAATAGTCCCAAGCCCGTTTTCGAGTCAGCACATCTGTCATGGTCTTCCTTTTTAATACATGGCACTAGAACACAGAGACCAGTCTTTGTGGAGCCATGCTTCTCACTAAATGGACTTCACTCTACAAGAAAATATAACCTATGAGGTGACTCCTTTTGTTTCATCCAAGTCTCTTCTTCTTTGTGGGCTGATAATAATTTTGTTCTCTACTTTGAAATCATGAAAGTGGTCCCAATGTGGTCTCTGTGCTAGAAATCAAATCATAGTGTTAGTTAGTGGATGGGAAAGGCATTATGAAAATACGGTTTCACTTCATCCTTAAATAACCTCTACTGTATGCATGAGAAATGTACATGCACCTACAACAAAGCAAAACAGAAATCTATCAAGGTCATGGTTGTTAACTGCTAAGATTTAAATACATTTGTTCTGAAGCTTAGAGCCATGGTTCTAGATAAGAATTACACATTTTATAACCACCTCTCCCAAATGTTGTAATAATGGGTCCAAAGTCTCTCTTTAGACCATACAATTTTATAGATATACAGATAAGTATGCATTTTCCTGGTTCTACTCTATATTGATAGTTCCCCATACCTTCTTCCTGCTTGCCTATCAGGAACCTGTCCTTGTTCGGACTTGCAATGTGTCCCATTAAAATTATCACCTCAAGGTTATTCTAATTTTCAAATTTTTTTAGGTTAGCACAAAAAGCACTAAGTTTCATTGTGGATTGTCATTCATATGTGTGGTGTTTTGAATAAAAATTGCCTCCATATGCTTATAGAGAGTGGTGTATGGCATAATTAGTAGGTATGGCCTTCTTGGAGAAAGTCTGTCTCTGGGCATGGGCTATGAGGTTTCATGCTCAAGTCAAGTCCAGTGTCTCCTGTTTCTCCCTGCTGCCTGCTGATCTAGGTGTAAAACTCTAAGCTCCTTCTCCAGCACTATGTCTGCCTGTGTGTAATCATGCTTCTAACCATGATAATTGCCTTAGTTAGGATTTCTATTGCTATGAAGAGACTATATAACCATGGCAACTCTTATAAAGGAAAACATTTAATTGGGGGTTGGCTTACAGTTAGTTCAGAGGTTTAGTACATGGTGGGAAACATGGCAGAGTTCAGGCAGACATGATGCTAGAGAAAGAATGAAGAGCTCTACATTTGGATCAGCAGACAGCAGGAAGAGATAGTGACACAGGGCCTCACTTGAGGATCTGAAGCATCAAAGTCCACCCCCAGTGACATACTTCCTACAAGGTCACACCTACTCCTACAAGGCCACATATGCTAAGAGTGCCAGTCCCTCAGAGCCTATGCGGGCCATTTTCATTCAAACCACCATGATGATAATGAACTAAACCTCTGAACCTATAAACCAGCCCAGTTAAATGTTGTCCTTTATAAGAATAGCTGTAGTCATGGTGTCTTTTCACAACAATGGAAACCCTAAGACAGTATGTATACTTACACTTTGTTCTAATTATCTTCAGAAAAATTAAAACTAAGACTATCAAATAAGCAATATTGCTGAGTGTATATGTGTGTGTATGTATATATGCATATATATGAAATTAAATCAGTAATTATAAGAGAAATCTTCATCCCATATTTATTGCAGCAAAATACACCATACCCATAAGATAGAGTCAACCCACATGTCCATCGATACATGAATAGAATAAAAAAAAAAGTGGTCTATATACATAATAGAATATTTCAACATTAAAACAAAGAAATTCTGTTACTCTCAACAACGTGGATGAATCCAGAGGACATTATGTCAAGTGAATAGGCTATAAGTGTAATCTAACAACACTGTAGAAGCAAAGGATAGAATGGGTTTATGGGAGTTTCAGTGAGAGGAATAAGACTAGATGACGCCAAAGGGTATAAAGTTGGAGTTAGAAGAAAGAAATTCAAGAGATTTAGTGTACAACACAGTGATTATAATTAATAAAATATTCTTTAAAATACTGAGTATATTTTTTAATCTTCCCCACAAACACACAAACAAGAATAAGAATGTACGAGGAGGGAAAGTATCTGGAAGAAGAAATGGAGCAGAGAGAGAGGAGGAACAAGGATGAGGATAGAGGGGAATGAGTAAGTACAAAGCTGGAAAGATGGCTCAGTGGCTAAGTACTAGCTACTCTTGCAGAGGAACCAGGTTCAGTTCCCGGCACCCACATGGTGGCTCCCAACCATCCATCAGCCCATTTCTAGGGGATCTGATGCCAAGCATTTTTTTTAAAAAAGTCTTATGCTCCAAACAAGTATTTATGAGATCACCTACAAAAGTGGGGCTTCCAAAAGAGCCCCTTATAGAGGCACCCTAGGAAGGGGGAAATCTCACCTGTCTTCTCCCTTTGCACTTGCACTCCCTTAATTATGACTTTAAAACCTACAAGTAAAGCAACAGTCTTGCAACCTTTAGCCCACAGATGACGAAATGGAAAGATGTTGTTATTTCTTCTGCTTGTTGATTGATTGGTTTGAAATAGGTTCTTGCTATATAGCCCAGCCTTCTCAGTATTAGAATAACCAACATATCCCACTATGTCTGGCTAGAATGTTTTTTAGCATATCGAGTGATATTATATGTTCTTCTTTCCCTTCAGCTGGTCTGTAATGTCCAGATCATGGTTAAAAATAATGAATTTGAAGCTTTTCTTTGGGCGTTAACATCATAGACTTTCACGGGATATTAGGTGCTTTCCCTGTGTTCTGTGCATTCCCTCTATCACCTCACCCCCAAATCCAATTGTCTCCTGCTACTCCAGAGCTCTGTGTGCTTACTGTGGTAGGAGTGAAGAGAGGGGAACACATAGACTCTTGGAATTGTCAAATAGAGGATGTTGCCTCCATAACCCTGGGGAATGTCCTACATAGAATCTAGATTTCAACTACCTTGAATTTTGGAAGAAAATGATTTTCATAAGATTTCCTTAAATTCTTGTTCCTGTAGCCTTGGATGTCTTCATGCATTTCTTTCAGGTGGAACTGAGTCAAACTTATGTTCATGTTTCTCAATTCTAGGAAGAATAAGCATATCCCAGGTTGGAATATAGGGGAATTAGCACATTAAAATGAGTGTCAAATATGTAGACAAAATCTACATGAATAGCATAAGACGGTGCTCCTCAAGTGACTCACTAGCATGCCCCTCCCATGAGAGAGAATATTTATATACCCAAAGTTGAGGTTTATACACCCTAAAAACAGGAAACTGCTACAGATGAATAATCCTTAAAGTGGTATCTGAAAGTGAAACGCTGTCCATTATTATAGTCTTTTAAGATATTTTCCTTGGACTGGTAAGATGGCTCAGAGGGTGGGAGGCTGACAACTTCAATTTCATCCCTGAGGCACACATGGTAGGAAGAAAAGACTGAGGGGGGCTAGAGATGGCTCAGCGGTTAAGAGCACTGATTGCTCCTCCAAAGGTCCTCAGTTCAATACCCAGGAACCACATGGTGACTCACAACCATCTATAATAGGATCTGATGCACTCTTCTGGTGTGTTTGAGGCATGAAAATTACTTTGGGCTAAGACAGGGAAGTAGGCTCAGATATTTTGGTCATCTTGATAAGCCCTTAGAAAGGGTAATCATGGGACTTTGTTTATTGTCTTGCTTGTTCCTTGACTATTTGCATCTATTGTATTGCTAGTTCCTCAACCTAGAACTGACCTTAATACTTGCATGTAATTAAAATGGTATGAAAGCAGATTGGGAAAAAAGAGAAGACAGCTGCAGTGTATCAGGAAAGAATGGGGTAAAATGCAGTCTTTCTTTGTTATTCATGAGGTTCTAGGACTCCCTGTCTGCCACAAGGATTAAACTCTGCAGATCTTGAATTCAAGATAAGATAGCAGATTAAAGTCAGCCTCTTTGTAAGTGAGTGAAGGACAATATCACAATGAGAGAAACTTGACTACACCCAAAAGAGAGAAATCCACAAAGGAAGTAAAAAGGTACCAAAAGAGAACAGAAACAATGGTGCTTGGCCTGAAAGCTGAGCACAGCCTTGGCTGTACCATTTCCTAGTACAGAAGGAAGTCAGAAGCCACTTCCAAAAGGTAATCCCCATCCTCAGGACAAGCCCAAAGCCCTCACAAATCCCAGATTTAGCTCTGCGTTTTCATGAGGCAGTGATCCCTCTAGTGTACAGATCAGCAATACAGAGAAAGAAAAATCCATCCGGTTTGCCCTGTGACTAGGAGGGGAGCAGCCAGCTGTCATCTTAAGAGATCATCTATTGTTAAAAACTGAGCCACTCCAAGGTCCTCAGATAAGGAAACATATACAGGTCAAGGAGCCTCGATTTGGCATGTCATAGCTCCTAAGTAAAAAAAGACCCAGAGAGGTGGCAGGAGCTTCAGCTCAGGCTTGGCAGTGAATGCGTGGAGACAGTCATCTCCGCTCTTGGAGACCCAAAACAAAGCTCACCAACAGAGAACTGTCCTTAGAATTTGAAAGGACTGAGGCCTGAGGTGAGCAGAATAGTCAAATTCTGAAGCAAACAACTACCATAGAGCTTGAGAATTGGTACCCTTAGTTGCATCCCTCCAGTGAGGTGATTAATACTTAAGATGTATCGAAAGCACTGCAGCAATCTCAGGGCTGAGATTGCTTCTCTCAAGTCTAACACACATGGGAGTGACACCCCAGCTAATAAAGCCACTTGAAGGGATATCATCTGCCCAGTCTCAACACTGAGAACATGCCCAACCCACAAACTGCAAAGTTAAATGTGGCCAGCAGAGGCCCCTGGTACTCAAAGAAGAAAATTACCAAGGTGAAGATAGCTGTGCCTGACTTCAGATACTCGTACAATACAACACGAATCACAGGAAGAGACAGAATTTACAGGTTCCATCGACACTCCTCCAACTCCGTGCATATAATCCAGTGTCCAATTTTCAAGAAGCCAGAAAGAAGTTACCTCAATGTCCCATCTTTTTTCTCCTTTTTAGCTTTTTCATTTTATCTTATCCCCTGTGATTCTTTCTGCTTACTATACCATTAGCAGGATTTTAAAAGCATTTTGCAAGCTGGGTGTGGTAGCTCATGCCTTTAACCTCAGCAGCACTCAGGAGGCAGAAGAAGATGGATATCTGAGTTTGTCAGGGCTGCATAATAAAACCCTGTCCAAAATAAAAGTAATTTTTTGTTATTCTCTTTCCTGTGTCTGTCTAAATTAGCTTGGCTTGTGTTTTCCACTATTGAGCAATGTTTCTTCTTTAGTTTCTTTTTGCTTTTTGGCCTCATGTTTCCTCTACCACTACTGCTTTCCCCTTTCTATCAACCTCCCACCTAATCCTACCAAGGCTCAGGGAATGCCACTGAAGAAGAGGAAAGATTGTAAGAGCTGGAGGATGGGAAAGAATGAAGTAAAATGCTGTCTTCTGGACAGGACAAGACTACTGCATTTATGAACTCTTAGTAGCTGCCATTACCTGCATAAGATTAAGTCAGCCAAAATTCCTGCATAGATGGGTCTCTTCCTTAAGGAAGATCTATTGGCCCTTGCCAGCTGATGGCAGAAGGAGAATCATTGTTTTTGAGGATTTTCTCACTGGTAGTTTTCCCACTTTCCACTGGATGGTCCCAAGCGTGCGTGCGTGCGTGGAGAGAGAGGGAGAGGGAGGGGGAGGGGGAGGGGGAGGGGGAGGGGGAGGGGGAGGGGGAGGGGGAG
>NW_021604662.1:2030231-2037182 GCF_004785775.1 Grammomys surdaster | reverse complement strand
GGGAGGGGGAGGGGGAGGGGGAGGGGGAGGGGGAGGGGGAGGGGGAGAGGGAGAGGGAGAGGGAGCACTAATTGGACTTAAAGGGCAATTTTTTAAAAGTAGGGAAAAGTAGGAAGTTAGAGTAAGACATGTTGGGATGTATGGGAGTTGGAGGTGGAAGTGGGGGTGGATATGATTATATCGCATTGTATATATGTATGAAATTCTCAAGAATAAAAAATAAATAGTTCAAAAGAGCAGTCTGCTTTAGAGGGAGGAGGATGTGAGAAAATAATGGAAAGTATTCTCAAGTAAACTTCATTATCCACATATGTGAAATTGTCAAAGAGTTAAAGGATGAATAAAAGCATAGCCTCCGCCACAATAGACTTCAAGAACAACCCAGATGTCCTTCAACAGAGGAATAGATACAGAAAATGTGGTACACTTACACAATGGAGTACTACTCAGCAATTAAAAACAATGACTTCATGAAATTCTTAGGCAAATGAATGGAACTAGAAGGTATCATCCTGAGTGAGATAACCCAATCACAAAAGAGCACACATGGTATTCACTCACTGATAAGTGGATATTAGCCCCAAAGCTCACAATACCCAAGATATAACTCACAGACCATATGGAGCTTAGAAAGAAGGAAGATCAGGTGTGGATGCGTCAGTCCTGCATTGAGGGGGAAACAGGATGATTGTGAGAGGTGAAAGGAGAGGGAAACCTGGGAGGGAGAGAGGAGGGGTAGGAAATAAGGGGGCAGTATCAGGAACTGGAGGAGAGATATACATAGGGTCATGAAATCGAACAAAAATATGTAGGGGGAGGGGAATGAGAAACTGGGAATAGCCACTGGAGGGTCTCAGACATCAGGGAAACGTGAGGCTCCAAAGACCCAATGGCATGACTTTAGCCAAAATGCTCAAGAGAAAGGGAAGACAGAACCTAATGAGACTACCTCCAGTAGATAGGCACGGCTCCTGGTTAAGGGATGGGGCCACCCACCTGTCTCAAAGTTTTTAACCCAGAAATGTTCCTGTCCAAAGGAAGAACAGGGAAAAAATGGAACAGAGACTGAAGGAAGGGCCAACCAGAGACTTCCCCACCTGGTGATCCATCACGCCTGCAGACACCAAACCCAACACTGTTGCCGTGGTCAAGAGGTGCTTGTTGACAGGAACCTAGTGAGGTGGTTCCTTGGGAGATCAGGCCAGCAACTGAGCAATGCAGAGGCTTGGAGCCAACCACAGACTGAGCTCAGGGAACCTGATAGGGGAACTGGCGGAAGGACTGGAGTGGTGGAGGGGGACTGCAACCCCATTGGAAGAACAACATAGGCTGGCCTGACCACCTAGTTCTCCCAGAAACTAGACCATCAACCGAGGAGTGTACCTGGAGGGATCCATGGCTACAGATACATATGTAGCAGAGGATGACCTTGCCTGACATCAATGGGAGGGGAGTCCCTTGGTCCTGGGGAGGTTTGATGCCCCAGAGTAGGAAGATGCTGGAGCACTGGGGTGGGAGAGGGTGGGTGGGTAGAGAAGCATCCTCATAGAGGCAAAGGGGAGTGGGGAGGGCAGATGTGGGATGGGGAGGGGTAACTGGGAAATGGAATATCATTTGAGATGTAAATGAATAGAGTGATTAGTAAAAGAAAAACAGGTTAAAAAATTCCATCAGAAAACTTAGACCTAATAAATACTTTCAGCAAAGTAACAGGATAAAAATCTACGCACAAAAATTAGTAGCCTTCCTATGCACCAATGATAAACGTACTGAGAAAAATATCTCAGAGAAACAAGCCCATTGACAATAGCATAAAGAAATAGGAATGAGCCTAACCAAGGGTACAAAACCTGAAGATTTTGAAAGAAAGCCTGAAAAGTACCCCAGAAGATGGGAAAACCTTCCATGCTCATAGATTGGCAGAATTGATATTGTACAATCCCTACCCAAATCTCAGTAATATTTATCACAGAACTAGAAAAATAATACTAAGGTTCATGTGGAATCACAATAGACTCCAACTAGCCAAAGCAAACTTTAGCAGAAGAGCAATGCTAGAGATCTCACATCTGATCTCAAAAGTAACAAAACATCAGATATATATCCATGAGACATGTAGACTAATAGGGTAGGGTAGAGGACCCTGAATTAAACTCAGTTATAGCCATGTAATTTTTAAAAAAGATTTCAAAAACACAGATTGGAAAACAGCTAGCCTCTTTAACAAATGGTGCTGGGAAAACTAGACTTTCACTTGTAGGAGAATCTGTCACCCTGCCTAAAAGTCAACTCAAAATGGATCAAGGGCCTTAAGTTGCACCTGAAAGTTTGCAACTGCTAGAGGAAAACACTTGAAGATATAGATATGGATAAGAATGTTTAGTAAAGGACTGTAACAGCTCATGGAAAGATATGAAGCAGCAACAAATGTGATTTCAGAAATTCAGTGAGTTTCTGCATGGTGAAAGAAATAACCATAAAGAGACCGCCTATAGAATGGGGACAGGCTTTGTCAAATGTACATCAAACAGAGGGTTAGTATCTAGAATAAATAAGGAACTATAAAAAAATTAAACACCACAAAAATCAAGCCATCTGATCAATAAATGGAGTAATATACAGAATAGACAGTTTTCAAAATAAGGGACACAAATATCCAATCAACCCTTGAAATTGTGCTCAATGTCCTGTTTCATCAGAGAAATGCAGATTAAAACTGCTAGTGAGGATGTGGGGAAAGAACACTTATTCACTGCAGGTCAGATTACAAAGCAGTGCAACCACTATAAAAACTAGTATGAAGCTTCCCCCAAACAGCTAAAAATAGGACCCAGATAACACTTAAGAGTATGTAGCACACAGATACTTACACAACCATGTTTATTACTGAACTATTCACTATAGCCAGAAAATGAGACCAACATTCACTGATGTTTGTCAATATATTAATGGATAAAGAAATGTACCCAGTAACATTTATTCAGCTATAAAGAAAAATAAAATTGTAACATTTATAGGAATATGGATGTAACTGAAGATCATTGTATTAACTGAAACAACACAGATAAAATATACTATAGTTTTCTTATATGTGGAATATAAAATTAAAATTATATATGTATGTGTTTATACATGAATATTTATATACGTGGGTAGGTCACAAAACTAGAAAAGATTATGAGAGGGGAAGAAAAATTTTAGTGGAGTTGGGTAATAAGAATATGTGTGGTAAGAAGGCAAAAGGGGGGCTGGAGAGATGGCTCAGTGGTTAAGAGCACTGAGTGCTCTTCCAGAGGTCCTGAGTTCAATTCCCAATAACCACATGGTGGCTCACAACCATCTGTAATAGGATCTGATGCCTCCTTCTGGTGTGTCTGAAGACAGTGACGATGACTCATATTCATAAAATAAATCTTAAAAAACAAAAGAAGGCAAAAGGGAGCACTGAGCGGAAGAAGTAAACTACCTGAAAGGGGCAGTAGGGATAAGAGAAGTCATCAGGAAAGGATAATGAATGACAATAAGGTATGATGACATACATGTATAAGGATTCCACAAAGAAACCCATTGTGTTGCATGCTAACCTAAAAATTTTAATTTCAAAAAACTCCATGGGTGTTCGATTCCCTCATAGAAAAAATGTATAGAATTTGCATGTAACCTATACATACTATGGTGGCTACTTTAATTAACAACTCACCACAACTTAGAATCACCTAGAAAGAAAGTCACAAAGACGGATTGTCTAGATCAAGTTGGCCTAAAGCATATCTGTGGGAGATGGTCTCGACGGCCTTAATTGAGTGGGAAGACCAACCTCACTATGACATCATTCTCTGTGTTGGAGGCCTGGACTCAGTAAGAGTAGAGAAAGCTAGCTGAGGAATGGGTATACATGCACTCATGTCTCTGCTCTTGACTGGATTTCACCAGCTGTTCAAGTGTGTGCCTCCTTTAATTTAATTTCCCTGGTACAATGGAGAAACTGTAATCTGGAGTTGTGAACTAAAATAAACCCTTTCTCCTCTAAGTTACTTTTTGTCTGAGTATTGTATCACAACAGAAATGAAACTAGGATGCACAGCCACCTCCATACCTAAAATACATGTAGCAGAGCATAGCAAAGCAAGCTAACTCAGGGGAGTCAGAATTCCTCACACCTCTTTAATCCCGTCTCTCTCACATTTAAGTTAACTTTGAAAAGCCCTTTCATATGATTTTACACCCATCCTTGTCTGTTCACTTACATCTTTCCTGGCGTTAGCCATGGGACAGTGTTTCCTCTATTAGAAAAGTAAATATAACTATGCAAGAATCCTGCAAGGTGGTAGCATAGGGGAAACTAGGTAAGGGGCACAATGGAACTTTCAGTTATTCTTCAAAACTGCGTATGAATGTGCAATTATCTCAAAATAGCTCAGAGATGTTAATAATTGAAGACTTTTCACTTTCTTGCTTGAAAGGGACTGAGGTAAGACCAAATAGAATTTATAAGAGATTGGAGAGAATTAGGGACCTTGATGAAAGTTGGGAATGGGGAATCTTGTGCCTAATCCGGGAAAGATTCAGTCTGGGTATCTGGCCTTAGTAACAGTTTCAAAGAAAGAAACTTCAGTTGTTTATGGATTCTTTACAGCAGTTGGGGAGGAGATAATTGAGGAACATTTAGGCCAGGCTGTCCAGGTCCTTTCACCCAAGTTAAGCCAGTTCTACACTACTGCCCTTAACAGAATCTCTTACCTGGCATACAACAGTTAACACAGGGCTGGTTTAGGAATCAGATAAAGACTTCAAAGGTAGCCTGACTCCACCATACATTCCTGGACAGACTGGTTCTACCCCACCTCGCCAAGCCTCTGTTTCACCACCACTAAAAGAAGTGAGTACAATGTAAAAGTCTCCGGAGAACACAATAGAGGGTAGGGGACAGGTGCTATGTACCTCTTCTGCTATAGCATGCAGATTCACTTGAGCTGCATCAAAACACGCATGATGAATCTCTCTCCCTGTTCTTCCCCCCAAGGAAGTTGTAAAGTTAACATAGCTCCTACCTCTTTAATGTAGGCCCCATAATGAGATCTATATTATTGATTACAAAGAGCTTTCAGTGGATATTTTAAGCCTTAGCTGAAGAGGATATTACTTTGATAATCTTTATGCTGAAACCCTACACATCACTTTTTTTTTTAAAGGAAGAAGAAAGCCCTGCTTCTCCACTGCCTCGAAACCTTTGACTGCTGCAAGAGTTAGCATCAGAGGCACCAGCTGGGTCTCTCGGCTCTGTTGGCAGAACTCACAAAATGTCAGTCCCCATCCTGTCTTTTGGGAGCTCTTAAGAACTGACTGCAGAGATAGCTCAGTCTTTTCCAGAAATGACTGCCCCCCCTTTCCGCCACCGCTTTATTGATCCCTGCCAGGTATTGCACTTCTGATCCTTTTGCTTGCTGTGGCCAATTCTCTCTGCTGCAGTGGAGATCTGTTATGCTGAATCGTCCAGCTGGCCGACTTCCTGATTCCACTCTTTTGCCCCTCCCTACTTTGCTTTGAGCTGACTCTGAAGCAGAGCACGAAAAGAAATGATTGTCTGTGTTGCATTGATAGCACTTCTTTAATTCCTGGTGCCTCGAGATTAAATTAGCCTTTTTGCTGGCCTTGTGTTCTGAGAACACTGTTTTGTTTTGTTTTGGTTTTTTTTTTTTTTTTGAAAACCAACCTTTCATCATGCTGGGAGCAATTTGAAAATGTTGCAGGAATCTGTGCCAGGCCCAAGTATTGATCTTTGTGGCCAGGGAAGGAAGTGACAAAATAAAAGTAGGAGCAAGTCAGGAACAAGAACCAAGAAGGTGAAGAACACCTTTTGCTCTCCCTGGGTGACAATACTGTTGTGAGGCTTTTCATGGGATGGGGATCATCTTGAGCCCTGATAATTTTCTTAAGAGTAACTTGGCCAATTCTTCATGACCACCATGGAAGAAATGGTATAAACAAAAGGGAAAAAAAGTCACTTCTTGCCAACTTCAATTGTGAGTAATCCACTCTGAATAAAGCTTTTTGTTTCCAAAAGTTGATTTAATTTAGAATATGCAGTTCATTTGATACTATGCTCACTGGTGTCACCATCTGCCCTGGATTAGTGGGACACCTTAATGATAGACCTCCTAGAAACTCTTACTAATGATGTTGGTATAGAACATGAGTCAGCAAACAATGGCCCACCACCTGCTTTACTCAGCTCCATGGGTGTACATTTTCAAATGGTTGGCAAAAATTAAAAGGAGAATAATATACTTTGTGACATAAGGAAATTACATCAAATTACAATTCAGTGTCCAAAAAAGGTTTTGTTAACAGTTTGTGTTCATTCTTCTATTTTATTGATGGCTATTTCCACACTAAAATTGGAACATAGAGTATTTGTAATCCAGATCATATAGTTCATAAAACCCCAAATATTACTATCTGGCCCTTTATAAATAATAATTATCACTCTTTATTTACCCCATTGCTGTCGAATAGAACTTTCCCCAATAGTAGAAACATTCTATAATCTATCCTTTCTAACCCAGGAGCCATTAGCCACATATGCTATTTAAATTTAAATTAATTCAAATCAAATAAAATTAAGAATTCCCCAGTGCCTCTAGCCGTATTTCAAATACTCCATGGCCACATGTGAATAGTGGCTGCCACATTAAACATAAGCGCAGAATAATAAATGAATCTCTGTGAAAGAGCTCTATTGTTTGTTCTGAGGAATATATAGGCTCCTGTCATTTCTTCCTCCTTCCTTCCCTAATGTTTTGTGAGTCATTTATCTGCTTCATTTTACACTCAAAGAAAACTAGTTTTCCTCATCTGTGTACTCTTGTGGTTTGATTACTTGCTTGCTTCTTTCTTTCCTTCTTCTTCTTCTTCTTCTTCTTCTTCTTCTTCTTCTTCTTCTTCTTCTTC